>NC_138129.1:78894374-79227961 GCF_964188305.1 Podarcis bocagei | reverse complement strand
CATCCAGATAACCTTATTGTCTGTTCCTTGTGTAATATATTTGGAACTCCTGCCCTTATCTTATATTTGACATTCCTGTTGAGCCCAGTAGGATTGGGTTTGTGGCACCTTACGTTGACTGTGGAACAACTAGAGCCAGTGTGGTGTAGTGGTTAAGAGCGATAGTCTCGTAATCTGGGGAACCGGGTTCGCTTCCCTGCTCCTCCACATGCAGCTGCTGGGTGACCTTGGGCCAGTCACACTTCTTGAAGTCTCTCAGCCCCACTCACCTCACAGAGTGTTTGTTGTGGGGGAGGAAGGGAAAGGAGAATGTTAGCTGCTTTGAGACTCCTTAAAGGGAGTGAAAGGCGGGATATCAAATCCAAACTCTTCTTCTTCATGCTTCTGGCTTGGCTGTGCTAGTTCTTGGTCATGGAAAAAAAGCAGCTGCACAAACAAAGCGATTTGTCAGAAATTCAGAATTTTCCTGGGAAAGTACTGTCAAGTTTGCAGCTATTTTCCCCGAGGATGAAATTTAGTAAAATGCTATTTCAGGACTTTGGCATGTTTGTGTGTGTTGTTGTGTTTCCGGATCTTATAATTCTGCTTGCATCCATTCTTGACATCTATTCCGTTTTGATAAATTCCAGAAAGTCTTGCTTGTGTAGCTGCACCTTCTTTGCATTATGTGGTTGTGTTTCCATTATCTATATTGCCCTAGAAACTATTTGGCACTTACATAATGCCACTAAACAAAAGTGTGATTTGTGGGAGTCTTAGCTTTGGAGTGGGCCTTCCATACTGCAATAGTAGGGTTTCCTAAATTTGTCATAGCCAACTGACTTTCCCTTTGGAAAGAAAACCAATTTACTGCCATAAGGAAAAAGGGAACTAAACATCACTATTTGCTGTGATGGATCACACAATTCTTTCTTTAGTATAACCTAAACAAAGCTGTTAGCTTTACATTTCATATACAGTCATACCTTGATTTTCAAACAGATTTATTTATTTATTTATTTATTCAGTCAGTCAGTCAGTCATACCTTGGTTTTCAAACAGCTCTCGAACGTTTTGGCTCCTGAACGCTGCAAACCCGGAAGTGAGTGTTTTCAAACGTTCTTTTAGAAGCTGAACATCTAGCAGGGCTTCTGCAGCTTCCAGTTGGCTGCAGGAGCTTTGGTTTCTGAACGTTTTGGAAGTTGAACAGACTTCCGGAACGGATTCTGTTCAGCTTCCAAGGTACGACTGTACTAGTAGACACAAGTGCTTTTTGAAGAGGTGGGTTGAGAACCCAGATCTCTGGTATAACAGAATACATTTTCATCAACATTCTATCATGGCCTCTTAAACTGAATGTGTTAACCATATGTTAATGTTTAAATCAAACCATCTTCCATAGTTTCCCTTTGTGGGGAAAGTTTCCTATTGTCATCAGCTCTTGCTATTTTTAAATAACTCAAAAACCTCTTTATTTCTTCATTGCTAACTTCTGTGACTTTTCTTTCCCTGGGATTATGTGAATGTTGTAGTGTTTAGACGCAATATAACTTTTATATACCCAATGAGTATAGCAAGAGAGTTTGACTTTTAAGATTTGATAATAAAACCAGGATCCGTAGTGGGACTAATAGCCCAAGGGGATAGTTGTACAGAAGTTTAGTTCCATTTCTTTAATGCATCGCTTGGGGAAAGAAAATAGATTTCCTGCTGAAGAACATGAAATATATACATTATTCCTTTGTGGGAATATTTGTGGGCAGTGAAGTAACTTGAGGCCTCTGGAATCCTTGGAATTCCTGCTGAACTCTTTAAAATGTATTAAACTAGGCATTCTGTTACTGCTGCTGCTCTTTAGCATCATCAGGAGAATAGCCTATTCTGTCTGGCTGAAACAAGGCATCTTTTTACCATACTGGAAAGAGGCTGCTAAGAAGTGTATTATAATTATTCATTAGAAATTAATTTGCAGTGTCTATAGGATAATTCTCTCTCTCTCCCTCTCTCTCTCCCTCTCTCTCTCTCTCTCTCTCTCTCTCTCTCTCTCTCTCTCCCTCCCTCTCCCCCCCCCCCAATTTTTGGCCCCTGTCTTTGTTTTAGTCGTTCTAGTCTGGATAAGCATAAGATAAAAACAATAGGTTGGCATTGTTCCTAGTTGCTCAGCGGTGGAACAATTTTCACTCCTTCCTGCTTGCAACATTTGCGAGAAATCAGGCACCCATGTTTATTAGTACCAAGGGCATTGTGCATTTATTTTGTCCAGAAACGCATAGATATTAAAACATGCACCTCACTTTGATGCTTTTCGTCAATCACTTCATTCTCCTCAACTTATAATATTGTAAACAGGAAAATAAGCTTCTTTTCTGTTTTGGTTTCTGAGAAGAATAAATTGTGACTGTTTCATTGTCATAAATAAACTACATCTTTAGTGTGTACTCCTGGATCCTTGTTTCTGATAAATTATTTATTGTCAAGAAAAACATCTTAATGCTGTGAAGAATCGAGGTATATTCTGACGAAGGTGCTGGCATTCAGAAATGATTACATCACAAGGTGTTTATTGAAGTAGATCCTCTTCACAGGAGATATGTGAACTGTAAACTGAGGACAAAGGGCTGTTTCCTTATTCACCTAGTTTGAGACTGATCCTTAGACAAATACTAACAGAAATTTATTAATGTCCTTATTTAGTAGAACACTATGTTTTCTTCCCTTAACAGAAATCTGGTGAAGAAGTACTGTCCTAAACGTTCATCCAAAGATGAAGAACCCAGGTAAAATGAGCATTAGTTTTCTATTGTCTGTCAGGAAAAAAAATAATCACAGTGTTCAATGACTGTTATTCTCTGGAAATACTTTGAATGAAGGCCTCAGTCCTAAATACTTTCACACATCTGTGTACCTTTGTGATAGGCTGGTGTGTGTTTTTTACCTCCACTTGCGTGGTAATAAGCTCAGTTTAATTCAATAGGACTTGCTTGCAAGTAGACCTAGTTAGGATTGTTCCATTAATTTCATACCAGCTTACATTAGAGTTTGGTTTTTAATGACCAAATATAAGGGTTGTCTCTGTATTCAGAAATCAGAAAGCGAAGGCTTTATTAACACTTTCTGCACTGCTTTCCAAAGGATGTTGAATATTTAAGTTGTGAGATCGTGTTTAACTCTCCTGAGAATCCCTAACATTATACCCATGTAGCTTTGCTGTAAATTCTAAGACTTGGTTCTCACACACAGCAGATGAGGAAGTAAATTAGACTCTGGGCTGTACCACATATTTTAGGTAGGAAGTAATGGATGAATGATCTACCATACAAAAGAAATTCCAAATGCAGAAAACTGGCATATTGGGAAGAATGCTAGAATTCTTCTCCCTTGACATCTAGTTTTCTTTGTGGAGTTAAATCAGTAGTATTTCCGCATTACTACTCCTCATGGTAGCCCCACTGAAGTTAATGGACATGGCTAACTTAGGAAGAAGTTAGGAGAAGTTTCAGCGGATCTGGTCTAAGTAGGACTTAGTTGAATATCACCAAGTGTTTCGTAGGGAGAATCTCCAAACCACACAATCTCCCATCCAGTATCTGAAATAGGTAAAGCCCATAAGTCATTTTATCTCCTCATTTTTGCTGTTTTGCCAACTAGACCTGAATTCATTATTTTAGCAATGTTATTTTTGTTGCATTTCTAGACACCAGCCATGGCACATTAATTTTCTTTAGCTCAAAGCCAAACTTAAGTATGGTGACACTTTGCAGTGTCAGCGCTCCCTGATTAAAAGGCGGTGAGTTGATTGCTACAAAGTGTTGTTTTATTTTTGGAAAAGGTTCCTTTGTGAAGCTGTACATTGAAAACTACTATAGAGGAACGCTGCAAAGCTGTATGTCCTTGTCAGTCTTGGCTTGTTGGGTGGGGTAACTTTCTCTATATTCTGTACTTTATATAGTTAACAGTCTTTCAGCATAGTATAAGGGAGGAAAATAGCAAACACTCACCACCACCAACCTACTAACATTGATTGCTTGGCCATCCTTAACACGGGGGCGGGGGGGAGTGAAATTTAGGTTATTCCATTATTACCAGTGTGGACAGCACAGAAAGCATCAAATTTTTTTCAGATGCCCTGGTCGGAGATTGATCAAGGCTGATTTTACAATTGAAGGCCGTCATTGAAGGAAGACGGTATTCACTGGGTTACAAGAGAACAAATTTGGTCATCTAGCCCAAAATCCAATTATCGATGAGATTTAAGTTCCATTAGCCAAACACTATTTCTCATGGAAGATCATTTTGAGCCCCTCTGCTTCATTTTAACCTTTTTTTTTTAAAGAACAAAACAAAACACAAACCTAGATGACAGGACTTCCAAGAAGCTGATATGGAGCTCAAGACCTGAACATTTAAAAGAGATGGCAAACATTCCACAGGCTTATGAGGTCTTAAAAAAAATTTAAAAAATACAGTGACATGTTTGTTTGTTTCTCCCTTCCATACACATTTTCTCCCCTTATTTTTTCCTCCTTCTTCCCACCCTGCTCCCCCCTTTGTTTTAGTGCCAGCAATAGTGTGGCACCCTTCCCCTCCAACCAAAGAGGTGAGCAGGCAAACAGGCAGCTGTCTTCAGAGCTGGTAGCAAACTTGTTCAGTAGATCCATCCATCGGGGTGCATAGAGTGGCATGGTTGGCATGTTCCACCCTCAAGATCAAGCAAAATCATCTCTGCAACAAGTTCAGCTTCCCAAGCCTAGGAAATTAAGTCCATTCCTAGGCTCAGTCCTTCTTCCATTTCGCATCTTAGGAGATACCACTATACTGCAGGGCTTTCCAGGTAGTGTTCTTTATTCTTTTCTACCTTTTGAAATCTGTTTTCATTTTTTTAAAAACAACAACAACAACCAATGTGCGTGAAGAGAAGTGTATTTGGGGCATCTCCACTGTACATCTTTCTGCAATTCGTTTTATCAAGGTTGTACCCCACGCTAACTGTGACATGTTTTATGGTCCATTTATGGAACAAAAGCTGTAACTTCCGGATAAACAGAAACATGACATTTGTTTCCCTCCTCCTTCTTCACTGTGTATTGCCAGGTTTACCTCATGTATAGCCTTTTATAATATCCTTAACGAGTTAAACGACTACGCGGGACAGAGAGAAGTAGTAGCAGAAGAACTGGGACATAGGGTATATGGAGAACTGATGAGATATTCCCATGAACTCAAAACAGAAAGGAAAATGGTAAGTCATGAGGGGTTCACGATTGTAGAATTTATGCGATTATTCTTTTCACTGTTATCAAGGTCTCGTCTGTTGGACCAAATCTTCGGTGTAGTAGTGGTGCGCAAATTTGAATTGCATGGTTTTTTCCATACTCCTGTGACAAGAGAACAGTGTACCACAAAAGCACGCGTGCTTCTGAACAGAATGAAAGGCCGCCCAATTTAATAAAGCATTGCTTGCTATCTTATATTCTAGAATGTTAGTGTTTGTGCAGTCCATTCCTCCAGGTGCCTGCTTAGAAGCCAGTCGCACTGCACAGCATTCAGGAATAACGGCTTGTCCCTTAATTGGGTGTGTTTTAGGATTGCATCCTTTTTTTATACTTCGATTGTATGCCTCCTCAGGTGTTATGCAGAGTCGGAATACAAACGACTGAAATAAATAACTTTGTGCTTCGATTCTGTGGACAACTGTTGTCTGTTGTAAAGGCATTTAAAGTACAGTCGTACCTTGGTTCTGGAACGCCTTGTGACTTGAACATTTTGGCTCCCGAATGCCGCAAACCAGTGAGTATTCTGGTTTGTGAACCTTTTTTGGAAGCCGAACATCCAACGCAGCTTCCGCGGCTTCTGATTGAGTGTAGGAAGCTCCTGCAGCCAATCAGAAGCTGCGCCTTGGTTTTTGAACTTTTCTGGAAGTTGAGCGGACTTCCAGAACGGATTCCGTTTGAGAACCAAGGTACGGCTGTATCTTTTAATTCTCACACATTGGTCTGAGAATTAAAACATGTGTGTCACAGCCCAGAGCCATGCATTTAAGGGAGCTGCATGTGCATTCGCTGGTCTTTGCCACTGTATGCCAAGTTATTTTTATTCAGATTATAAAGTCATGAGCCTGGGCCCTTGTAGATTTGAATGTTGCTGTCTGGTGCTTGGAACATTTTAGGTGCTTTTAGAATAAAACACCAGTGATACTGTTATGAAGGTGCTGTTGAGTTTTAATAGCTTGACTCCATCAGGCACAGGAGATGCAGTATCAAAAACTAAAAGACAAAGCCCCGACTGCACTCATGGTGCAGTTTCCTTGTGCACATTTATAATGTCGCCATAGAAATAGGGTAATATTTTCAAGTAGAACTGATGTTTGTCCAATTGTTTCACTTTAACAAAACGGGTGGAAATCCAGTTCCTTCTGCTGTATTTCAGTAGATTGGAGAGCAGTGGAAAGTGTGGAACGTTTTTCTTTTGGAGGACGCAATGTGCATTGTGGTTTGCTGAAACAGGTTTGTTTCCTCCATGCAGTAGCGAGGAGGAAGTAAACAGACCCAAGTAGGTTTACTTTGAGGTGCAAACTAGGCCACTGGGTTTCTTTAGTACACGCAAGTAAAAGACTGTAAATGCCATATCAGATTTTGAAAGAAAAATAAATTAAAACCCTCTCGTTCGTAATTTTGCAGCACCTTCAAGAGGGTCGAAAGGCTCAGCAGTATCTTGACATGTGTTGGAAGCAGATGGATAATGTAAGTTTTCTTCTCTCCTCTTGCCCCTATCTTTTCCTGTTTACTTTTAGGATTACAAAGTTTGGTGGGCAATTGTTAAAGAAATTAACTGAAGATTAGCTTTGTTATCATTGTTATCTTTGTTAAGTAGACCAGATAGATTGCTGTGTTTGCAGAGATCATAACAGCTCATAACTTCTCAGTGTGCAACCTATTGCGCAATTCAGTATGCAGTTCAACAGGAATTCTGCCTTGAAGGATTTACAGACTTCAGCTATGTCAGAATTTATTGAAAATGCCTCCCAGCTCTATGATTCTTAACATGGTTGCTGAAATCAGCCCCCAGCACAGTAGAATGGCAGATCTAAATATATGTTGCTATTGGGATCTTTTAAAAACAAGTGAGGATTTTGCAAGTGTCTTTTATTAGGCTTGAATTATAACTTCAGTTTTCGTTTACTTTTTTTGTTTGGCTTTACATAAAAATCTAAATGAACTATGTTAAGACAAAACCTCACTTTTGTTTAAAAGTTGTCAGTCATAGTATACTAATAGAAATTAGTGGGATTCCACCATATTAAATAGTTGAGTGAGAGCAAGTATATGAGTATTTATATGGGTATACACATGTGAACTTTAGCGTGTCTTTTTATAGTATTTTGTAAAAAAACCAACAACAACATGATGATGTTACCATTGCAGAGTAAAAAGAAGTTTGAGAGAGAGTGCAGAGAAGCAGAAAAAGCACAGCAATGTTTTGAGAGACTGGACAATGATACTAATGCCACTAAAGCAGATGTTGAAAAGGTAAATATTATTATTATTATTCCTATAACAGTATTTGCATTTTTTCAAATAATGCTATCTTTTTAAAACTTAATGTGCCAACCAAGGGGCCAGTGAATCAATGGCTGCATTCAGACATCATGTTTTGTTATTCTCCGAAGGTTTGGAGGATCAGGAACAAATTCTGTGTGCACGTGTCCCAACACCACCACCTTCATAGGGCCTAGCTTATTAAACGGTTTCTCATTTGATCAATTCACGGTTTGCTGTTACATCTGAATTGCCACAGCGTGGTTTGTGCAATCTCTTCAAACCAGAATCGCAAGCCACAGTTTGCTCTTGGTTTGCCGTTCTGTTTTGGAGGGTTTGCCAAAGCCATAGTTTACCGATTCAGAAGTAGCAGAGAACTGTGGCTTGATCGACCAGGACGTTTTGTCCAGTGGAAGTTGCAGTTTTCTGGATGGTATCATCTTGGTTGCCACTGGTGAAAAGAAAACTTTAGTGGCTGAAATAGGAACTTTTAGCAATATGGGGTTGTGTGCCATATTTGTTGTCACTTGAAATGAATGGAATTGTACAAGTAGTGTTGGTGAGACAGTCACATATTGTCTCTCTTTCTATATGTGTACATGGCAGTTCCTTATTTTTGGTCATTTTAAAATGTTTTGTTTGAGAATAGCATGGTGAGATGTACATGCCTAGCTTAAAAATTCAGATGCTTTTCTCTAAATAAGAACAAGCTACTACAAACTTTTTGGAGTGGTTACGAATGTTTATAAAGAGAAGTTTATACACCTTAGGTTGTATTCAAAGTCCTGTGGTTCCTCCAATCCACTGAAGCAGATTTGGGTACAACACGGGGCATACACAGGGGAACAAAAGGTGGAAAAGTCATTCTGCTCATGCATTTATTTAGTTGAATACTGTCTACTGACCCCGCAAATGCTAATGTAAGGTAAAGGATACAAGGGCATCTCCAGGGCTCATGAAAGGTGATGGCATTTCACTTACAATGACCATGTTGCTAAGTAAGATTTTGTTTAAACAGAAGACTTCTAGAAAACACTGTCATTGAACTGTCTCTTATTAGGCAAAGCAGCAATTAAATCTCCGTACACACATGGCTGATGAGAACAAAAATGAATATGCTGCCCAGCTGCAAAATTTCAATGGTGAACAGCACAAGCATTTCTACATTGTCATTCCTCAAATCTATAAGGTGAGTTTTAGATCTAAATTTTGTTTCGATCTTTATTTATTGCATTTGTATACTTCTACTCGGTGCCCAGCGTACTTTACAATTTTCACTGTTGGGGAAAAAACATCATTTAAACTGCTAAAAGTGTGACAGTGACTTCTAAGCTCATCCACACTGCTGCTCGTCACATGATTTCTAGGCACAGGTCAGAAATATTTTCCTTTTGTTCCTTCGCTCTCCCCAGGAAAACCCTCTGTTTAGTGCTGAATCAAAACAAACATCAGTCTGAAGAAAACTCAATTGACGTTTGTTCCCATTCAGTGCTAAACAGCCACTTTTCCTGGGGAAAGTGGCAGGAAAAACCTTTTGGACCCATGCTTAGATTTGAGATGGTTTGAGAACACTGCTGTAAACATAAAAATTATAAATGTTTTATCAGCACCTTACATAGTTCTGCTTTAATCCTTCACTGTTAATTTACATTAAACTACGATTATACAATATTTGAAAAGATATTTACAGTAGCATATCATTTGTCTTGCTTCCTGACATTCCCTGTGGTTTTAAAATGAAGTAGATTATTGATTTCCATTCATTTGCTGCTCCTGTATACTTATTTTTAACTTTGCAGTATTCAGTTGCTCCCACAACTCCCTGGTTCTAATTTCCTTGGCACTTAAAATTCTTGCCATTGCTAAAATATGTAGTACTTTTGTTTGATATATTTGTGGAACAAAGCAACCATGCAGATAAGGGTTGAGATGGTGAGGGGAAAGAAAAAAAGAAAAGAAATCCTTTATTAAGTTACTATAATCCCCAAATCACTCACCTTCTGGTACTTCCACTGCAAATGATGAATATCAGCTTTTCTTTCTACACAAAACTAGCAATTACTTTCTCTGGTTTTCTTCATCATTTTGAACTTCTGTGCTGACTGTGGCCATATTATCATTATACACCTTTAGGCGCCAGGCAAAAACGTTACTTTTTAACCCGGCCTTTGGTTGATCTTATTGACATCCAACAGGACGCGGGTGGCACTGTGGGTAAAACCTCAGCGCCTAGGACTTGCCGATCGCATGGTCAGCGGTTCGAATCCCCGCGTGGTTATTGGGTTATTGCTTTTGGTTTGATTTTATATGTTGTGGTCTTGTTGTGAACTGCCCTGAAACCTCTGGGTATGTTGTTGTTTAGTCGTTTAGTCGTGTCCGACTCTTTGTGACCCCATGGACCAGAGCACGCCAGGCACTCCAGTCTTCCACTGCCTCCCGCAGTTTGGTCAAACTCAGTTAGTAGCTTCGAGAACACTGTCCAACCATCTCGTCCTCTGTTGTCCCCTTCTCCTTGTGCCCTCAATCTTTCCCAACATCAGGGTCTTTTCCAGGGAGCCTTCTCTTCTCATGAGGTGGCCAAAGTATTGGAGCCTCAGCTTCAGGATCTGTCCTTCCAGTGAGCACTCAGGGCTGATTTCCTTAAGAATGGAGAGGTTTGATCTTCTTGCAGTCCATGGGACTCTCAAGAGTCTCCTCCAGCACCAGAATTCAAAAGCATCAATTCTTCGGCGATCAGCCTTCTTTATGGTCCAGCTCTCACATCCATACGGTGGTGTATAAGCTGAATAAATAATAATAATAGTGGCATAGATTGCAGCAATGGAGAATGTTACCCAAAACAAGTAAGCAAACAAAAACAAAAACGCATACATCATCTGGCCCATACATCTCTAAGCATGTATCATTGTTTTTTAAAATGAGTTTGTATGTTTTGTGGAACTTGTGTTGCTTTTAAAAGCAAAAAAGCCTTCACAGCTACCTTTTTGCAAACCAGAGTTTCTCATTCCTTATATTAATTTTTTAACTCAGTTTCCCTCTGTTTATCCTTCGCTTACGTTGCAATCTGTTCAAGGGTGTTCTCATTTGATGAACCAATAGAAAAACTGTTTGTATTAATTTGCACCCGGCCTGATATATGCCAGTTACCCAAACACTGAACTTCCCTAGTTGTCCCATATTAAACATTCCTTCACCAATATTATGCTAAAGGGGAAATTTCTGGTGCTAGCTCTTCTTTTTAAATCTATCCCAGGTTTTTAAACACGTGCCAATAACATAATTGTATCTGTTACAACAGTTTTTCCTAGTACTTCCATTCATAATAAATTCTTTACTGTGGTATTCATTGCTGTTTCTTCCATTGGTCTATATAATAAGAGTTTTTGTTCCTAAACAAAAGGACTCCAGCGCTACAATAACTCTATTAAATCCCCCTCTTTCTATGCCTTACAGCTTACATTTTTAGGTTCCTTAGCTCTTTTTAACATTCCATATAAATACATTGTTTCTGCCATTCTTGAATAATTTGGCCTGAGATTTTGGAGCAGGAAATTTTGGCAGTGCACGGACTTTTATTGTGTTGGTTCTCCCCAATAAAGACAGTTTCAGGGGTTTTTTCCACATCTTCATATCTGTTTCATTAGCATTATGTAATTAAGTTCACACAGATCCTCCAGATGTTTTCTTTAGCATTGGGTTATTGGCAAGGGAAGTATAATGTTTGCTGAGGGGCACCTACACCCTTGTGCAAATTAATTGAAACAAACAATGTAGTTTATTGTACAAAACTCACATATACCTGTACAAAACTCACATATATGTATATTAGTAATGGATATGACCTCCAATATTTTTAAGCAGCATTTGAAGATGGTTTGGCATGGAGTCTACTAGTTTTGAACAGTCACTATTGATTTTCGGATCCCTGTACCACACTTGAATCAGCACCTGAATGAGCTTCTCCATAGTCATACAGTCTGCAGCACGGAGGCGACTTTTGCATATAGCCCACAAAATTCTCAATGGGATTTACATCTGGGGAATTCCCTGGCCAATCAAATACCCGTATTTGCTGCTCTGTCATGAATTTCTTCACCACTTTCAATGTGTGACGGGGGGCTAGGTCCTGCTTCAATATCCCAGTATCGTCAGGATACCTCTTTTCCAGCTCTGGAATAACTCTCTTTCGTAGAACCTCAATATATTGTGGCGAGCGCGTCATTCCTTCTATTGGCTGCAGGCTTCCGACACCATAATGATCAACTGATTTTTCGTGTTTGCTTTGAGTACAGGATTACAAGTAAGATAGAAAACATGGTTTGTTTCAGTTAATTTGCACAAGGGTGTACATTGTATCAGATGGGGCATCAAGTGGCTGAAAGAAGTTACCTCTTCTGAGCCCCCCCCAAAAACCCCCCAACAACCCTGAGTAGTTACGTCAATGTGCTCTCACACCTGGTGGTTCTGTTGTTGAATGCCAGGTTAGAAAACCATATTCCTTGCCAAGAAACCTATTTGCCTGGCAGCCAGATGTGAGCTACAACTCCTCGTGTTGGGCCAGAGAGACAGAATTGTTGGAGTTGGAGAACTGGTGGTGGTGGTCTTGCAAGACTTCAAGGACCATACCTGGTCCGCCTCAACTGCTCTAGCTCAGCACTTCATGGTCACCATGACAAACATGGAGCTGTCTCAATATATTGTGGGGCCAACACATATAAGTCATTCCCTCAGTCTGTCTTTTTTGCAATGGAGCAGGTGAGGTAGCTGTCAGGGGAAAGTGTGCATAGGATTGCAGCCTCTGGTTTCTTTCCGAGGTTCTTAACAACATCCCCCAGTTATTTTGAGTTGCTTCTTCTTCTTTGAACAGCATCTTGTTTAATACAATACCAACAAGCCATTGCAAATGAACAAAATTCCACTGGAAGGCTATCATAACATTTACAAGGAAATACTCTGAAGGAAAATCATGTTTGCTTCATAAACATGAGCAAATTTTCAACAAAATATTTGTTACAGGATAATATAGAAGCTGCAGCAGTAAAGTCTGCATTCCGTACATGTAAAAACGAGCCTTTTATTTATGATGTAAAATGAATCTTCTGTAGATGACAGGTAGTTAAAACAACATAAAACATGTATAAACAATAGTTTTTCTCAAGCATAAAAAGAAATAAGTAAATGAATGAATCTACAGTGGTGCCTCGCAAGACAAAATTAATTCGTTCCGTGAGTTTTTTCGTCTAGCGAATTTTTCGTCTTGTGAAGCATGGTGTCGGAAAAGTTTTGGAAAAGTTTCAAAAATCACCATAAACCTCAAAAAAGGCTACCACACTGTGTTCTATGAGTTGCTCCTCGAAGTCAAGTCGCAACTGTATTAACGGTGTTAAGAAAAAGGAAACAAACTTGCAAGACGTTTTCGTCTTGCGAAGCAAGCCCATAGGGAAATTCATCTTGCGAAGCAGCTCAAAAACCGCAAAACCCTTTCGTCTAGCGAGTTTTTCGTCTTGCGAGGCATTCGTCTTGCGGGGCACCACTGTATTACTAACTCCCTATGAAACTGAAAGTGGGAGCTTTTCATTGCCTTGCAGATGCTAAAGAGGGAAGGGAGCACTGGTCTTATTTTCCTAACAGGAAACCGTGGTTAGGTTAACCTAACCATGGGTTTAGTTAAAATGAACTTTGGTACACTCCTATGTCACAGGTTCTTTATTAAAGAACCTGGTACAGGAAAGCAAACTCAGCAAATTGGTGATGCTTTAAACAAAATTGGGAGGAAATGTAGCCCAAATATACGAGTATCTGTATAGTACTGTATTGTCATAAGAATACTCAGGCTTCTTCTTTATAATTGTAGCATCTTCAGGAAATGGATGAACGAAGAACCATCAAACTTAGTGAATGTTATAAGGGGTTTGCAGATTCTGAGCGCAGAGTTATCCCAAT
Source organism: Podarcis bocagei (assembly GCF_964188305.1). Lineage (NCBI taxonomy): Eukaryota > Metazoa > Chordata > Lepidosauria > Squamata > Lacertidae > Podarcis > Podarcis bocagei. The sequence continues at coordinate 79,214,504 of NC_138129.1, read as the reverse complement.
AGTCTCAAAATGTTTAGAAGGAATGACTGCTGCGGCAAAATCGGTTGATGAACGCAGGGTAAGTTGATATTTTGTAGGATTCAGATTATCACTGTAGAACTCATTGCTTTGGAGGTAAATCTAACTAATTGTGGGTCTGATCATGTCCTACTACAACTAAGGCAAGGAATTAGGCTGATCAAGCCTATGAAAATTGTGTTCCATGAAGCCAAACCAAGCAACAAAAACAGAGGGTTTATCAAGTCTCTTGTGTTCCTTAAATCTCTGGCAGACAGCTTTGTTGAGTCATGAGACCTTGTGCAAGTAATTGTGGAAAGGAGTCTGTGTTTTATTCAGACTTTTTTTTTTTAACCCATTCTCTCTCTAACCTCTCTCCCTCTTCCTCTCATTAATTTATGATGCCCGAATAATAGATTACTTTGATTTTTCGACATTTTGCCCAATGGAAATGTTGCTGGATGCTGTTCATTGTATGAGTCTATTCTTGCAGACCTTGTTGTTAATCTTGAGATGAAATTTCTTTAGCAATTTGAGTAATCCCAGGGTTTGGGACTTCACCTTGGGAGCTTATGTATTTCCTGGATGGAGGTACAGTGGTACCTCAGGTTTTAAACACCTCAGGTTACAAACACTTCAGTTTACAAACTCCACTAACCCAGAAGTAGTACCTCGGGTTAGGAACTTTACCTCAGGATGAGAACAGAAATCACACGCTGGCAGCGCGGCAGCAGCGGGAGGCCCCATTAGCTAAAGTGGTACCTCAGGTTAAGAACGGACCTCTGGAACGAATTAAGTTCGTAACGAGAGGTACCACTGTATATACGAAGGTTTCATTTTGGATGTGATGGGATGTGGAGGAGCGGGATGCTCAGGGCACAAGCATTGTTTGCTCTCTCTGCAACATTATCTTTTCTAAATGCCCTGTAGATGGTAGTCTGCAATTTCCCCTCTGTAAACGGACTTAATTCTTTCTGGAAGATCAGTAATTTCTCCTGCTGTTTTAAGTTACTCATTTTTCATCTGCTGCATTGGTAATAATATCATTTCAGTTAAGCCATCAGCTCTCTTGAGTAATCTTTTTTTTTTTTTTAATAAACATTGCATCTCTCCCATCAAGGACTCTCAAATAGTAATAGACTCCTTCAAGTCTGGTTTTGAACCTCCTGGAGACTTTCCATTTGAAGATTACAGTCAGCACATTTACAGGACTGTTTCTGACGGAACAATCAGTACACCAAAGCAGGAAGGGGTGAGAATCGATGCAAAAACCACCGTGGGCAAGGCTAAGGGCAAGCTGTGGCTTTTTGGAAAGAAACCAAAGGTACAACTTTTAAAATATATTTCACATGAGAACACACTCAGGATTTGTGGTTAAGGGATCAAATGTAGTCCTTTGGATCAAAATAATGTCGTTTTGACCTTATATAATTTTGAAAGACAGTTTGCATTGCCCCAACTGTCCATTTAGGAACTTGGTTTTGGTATGATATGTCTGCTTTGCCCCACCCCAGCTATAGTATTCTAGCAGCAGAGGAAACCAGTACAACTGGGGTAGCAAAATGCCGCTGGCTTTGCTGGAGCTATTACAACAGTAGTTAGTGACCAGGAACTGCAAACTCCTGGTAACATGTTACACCAATACTCAAGCGCAGGTCTTGCAAAGGAGCCTGCTGCAACTATTTTGACCAATAATAGCATCCTCTGTGGCTTGTGTATCCTCTGTATATGTTGGAGTTTGTTATTGTGTTGAAACTGGAGGGAGATCAGATCAGTTGATCGTGATGGGTGTGTGGATCATCCCTTTATTATCAGAGATTCAGCCGCCTTCTGGCTGTGGTCCATTTAATTGTTTTAGGTACTGGAGGAACTTGCATCCTGCCTGTAATGTGCAATTTTAGAAACTGGTGTTTTTGTTTGAAATGCATGGTTTTGGCAGGTCAGTTTAAAGATATTCAAAGGCACCTGAAGGTTAAAGCAAAGCAGGTGATATATTGCTTTGGACATAATGAAAGAATAATGATATGAAGGCAAATTGCACCTTACCTTTGCAGAAGTTCTTAGTATATAGAGCAACAAATAACATAAGCAATATTCTTTTTTAAAAACAACAACACAAATTTAAATTTCGTGCAGTGTGAGGAAAAAATGGTGTAGAACACCTAAGAACGGAATAACCTTCCTTTTCCAGCTGTGCAGCACATCTCCATTACCTTATGAATGCCATTCCTTAAGTCTTCCTTTCCGCCCATACGCTTTGAGGATATAATAATTTTAACATTAGAACATTTAGAATAAATTTTGCTGGGGATTTTTGTGTGTGTGTGTGTAGGGGAAATGTTTTTATTAATTCAAAAAGTTCCTAGATGTAAAACAAACAAATCTAAAGCCTGTTATCTTTCAGCAATGTGTGTTATCTGAAGGGTGGTTCTTGGTGTTGTTTCGAAACTCGCACGTAAAAGGACATTTTAAACCATTTTAACATCGTAACTAAATATTCTCCCTCTCTTACTTTTTAATTTTCTTACTGTGTTGTGTATTTCTGATGGTGAAAACAGTGGAGAGCCTTGTGACACCTTAAAGACCCAACACATTTGTTATGCCGTCAGCTTTCTGATTATAATATCTGATGGTGGTTGTTATGGGGTGGGGGGGGGGCGGCTGGGACCGATGGTCTGCTTCTGTATTGAAAGGGGGGGGAGACAGAATTTTCAGTTCAATGTTTGCCTTATCTGTTCCTTTCTTTATTTCCGCATCAGCCGCAGTCCCCTCCCCTTACCCCTACTAGTTTATACACGTCCAGTACTTCTAATGGTTCCCAGTATCCCTTATGCTCGATTGAACAAGTCCATTATTGCATGAATGAGATAAAAACAGGGAAGCCCAGAATTTCTTCTTTCAGAAGCCTCAAAAGAGGGGTAAGTTTTATGACGGGTTTTAGGTGCATGACAGTGCTATGAGCAGTGTGCTTGTGGTGTGTGGCTTTTCCCAGTCTTCTCCACCCTCATCATAAGGCTGAAGATCCTATCAGAGGTCATTGTGCTTTGCAGCTCCTTGTTCGGAATAGCTGGCTTTTCGAAGGGCGCTGGGTGCGCGTTCTCACAATTTTCTTATTCGCAGCCATGAGTGTTCTTATTATTATTATTATTATAAATAATTTTTATTAACCGGCCAATCAAATCAAATTAATCACATCACATAAATTCCGAATTACAAAGCTAAATTTTAAATTTTGTTGGGGGGACCCATATGTCAAGATCCGAAGGGGGATTCTGATCATCTTCTTGCTACTGCATTAATGTCCAAATCAGTCCAAACAGAGTTCATAATTCTATCCAGTCTTATCTTGCTGTTTCCACATCACATCTTGTTCATATATTTTCTCTTTTTTCTTTATGATCTCTTCTGATAGTCTCCTTAAGCCGATAAACACCAATATTAATCCTGTGTGAATTTTTCCATTCTTCCAATCCTCAAATCGAGATGGTTTCCATATATCATCACCTTCATAGATAACATCGCTCTTTCCATCATTAATCTCGCAAAACTGTCGCTCTTAAGTCCCTCTGAGGAGTTTCATCCACTGCAGCCATGACTGTTCTTAATGCATAATATGTTTGGGGGAAGGAGAAGCCAGGTCGTTTTAAAGAACAGAACGATAATTAGTTTGCTCTTTTTTCTAATGATGATAATAATAATAATAATAATTTTATTATTTACACACCTCCCATCTGTCTGGGTTTCCCCAGCCACTCTGGGCGGCTTAAAGCTTATCTAAAAACATCAAGCGTTAAAAACCTCCCGATATAGGGCTGCCTTCTAACCTCGGTACGTGGATTTTATCAACACATTGTCAATTTATTTGCAAGCTGCCAATTCCAGAAAAAGCACACACTATAAGAGCAGCTTACCATTGGATGAAGAGCAACAGCGTATCACAAAATCGACATTCGCAGTCAAAGTTTCATAATGACAGCAATAATTAACACTACCTAGCAAATATATCGGTGCAAGTTTTAATCTTTTTTTTTTAAAACCAGAAACAATAAAATAAAAAATTAAATAACAAAAAGCATTTAGAGACCACAAATGTAACAGCGTTATTCCTCTCTCAGCAAAACCAGTAAGGGGCCAGGGGCCAGATGGACTTTGAAAAGTTTCATTCTGTTCCTAAATGCCACAGCCATTTAACTGCTAAATCCACCAAAAGGTAGCTCGGACCTTTTGAAATTTCTATAATATTTGTTATTTCTTGTACTGTGTGCAGCAGAGTTCCGGCGCACGCCAGAACCATAGCGTTATTTTTCCTTCTCTTTTATGAACTGGCCCCCTAGTGGGCATTTGATTTCAGTTCTTTCCTAGTCAACATTCTGCACATGCACCCACTGACAATGCCCCATTATCAGAGCACATGGTGTGTGTTTTTAAAAAGGATGTTAGTACATGGCTCAAATTGTTAATTTAACCAGTATGTTAAGGCATCTTATGCGAGTCTCTGCAGGCCGTTTTGTCTCGTAGATGACAGATTGCATCGGCCGACATTAAAACACCGTTTATTGGGGAAAGTATTTCAGAAAAGTAAGCCAGTTTAACTGATAGGAGTACATATACTTAAAATGGTTTTTTAAAAAAATTATTTCAATGTAGTATGATTTTTCATGCAATGTACTTTGACTCAAAACATTTAATTTAGATTTATTTTCTTGGGGGCTTCGTGTGGTTTTTATTGGTTTTGTTTTTGGTTAAACTGCATTCCATTCCTGGAATGCCACTTTTTGAGAAGAATCAAGGAAGTATACTTAACTAATTTATACTGGCATATTCTGCAAAGTAGCATTTGTTCTAGGGATCAAGTGACTGCCAAACAGCGTTGATGATTATGTCATGATACATGAACCAGCAGTAACTCCTTTGGTCTATAAAACACAGTCTTTTGTATATGAGAAACTGAATTTTTTTGGGCTGTTGATAACCAGAAGCTGAATGCATTTGTCAATATACAAATATGCAAATAAAAATTATAATTAGGAAAAAAACAGCAATTGGTTGCAGTTTAATACTTTATACTAGTCTTAGCTGGGGCATGTTGTTCTAGAGAAGCAGATCATAGTCCATAGATATCCTAAGCAATGCCGGTTAATGATTAGAGGAGTTCTCGCTGTTATGGAAAGGCAATTCCTTAACTTGTGGATTTTAAGTTGGAGCACCACAGCATGGTAACTTCTCTTTTAAGCAGTTTGAACTGTGCTCCTAAAGATTTTAACTCTACACCCCAGAATTCTTAATTCTGCATTTGCAATATATTCCCTTTATCAGGAAGATTTTAAATGTTTGATTCTTTATGATGTTTTATATATTCTGCAAGCCGGCCAGAGCGGCTGGGGAAACCCAGCCAGATGGATGGGGTATAAATTATAAAACTATTATTATTATTATTATTATTATTATTATTATTATTATTATTATTATTGCAAAAATTGAGAGTTTGCTTATATTTAATTACATTTCCATACCTTGTTATGTGCTCAAAATGCAGAGTTTTGGATAGGTTTTTGGTAAGGGAGAAAGTAATTTTGGCAAGGGTTATTTTTGTTGGTAAGGAAGAAGTGGAGACAGCTGGAGTTAATGTTTTCAGGGTGTCCTCGAGATCCATGGAACTGGATATTTAGCCAGATTCTGCACTAATATTAGATCTTCTGCTCAAATTGCACATCCCTAGACATACAAATGCGCACAGGCCAAGCCATGGTCAGGACACAGAACATGTGTTCATGATCAGGACCATTCTTAGCATGGTAACTTGTTAGCACAGTAGCAGAATCTGATCCTCAATGAACTGCTTTGGAAGTTGGCTGAAAATGCTCCTGTTGCACTCCTCCTATCGATCGATCCTGCTGGATATATTTGCAATAATGTGTTACTATTTCTTCATTATAGACGAGGAAGTGGCTACCAATTCTTTTTAGCATAGTCATGGAAAATTAAAAGGTGATGGGACTGAAATTAAATTTTATTTCAACATTTTCTCATCGCGCTGTAAATTTGATCAAATTACTATCAGCAGTTACTAGCCTGTCACGTTGCATCCCTTGAAATATGCAACCAAATCTTGTTTCCCCTTTGTTTTAAAGAAACAAGTTCAGGCCAGAGGTGCCTTGTGAAGTGCACACGTATTATTTATCTTTCACTAGTTCCCTGCCAGAATCTGCAAATAGAGATTTTGGTGTGAATGCTATTGGCTGGAAAATCTTATAGGGAAAAACAAATAGACCTGGAGACCATTTGTAATTTAGCTACCCTCTTGCAAAATCCCCAGAATTTAGGGGTATGATTGAGCACATGTAGAAAACCCAAGGGTTCAGTCCTTAGGGATTTCTAGCTAAGAACTTTTTTTCTACAGCTCCAGTGGATTCAAATTAAAAGAAAGGAGATTCCAACTAAACATTAGGAGGGACCTTCTGACAATGAGAGCTGCTTGACAGTGGAATGGTCTCCCTTGGAAGGTGGTAGACTCTCCTTCCTTGGAAGTTTTTAAGCTGAGGTTCAGTAGCCATCTATCACGGATGAGAGTCCTGCATTGCAGAGGATTGTTTCTACAGTGGTGCCCCGCAAGACGAATGCCTCGCAAGACGGAAAACTCGCTAGACGAAAGAGTTTTCCGTTTTGGAGGTGTTTCGCAAAACGAATCTCCTTTGGGCTTGCTTCGCAAGACGAAAATGTCTTGCGAGTTCCTGCGGGTTTTTTTCCTCCCCCCCCTTTTCTAAGCCGCTAAGCCGCTTATCAGCTGATCCGATAAGCCTAAAAGCCGCTAATAGCGCTAATCCGCTAATCCGTCAATGGGCTTGCTTCGCAAGATGAAAAAACCGCTAGACGAAGAGAATCACAGAACGGATTCTTTTCGTCTTGCGAGGCACCACTGTATTCTCGATAGGTGCCTGCTACGCCATGCTCAGTAGTCTTTAAAATTCCCATAAGCAAGCCTGCTGTTTGGCGATCATTAAAATGGGATTAGATTAGTTCTTCATGTGAGCAGTCGGGCTATTGTCTTGAACCAAAGGCTGCTCTGCGCACATAGAGCACCAGTTTGTGAGGTCTGGAGTTCTGCTACCTTCCGGTGACTTGAAATATCTGAGCAGGTATAAAAGAGGTTCCTTGATACAGAAGAGCGTAAATAGGCTCTGCATGTTAAAGCCCAGAAGATGTTAGTATCATGCAAGATGTGTACAGTGTTCCAACTATTTATCTTGGTGTAATTTACTATTCATGATATAATGGATAGAAAGCTTCTGTTCATTCCTTGCTCTCGCTATCATATGTGCCCTCCAAAAAGCCTCTCATAGGGGATCAGGCATCAGGCTTCTACAAGGGGAAGTGGGGAGGATAACTGCTGCAATTTGGTCTTGAGTTCCTCTCACTTTTTCCTCGCCCCCCAACTCCATGCCTTGCCTACGATATTCAAGATGGTCTTCCAAACTTCCAGTGAGACCTTACTGCAGGAGGAAGAAGAGGGCGGGATACTTTCTTCCCAGGACCTTTCTTAAGTTATCTTAGGATCCAATCCATAGTTTTGCTGGTAGGGGTTAATTTGTCAAAGCCTCTCAATCAATCAATCAATCAATCAATCAATCAATCTTTATTACGGTCAGAGACCAGACAGCAAAGCCTCCCACTTTCTAGTACATTAGTGTTTTAACAGGCTTTTAAAAAGGCTTTTAAAAGGAAAAGGAAAAATATTAGTAGAAGTCGAGAATGAAATGGTTTATGGATAACCTGAGAAGCAAAATATTTCAACTTCTTCTGCCTGCATAAAATATTACTCTAGACGCTGGAACATCATAAACTCTTAAACTGCTCTCTGCTTCATCCATCAGGAGTCCCATCCAGTAGCAGCTGGGCATACAGAAAAGAAATGAAAACTAATGAAATCTTCATGGGCATTTAAGTCTGAATTGTTGACATTGTCCATCCAAATGTAATAATAAATACAGCTGTATGCCTTGTTTTTTATTTAATACAAAAGAGCAGAGGGAAATGTAGCAGATGGCATTTGGTAGAAATCACGACATGACACACAAAGCTAGATATGATGGATAAATATTTTTATTGTTTGTTTATTGCTTCTTTTTTAAGGGAAAATTTCCAAATGTTTACACATGGGACCTTTTAGTGCTTCAGTTTGCCAGGGAGACAAAAAATACTGCAAGTGTTGGTTTGGATATTCGCCCCAGTTGTGAGCTACTTTTGTTTGGAACTTAATAATCCCCCCCTCCCTCCCTCCCTCACACACACACACACACACACACAGGGTCTCATAATTGACCCAAGTTGTAGCCAAATGAACAAATAGTGTGCTTGATTTCTGTTATCTTTCTACCCTTTGGGGGAGAGAAAAAAAACTAGAAATTGGGCAGATCACACGTTTCTATGCACAAAGCTACTCCTTTTCTTCCCTCATCCTCATAAGCTAATCACCAGATTCAGAAAACCAGTTTAAGTGTGCAGTCATGATGACTTTCTAAATGAGCAAGCCACACAGCAACCTATACCACAAGACTCAATTGTAATCATGGTGTGATCCATGAATTTCCTAATCACAGTGACTTAACATTTTTGCCAAGCAATAACTTCCAAGGATAATTGCTAGGATAGAGAGCAATCCTAGCCATGTTTTCTACTGAGTCCTGGGATCCCAAGTCTAAAGATTTGTATTGGTGCATCACCTACAGCAGCATTTGCAAAACTGATACCCTCCAGATGTTTTGGAGTACAGTTCTCAGCACCAGCCACTAAGGCCATCCTGTCTGGGGCTGATTATAGTTATAGTCTGAGACATCTGGGAGGCACTAGATTGGCAAAGATTGCCCTACAATGTTTAGTGCAGTGGGTCTACAGCTCTGCCATATGGTCATATTATGTGGTAACCCTCTTAGTCATTCTGGGTTCCAATGTATATTTTGGGTGTGCCCAAAGGCTTTTGCCTCGGTTGTGGCTTTCTTTCATCGCGGCACAAAAGGGTGCTGTTTTGGGGGGAAACCTCCAAATGCTGCTTGGATAGATAGAACATATTGCCCAGAATTTTGAGCCTTGGCTTTTCATCGCTCTGTATGGTCCAAAGCAGTTTTCACAATTGATTGTTTCACAGTTCCTTGTTCTAACCCATATTTCAGGCATCCTTAAATGGAGTCATTTATAAAACAAATCATTGGCATTTTCTGTTATCACATCATAATACAAGGTTGCTAATTAAGAACCTTAATAGGAAGGCTTTTCCCAGTGCTTTTCAGCAAAATTGGATACTGCCAGAATAAGATAAGAAGCCATCTGTGCCTTTTTAAAAAAAGATATCGTGCCCCAGAATCAATCTGTGTATGTCTTTTTACCCTTTCCCCATTTTTATTGGTGATTTAGAAATGATATGTTTCGTAACGCTTGAGTATATAATAAAGTATACACAGTCATATGTAGAATTATAGACTACAGTGGTACCTCGGGTTACATACGCTTCAGGTTACACACTCCGCTAACCCAGAAATAGTGCTTCAGATTAAGAACTTTGCTTCAGGATAAGAACAGAAATCAGGCTCCGGCGGTGCGGCGGCAGCAGGAGGACCCATTAGCTAAAGTGGTGCTTCAGGTTAAGAACAGTTTCAGGTTAATTCAGTGGCTTGAATTAATTAATTTTATAATTAATGATTTTAGAGTGTTGTTTATGCTGTACTTTTGTACTGTTTTATTGTTGTTAGCCGCCCTGAGCCCAGCTTCGGCTGGGGAGGGCGGGATATAAATAAAATTTATTATTATTATTATTATTATTATTATTATTATTATTATTATTATTTATTAAGAATGGACCTCCGGAACGAATTAAGTACTTAACCCGAGGTACCACTGTATTACTCTATAATAGCCTCCAGTAATAAATATTTTGATCTAGAATCACTTTGATTAGAAAGTGTTGAAGATTTTTCACATGGGCTTTTGGGAAATAGTCTTCCAGTTATTCAGTTGCAAAAGTGTTGTTTCCTTTAACTATTCATTTGAGCCTTACCGGTAACTTGAATCTGTTTTTGAGCAAGTCCTCTGATTGCCTAAGAGGATGGACTTCTTTGGCCACGACATTTCTTTACATCAGCCATATCACCTTAGTGGCAGTTGTGTTGGCCGGCCAGCTACTTGCCCAAAAAGATGAAACCTAACTGTGGAAAATAGGAAAAACCAGGTTTCAGAACATCATAAAGCGTTGCTGTTTTGCTCCCGGAGCTTCGCTAAACAAGACTCTGTTTACAGTAAACCAGGTCATTGCCATTGTCAAACGCTTCTGCTTTGTGTAGTGTTCCTGTGTGCTTTGTTGTCGTTTCCTTCAATGTAGAAATACGTTAAAGAAATAATAGTTCAACAAGATTATACTGTATTGCACCTTTTCAAGCCATAGGCTGTCATCCCATGGCTTGAATTGTGGCTGCTCTTCAATTCTGCAGTGCCTTAGACAATAGTTAAAATGTTGGGAACTTTATGGGGTTCTATTAATTAAGGTTAAAATATCACACACAAAATCTTACTTGGCATCAAGCCCCACTGGGGATTATTCCCAAATGAATATGCAAAGGATTGGGCTGTAAAAGATGCAGATATATATATATAAATCTTCCTAAATAATGCTTGGCAGCATGAAAATAATACCCTGTTTCTTTCTGTTTTCAACTGTACCGGTCAGTGGTCTGTGAAGACGGTAAGGCCTGTGTGCTGTAAACTTCGTAACAACAGCATGAAAGTAGCTTATTGAAATCGTGTCCATCTCATAGTTGCTTTGAGTGAATTGGTATTCAGATGCGTATTCTTAATCACTCTTTGTCTCATTATCCATTTGTGCTTGGTGTGAACAAAATAGACTCCTGACATTGCACAGAGGAAAGGAATTCAACCAATAGGCAAGGATGTACTCCTGTTTTGCCTCCATAAAATGAGACTTATACCTACTCAATCCAGAGCTTCCTTTTCCTACAAGGTGCTTGTGAACGAGGCCTACAAGGGAGTCAGTCCTGTGCATGCCTGGAGCTATACTATCTGAGTCTTATATTTTAAAAACATTTAATTTAGTCCAGAACTGATAACCATGGTAGTTATCGCAATACCGTTCCTGAAAGTCTTTGTTGAAGACAGCTGAACATGACCCCCTCCCCAACTTAACACATTCTCTTACACATGCAAGGTAGATGGATTTTCATGGCCAGGTAATAACAAATGAATGTACTAGGCTGTCATCTTCTGAGTAGACCCACTGACTTAACTTAAATCCATGGATTTCAATAGTCATACTCTATTGAGGCTTAGCCAGATATCACTCACTGTTATTAGGACTTGGTCAAAACTGCTGTTGAAAACTTTTAGCCAATGATGGTGGTTTGTTTAAAATGAAGTCGCCTGGCTGTTTACAACAATCAGCGCTATTTAACAATAAATGAAAATAAAGTAATTAAATAGATTAAAATTAGTGTAAAAAGTCAAACTTTTCTTCTGAGCTTAAGTTGTATCGATCACAAGAGAAACATGCCTCAAAGCTTTCCTAGTTTCTCTGATGTGTATGGCATTGTTCATTGATCATACTGTTACGTAACTTCTTTATCCTTATTTGTAAAATCAGCAATTTTATATAACTGAATTCTACAACTTAGTTAAGTGTTCACAGTAGGTGTGGCAGACAGAATCTGGAGAGGAGGATTCGAGATACTATTCTGTTTCCTTTGGTAAAGGAGGCATGAAACATAAATAAGATGCCTATATTTATCCCAGTACTTAATATTTACATATAGATTCATATTTTTAATTGTGTTCAGTAAAAAATAATTTCTGTGGCAGGAAGCTGTTGGCAAATTTTGCTCTTTTATTGCAGACAGTTCCATTTTATTTCAAATAAGGTTTGAAGGTAGAATTATGGCGAAAGTACAATGGAAATGAACAGTTAAGGGGTTAAGTTCCATTGATTCTCATGGAAATTAGAAATGCCTATTTTTTGCAAGATTGTTTCCATAGTTTCTCCTTTGTGTATATTGAGTGAAGCCTTTATTATGCTTAAAAATAAAAGACAATTATGCGAGAGCAAAAGTTATCTCTTATAAACTACAAACCTAAAATCCCTAATGCAGCTCATTGTTCTTAATTAGAATAACTTAATATCATGCACTGTGTATTATAACTTAATATAATACACAGTGCATGATAATTTTATAGTTTTGCATTTAAAATCATGATTTATGTAGGAGCTGTTATCACAAGTTTGACACACAGAGCAATGCTTTTAAAAGGAAGGCTTACAACTCTGCTGAAAAGGAGATTAGTATGAGATTTTGGAGGGAAATTAACTTAATAGGCCTTATTGTTTTACAGCCCTTTGAAACAGATTCTCTGAGCAGATGGCAAACCGTAAACACAAACCGACTTTTGAATTCTTGTTTAGCTTGTAATTACTGGTTGGTGCTATAGTTAACTTATTAAATGTGCTCAAGTAGGTGGATTTGTGAGCCTTTTCATTGAAACACCCTGTTTGTAGCTCAGAACTTGTTAATTATAGTCCAAACCAGCTAATGTTGGATGTAGTAGGAACTTTTTGCATTGACTTTGGTGGAAGCAACTTTACAAGACTTTGGTAAATTGGAGGTAAATCATCACATTTGCTTCTGAGCATGTCTGCATTGATATTTGGCAGATTTTGGCAAGAGAAATCTTAGTTGGCCTCTTCAGTGCTTTCTTCTTCTTCTAGAAAAATAGGTGCTGGTACGCACCCTGAAATTGTTACAGTAAGTTCCACACTTTTTAACAAAAGAGGTGCCAGTACTGCGAATCCTTGAGTACCCCCTGGAAAAAACCAACAAACACAATGGACCTATTTCTAGTGAATATCAATAATAATTCTTAGCTGTATTCTGAACCAAGTGGTAAAGGGAATAAGTTAACTTCTGATCCATCAGACTTTCATGTAGACTTCATGCTGCTTTTGATATAGCCTGTGGTTAGAGGATAGAGGGAATAAACTTAGATATAGTATGAAGATGCTGTGATGGCTACCGCAAGATGCAGCAATGGGTACCAACTTAGATGGCTTTAAAAGGATTAGAGAAATCTGTGGATGGCAAACTGACAGTGGATGGCTGAGCACTGCCTCTCATCTTGGAGATGGGATGCCAGTTATTGGGGAGAGCCTTCAAAGTAAGCTCCAGTGGCAAAGCAGCTTCTCTCTCCTCCAGATTTCAGCGTGATGGAAGAGAACCTCTGGGAGGCTGGCCTGTCGCCACAGCAAGCTTGGAGAATGGAATTGTGGAGCGTTCTCAACAGGATAAAGAGTTGCGTGCAACTGGGAAACCTAATAACGTATTCTGCTGTTTCTAAATTGCAGAGCTCTTTGTTGTCACCATGTTTGCCTATTTCAACGCCATTGAAAATGAGTTAAACCACAGTTTGGCAAAACGGACTTAAGAAATGGAGTATTATAGACTTGGTTCTGCCACAAGGCCTGCTTCCCTCCTTGCAGCCTCTCCCCGGTGCTGATTTCCCCTCCCTTATCATCACAATTCCCTGGCAAAGAGATTAACAATCATTACTCCTAACCAGGATTTCCCTTAAGTCAGGTGCCCATTTTAAAACTGACATTTCAGATCCCTGGGTTAAGCAGTGCTGAAAAGTTTTAACTTGGGTGCCAGTTAACTTTTTAGCCGCTATTCAGGTGAAGGGGAACTTGCTCTCACTGCGGAGGAAAGCCTCAGGGTGGCTTTCAGTTAGCAGGGAGCCAGCACTTCATCTGTGCAAAGGAAATGCATTTTTAAAAAAATGTATGTTGTGGCAAAAGGTTTAATGAATCCAAGCCACCTCTAGGAATGATGTCTCCTCCCAAAGAATTTTCAGAATTTGAATAGATCTATGGGATAACTACCCTGAGACAGCCATCCCTGCACTTAATGTGCACAGTTCAGGGATGTTTTCAGATCTGTTTAATAAGATTGTGCTTAAACCTGCGGGTATGCAATGTAAGCCACTTAATAACATCACTGTTGCTAGTGCTTTGTTGTTGTTGTTGTTGTTGTTTAGTCGTTTAGTCGTGTCTGACTCTTTGTGACCCCATGGACCAGAGCATGCCAGGCACTCCTGTCTTCCACTGCCTCCCGCAGTTTGGTCAAACTCATGTTAGTAGCTTTGAGAACACTGTCCAACAATCTCGTCCTCTGTCGTCCCCTTCTCCTTGTGCCCTCCATCTTTCCCAACATCAGGGTCTTTTCCAGGGAGTCTTCTCTTCTCATGAGGTGGCCAAAGTATTGGAGCCTCAGCTTCAGGATCTGTCCTTCCAGTGAGCACTCAGGGCTGATTTCCTTAAGAATGGATAGGTTTGATCTTCTTGCATCCATGGGACTCTCAAGAGTCTCCTCCAGCACCATAATTCAAAAGCATCAATTCTTCAGTGATCAGCCTTCTTTATGGTTAAGAACTTTGCTTCAGGATGAGAACAGAAATCACACAACAACAACGGGGCGGCGGGAGACCCCATTAGCTAAAATGGTACCTCGGGTTAAGAACAGTTTCAGCTTAAGAATGGACCTCCAGAACAGATTAAGTTCTTAACCCGAGGTACCACTGTACTGCGGAAACCATAGCTTTAACTATACGGACCTTTGTCGGCAAGTTGATGTCTCTGCTTTTTAAGATGCTGTCTAGGTTTGTCATCGCTTTTCTCCCAAGAAGCAGGCGTCATTTAATTTCATGACTGCTGTCATCATCTGCAGTGATCATGGAGCCCAAGAGAGTAAAATCTCTCACTGCCTCCATTTCTTCCCCTTCTATTTGCCAGGAGGTGATGAGACGAAGAACATTATTATGCCAGCTTTTAATACCTCTTTGGATATTCACAGCCTGTTTCCTCCCCACCCATTGTTTTCCATCCCCAAGTTCCTTACGGGTTCTCTTAATGAAATTTTGCCTTCTCTCTGTGATGAGGCTGGCTTGACATTTAGAAGCCCATATAGATCGGTAGAAAATCTCCTGAACTGGGAATTTGGCAGCTCTAATAATGTTCAGATCCAATAGTTTTGTGCTCTGCTAGTACTTTTGGGCACAAATAGTTTCATGTTGTCCCAGTAAGCTCCCTGTTGAGAATACCATGTTGGATATTTCTGGCATCGTTGCTCCTTATGACATTGATTACGTCACATTACTTGTTGGGAAAGGGGTTTCCGTGTTCCAGAAGTTCCTCCCTTCCTATTGGAAAAATTGGTGAATAATCTGTGGGGATCGTCTTCAGTGGTGGGGAGGAGCAATGTGAGTAAGCTTTATCAGGGTTTGAGGTTCTAGGGGAGCCTGGGCCAATTTAAGTTACTTT
This sequence comes from Podarcis bocagei, assembly GCF_964188305.1. Taxonomy (NCBI): domain Eukaryota; kingdom Metazoa; phylum Chordata; class Lepidosauria; order Squamata; family Lacertidae; genus Podarcis; species Podarcis bocagei. The sequence goes on along the minus strand of NC_138129.1, from coordinate 79,199,146 downwards.
TTACGTGGTTATCAGCCACGTTTTACATCTCCTAATGCAACTTCTTCATGATTTGGTTTTTTTAAAATTGCCCAAATTCCCTGTAATTCCCAGTTTGGTTCTGACTGCCCTTTTTATTAACAATAGAAAATCCCAAGGTGATCTATGGAACTTGGCAATGAAAATGTTGCTCTGTTAAAATCTTAATAATTTGGAAATGTGTCTGTCAAAAATCATGTCAAGACTGAGAGTCTTGCCGCACTTCAGATTCATTGTGGCTTGTGATTTTGAGGGGTAGATGTCTTATCAGAAGCAGTAATGTTTGTTACAAGAGGCTAAACATACCTACTTTTACCATAATTTACCCTAAACCTGTCTAGTCTTGCAACTGCTTGTTCCATAACGACCAGAGGTTTTCCAGCAGTGTCACCGATTGAGCCTACACTCCTCTCATTCAGGCATTTGAAATATTTTGCAGGGTTCCCCCCCCCCCCAATTAAAGATCCTTTTTTCATTCTGGTTCACTAGTATATTTCCACACACACCCCTTCTGAGTCTCTTGCCTCTGAAATGGATTTGCTTTCCCTTCAAGATTATTTAACACATGGAAGAACTGTTTATAATCTGTAACATCTTGAAAATCTCAGATTGAAGGGGGGGGGGGAGGAATCACAGACCATCAAGAAAATAATTCAGTCTTATGTGTGCATCCCCCCCCCCCCCCGCCCTGGAGCTATGCTTTGCAGCATTGTGGTGTTTAAAAAAACAGTTCTTCCTCCAGTGAGGAAGTCCTGTTGGTTATGTGTGAGGTGCCAGCAGAAATGTAAGTAGCTGCACTTTCTGAGGGTTGTATTTTCACTTGGTTTCAGGGCCCTGCTCAAGAAGATTTCAGCCACCTGCCTCCAGAACAAAGGCGGAAAAAACTGCAGCAGCGAATTGATGAACTTAACAGAGAACTACAAAAAGAGACAGATCAGAAGTAATTTTGCTTTTCTGTTATTGTATCTTGACCTTATCTTTACTTCTCAAGATGTCTCTTCTGCAAACATCAATTTGTCTTTAACTTTCTCAGTGTTGCTCATAAATCCTCTCAAACCCCATAGTTTTGGGGGTGTCCTTAGTGTTAAGAAATTTTACTGCTTTCTCTTCCTCCCTCCTCAGTTTCATTGTTGCAAGGAAAACAATTTTCTAATTCGATATACTTTTTTTTTCTTTCTACAGAGATGCGCTCATCAAAATGAAAGATGTATACGAGAAAAACCCGCAAATGGGTGATCCGAGCAGTCTTCAGCCAAAGCTGGCTGAAACTATGAGCAACATGGACCGCCTTCGAATGGAAATTCACAAGAATGAGGTTAAAATCTATTAAGACATTTCGAAAGAATGGTATAAGATTTCAGATGCCTCTAGATAAGGAATCCTCCAAAAAATTCTGAAAGGGTATTCATAATGTGGGGGAAATCCTGGTTGCTTTTGCACTCCATCCATTTACAACAACTGCCACTTTAAAGCCACCTGGCTTTAATGTTTCCAATTTAGTTAACAAGGAGAGATTTGTAAAAAGTCCTATGGCAGTCCTTGCCTGTACCTTTAGAGGTGTTCGAGCCCTGAAACAAGAAGCATGTAGCTATTCTCTACAGAACCAAATAGCTGGAAGAGCACTGGTTTGAAAATATTTTTGCAGATTCAGTTTTTCTGTATCTGTGGTACCACAGAGCTGACAAATCGTGCACTTATGGGTATGGATTGGGAGACTTCCTGAACAGATGAGTGAGTTAAGAGAAACTGAAGAATTTTTAATATAGTACTGGCGGCGTGTGGTACTTGTATGTACCCATCAACTGCCCCCCCAAGGGACATCCCATTTTTTTCTTGCAAGAGGACAGCAACCAAAATGGCCGCCACAATCTCTGGCTGTACTTTTTTCGGGCATGGCACTGCAAAACGCACATTTTTTGGGTGCTGTGCCCCAAAAAAGCCCTTTTGGGAGGAGCCACGAACTCATATGGGTCATGTGACTTGTGCAGGAGTGCAGCCCGGGAAGATGGTATCCCAGTTTTTGGGCCCCTTCATATTGCTTGTGGTGAATTTGGTAACTCACAGTTCCAGAATATTGCTTTAGAATACAAATCTGTTTTGAGAACAGTTAAGATGCGTGTTTGGTCTCTTAAGCATTTATTTTGCTACTGGTGCCAAATGATCTCTCTCTGTCTGTCTCTGTCTCAAGGCCTGGCTTACTGAAGTTGAAGGTAAAGTAGCAGCGAGAGGAGACCGTAGACACAGCAGTGATATCAACCACCTTGTAACCCAAGGACGAGAGAGGTCACTATATTTATCTTTTAAACGAAGTTCACTGTCTTTGCACTGTCGTTTTCTGAAACAGCAGTCACTGCATCCATCTAGAATTTGATTAAACAAAAAGTATTGTCTTTGCCCCCAGAACCTCCCCAAACCCTTTTCCACTTGGTTTTCTTTCCTTTCCTTACTTTAAGCTCACTTCCCAGTGATCTAGCCCGGGGGGGGGGGACACCTGTGGCCTGCTGCATATTGTTGGACTCACATCAGTCCCAGACAGCATGACGAGTGAATAAGTCCAGCAATAGCTAGAGGTCGATGGGTTGCCCATCTCTCATCTAGGCACTGCAGTTGTAATTATTGCTGCATTACACAAAAGCAACGTTTTTGTTGCTGGAGCTGAAAAGAGAAGGTGGAATTGCAGATAAATTAGGACTTCCTCTTCAAATCTTGTCTTTACCTCTCATGTAACTCTCTCTCTCTCTCTCTCTCTCTCTCTCTCTCTCTCTCTCTCTGTGTGTGTGTGTGTGTGTGTGTGTGTGTGTGTGTGTCCAGCACACACACAGAGAAAGAGAGAGAGAGGTAGGGTGTGTGTGTGTGTCCAGCACATTTTAGTGTTCATTTTGTACACCTTTTGAATTACGACCGTTTGAATGCTTGAAATTTGAGTGATGAGTGTTTAAATTTATAGGCTTTCCCTTGGAATGCTTTTTAAATTACTGTATCTTTTCATTGATTGCAACACTTTAAGATGAGCCGTATCCATTTTTAAAATGAATTATTTGATTAAAGAATTGCATCCAACTTCAGATAGTTTCCTATTCCCTATTCCCTCCCCTCTCCTTAAAAGGGCTGGTGAGGTATTTATCTCTCCTTAGCTGCAGTTAAGCAACAACCGCTCTTCGCCTTTTTGTAACTAGCAAGGTGAAACTGAGGCTTAGTCAGTCCCTGCAATGACCCAAGGAATGTGGCCTCTGATTTAGAAAGCTGTATCAAAAAGATGGAAACCACACACGTACAATTTGTATTTTGGGTAGCCGATGAGGAACGGAGCCCGTACCCTAACTTTTGCCTAGCAAGCAGACTTCAAGGACTCTGAATGTTCTTGTTTCATGAGCACAGTGGTACCTCGGTCTAAGAACAGTCCTGTTTAAGAACAATTCAGTTTACAAACGCCGCAAAACCGGAAATAGTGTCCTGGTTTGAGAACTTTACCCCAGTCTAAGAATGGAATCCGAACGGTGGAAGGACACCGGCAGCAGGAGGCCCCATTGGGGAAAGCGCGCCTTGGTTTAAGAACGATTTTGGTTTAAGAACGGACTTCTGGAACAGATTAAGTTCATAAACCGAGGTACCACTGTATTGGCATACATGCATACAGTTGTCTTCTCCACTCTCACAGCCATGCGTGGTTCTGGGGAGGCAGAGGAGAAAATGATAGCAGTTGCATAATTCTCTTCCCATAGACAGAGCTTTAAAAGAGCATTTCTGTATTCTGCCTATTTTGATCCGATAAGCTCTGTTCTGAAATCAGAGCTCCTTCTTCATCTAAGGACTGTCCTTGGATCTTATCTATACTCCCTGCCTATGCCTGTATTCATCCGTAGCAATAAGTATTTATGGGTTTGCCATGCATAGTTACTGTGAGCTGAAACGGGGGTCAGCAAATGTTATGATAAGCTTATGGGAAATGCTGGGGTTCTTGGTTTGCAAAGTGTGAAGGTTCCCTTGTCTCAACCGTTGCATTGCAGCCCTGAAGGGAGCTACACCGATGATGCCAACCAAGAAATTCGAAGCCCACCCCAGCAGCACGGCCCCCATAACGAATTTGACGACGAGTTTGAAGATGACGATCCCTTACCAGCCATAGGACACTGCAAAGCTATCTATCCTTTCGATGGTAAGATGAGCTTAAGGGAGATATATTTACAAACACACAAAAATGTGTGTGAATCCTATATATGGCAATTACCTTTTGCCTTACCTAGATAATAATTGTCTGCATATAAACGATTCTAGCAGCTGGTTTTGGTTCTGGGAAATCATGCCATAAATCATTTTTGTTTAACGGCAGAAAAATGCGGCAGCGTGGTAACAAAACAAATATGTTAGATTAGAAAAACAGCCATTGGCGCGCGTTCAGCTTTGCAACAAGAGACCATGTTTTGTCTCCTGGCCTACAATTGGAACATATGCTCCGCTTCACAGATTTGATGTTTCCTCCCATGGGTGGAAAACGAGAGCCGAGGGAGCTTGCATTTAAACCCTGCGAGAGCTGTGGCGAAGGTTTTCTTATTGTGTGCGTGTTTGTGTATCCCCGTTTCCTTCTAGGTCACAATGAAGGCACTCTGGCGATGAAAGAAGGGGAGATTCTGTACATCATCGAGGAAGATAAAGGGGATGGGTGGACTAGAGCCCGGAGGCAGAACGGAGAAGAAGGATACGTGCCAACATCCTACATCGATGTAACTCTAGAGAAGAACAGTAAAGGTGCAGTAACCTATATCTAACCTCCAGCCCGTCAGCTTAGCAATGAACATTCCTTAAAGAATCCTGAAGCACACAGATGGATGGAAAGTGTTAAGAGCATTCGGGAAGCCTTTCAGTCTGTTGTTCACCATGTGAGCTCGTCCGGGGATGTCTACTGAAGCTGGAAGAACGTCTGCGTTTAAATGAGTCTCTTGACACAGCCTTGTCCATAAGTCTTCTTTCTCTGCCTCTGTCTGCTTCAGGGCTTCTAAGCGTTATCCTACAATCAATGGTTAATCTGTTATGATTTTGATAGTTTTCTTTATTTTTATTTTTTGGGGAGGAAAACCTTTTACTGGCTTAAATGTTTTTTAAAAATTGATCACTGTTACTATTATTTCCATCGCATCAGTGTGTACAGTCCGTTAGCCAACCCCTGCCCCCTTCCCAAATCCGCCCCACCCCACCCCCAAATTTTTTTCCCAATACCCAGCTAATAACTATAAGCCCAGTGCAGTGAAAATGGCCCTGCTGCAAATAAAGTGGGATCTGCTTTTGCTTTTCTGAATGCAAGCCTTTCCTCCTTGTTCCCTTGCCCTGTTCTGCATTGTGCATGGAAAACGGCTGGCAATCCACTGCAATGAGGGGCAGTTCAGAAAACAAAGAAACCGTTTCTGCTGCGAGTGTACAAGCCGTTGCTTAGGTGTAAGAGGTTGCTGCTAACGTTTACAAACATGCCTGTCGCGTACGCATTATTGCAGTTTTTACTTTGCAACATCAATGAGCAGCACTTTCCCATCTTACAAAGGACGAATGTGGAAGGTAGCTGGGGAATTGCATAGCTAGTAACTGGGGACTCCGCAGGCGTGCAGCATTCTGATGTGCCCTGCTTTACTTCATTCCTACCTGTTAAGGACTTTGAATGTAACGTGGGTCGCTGAAATGACTTCCTTCTGCTTGGGATTCCTGATGAGGCTATTCTGTCCGTAAAAGGCAACTTCCTCTTCTCTTGCACCGACACTCTTGGGGGGAAAAACTCTCCTGGGAAATATCTATTCCAGGAGTCCAGGCAACGCTGCATCTCAATTTCATGTGCACGAATTCGGTGTGGACCACCCCATTCAGTCCACCAGAAGGAGCATATCTCATACGTGAAGGAAGGCGGGTGCTGGTGAGCTCCCCTTTGCTCATATGAAAATCCCTGTGTGCACATTGGAGCGCCCGAGCCTGGAATAGATCGCTGGACTCTGATGATTGTCGCTGATGCACCTATATAAGTAGAATTTTCTAAGTGCTACTAGATAACCTGTACATTTTCACTTGGTCTGGGGAATTATTCTGGTAGCAAAGTTGCACAAATTTGCTGCTGGATGAACTGCTGTCTGGAAGCTAGGAATGCTTGAAAATACTTGGTGCCATTACCTGTGCATTGGATTTATTTTCTAACCATTTAGAGGGGTTGTTTTATTTTTTACTTTATTCTATGAGCACACTTCTCTCTCTGAAGGCCTCTGGTAATTCTGTTCTTCTCTTTTTTCCTCTTGGACTGCAGGTTCCTGAAGCGGGTTTCTGAGAAAATGGGCGAGATGTTGAAGGAGGTTACATGCAGCTGCTTTTTTTTATTTTAGGGGGGTGGGCAAGGGAAGGAAGGGGGTAGGGAGTTAGGCCCAGCAAGATGGGCAAAAGCCAGTTGCATGAAGGCATGCAGGCAAACATGACCCACTAACCATGTTAGCATCCCTCTGTGTATTCAAAATCGTTACAGTAAAGCCACAGCTCCATTTCAGCAGAACCAAACCACCTGAAAACGCATTCCTTTTGTGGTTCTGAAAAAGCCCTACTTTTGCTGTCTTCCCGTTGCATTGCCTATTGGCTGTTTCGGCTGCCTCATTTTCCATGCCCATTTTGAGCTGGCATTGAATTGAAGCCATGTCATCCTTCACAGTCTCTGCCTGTGGCACCTCCATTCTCGCCCTAACCTCCTCCTGCATGTCTAGATACGTATCAGGACTGCCTGCCTAATGTTTTGTATTTCCATAGCTCTTCCTCCTCTTCTGCGTTCGTAGCAAAACCCCACTTTACTGTAGTTCTGTTATCTCCAGCACTAAAGTTTGTTTTCCTTTTCATTACAGTTTCCACTTAATGCTGCTATTGTTACCTTTTTCTTTTTCTTCTCATTATGACCATCATCATTACATTCCAGTTCTTCTTTTTTTGTGTTGCGACTGATGTGCAAAAAAACCTAACATTCATTTTGATTTGGGGGAAAGGAACGTGTCCCAGCAGCCCATCCTCAACACCTCAATAACCTGTGAGCACTGAAAAGCCTGAGATTTAACAGCACAGATTTTTTTTCCACCACAAGACAAAAACGACTGTTTTCAGAAGTGCTTGCCATTCAGATGCTGCCTTAAAACTCTCGAGTGCCTAAATCTGTTGATTGCCAACGCTTACCACTTCAGTATCCCACAAAGGGCTCTGAGCCTCTGCTCCGAATGACCTCCTGCATCTTTCTACAGTACTACAGCTGCTGGTAGCCTTGGCAGATGCTTTCTGGGCCTCTGCCACAACATGATACATGGTGCATTGTAAACTTTATGCATTGGAAGCAAAACACATGTATCGTTTTCATTTTATGTCTAATGAATGTTTTTAATAGGATTTTTATGGAGCCTTTTTTTTCTTTCCTTGATTGTCTCTTATTTCTTGAGTTGGCGGGGCAGGGTTGGGTTGGGGAAAGACTCCAGTTTCTAATTAACTGCAGTGCTAGTCTGTTTCCAAGTGACGCTTCATTGTAAGGACCATTTGAAAAAAAATGGAGTGATACTTTGTAATGATCTATGTGCACTTTTACTTGTAAACATTTGAGATTTGAGAAATGTTTATACATGTAAATATAGTTGTCTGCAGCACACACCCCATATTGCCCACGTTGTTTTGTCTGCCATTTGTGAGTTCTGTTAATGAAATCATCCCTACATCTAAAATAAATAGGGGAATCTTAGAATATGGGGAGTTGGGAGGGAGGGAGGGAGGGAGGAACCATTTAAGTTAAAAGCTTCATTGATCCAGCTTTTTTTGCTGTTTGTGGTAATGTTAAAAACACCAACCAGTTTTCTAGGGGTGGGGTGGGGGGTGAAGCAATATTTGGACACAGCAGTGCTGGATTCCTTTAGAACTTTTTTCAGTGTTATTAGGAATTGTACTACCAGTAAAACTAAATCTGTGTGACTATTGTGGTCTCTTCTTTTTATTATTAAGTGTGCCACTATTACGCAAATGACATAGTGTATTTGCAGGGGCGGCGGGGGGAATTAAACACTAAAGGTTAGATTTTTTCAGATATCGTAAACAGGGTTATTTATATGATGTGACCTCTTTACTCATTACTGACAAAACTACATTGTATTAGTCATCCAGCTTTTGGGTTTTTAAAAGACCAACCTAGTGGGTTTTTTAAAAAAAAAATATTATTATTTCAAAGTTAAATATAATGAGAAAATGTTCTCAATATAACTTGCAGCCAAGAGCCCTGTAGATTTTGCCTAATGAACTCATGGGCTTCTACTAAATAACTCAATAGCAAAGGACTAATAACCGTTCTTTCATGCTACTGTTTTTCTAGGAACAGGATTTGTTTCCTCAGGAGATATTCTTTCTGTGGTATAAGGCACAGTGAATTTATGAGGGTTATTACATTTAAAGGGAGGGGGGAAATATTTGTACTTGCACAGTTAGCTAAAATCATGCTGAAATTTTGAACATGATGAATTGTCTTGAGTCTTACAACTTTCCAGTAATTTTTAATCTTTTGTGCACGTGTTGATTTTTAAATGTTTAAATGCTTTGTTAAAAAATAGTGGTTCTCTTGAAAATATTTTCATGGAATTAAAAGCAACCTTTTCATGGCCCAGACAATTTCCTTGTCTTCTGTTGCAGGCGAAGGAATAGGTGGCTTTAGGTGCCTCCCCTTTTTAATGTTAACATGCTCTTTCTTGGAATAAGGCAAGAGCATTCATTTGGTTAGAAGGACAAAGCCCCCCGTTTTCCTGTTAGCGGGCCCAGTTCAGACAAGCAGATTTAATCCCTGGTGCCAAAACTAAGGCCCCAAGTTAGCTGAACAATTCCTTTACATGATCGGTTAACTTGCATTCTATAACCCTTAACTTAGTTCCACTTGAATTTCTTCACATGCTTTAGGAAGGAGTTAGAGGATGGAGCAAGCTGAGGGGCAAAGAACCTCTAGTAACATCAGAGCCTTTCAGCATGCCTGGGTAAGTGACCATATAACAAATAAGCAGCGTTGTTTGATCTGGTATGCAGAGGTGGGTGGAGTACAGAATTCAGCCGGGGGGGGGGGGAGTGGCTGGTGGTTGGAGAATTCAGGAGGATGGAATAGCTTAGTACATTGTCATTGTAGCTTCTGTGCAGTTCCACATATGCAGAAAAGAGCTTTGGAGATTTGCAAAGTTTTTGGAGGAAGTGTCTACCCAGCCCCCTCTCCCTTCATCAGTGCCGTCTGTATGTGTGCCAAGGAGTAGCAGCCAGCATGCTTGCAGATCAGTTACATTCTCCTTTTGAGCCCTGTTTTCTTTGGTAGACCTTTGGGCAGCTGCCTCCTTCGTCTTCTGCTGGCTTCAAAATCCAGAGCGGGCCTTTTGTGTGCTCATTCCTTAGCCTTCTAATGCCAAAGAAGTGGAAACTGTGTCAGAATTTTGTGACTCTTGACTGGGAAGCTGCAGATTAAGACATGCCTTACGATGATTGCAGGGCATGTGCTTGAAAGCGATGAGGAATATACTAGAGTGTGAAAGCTATCCAAAAAACCCCTTGGCATTATTTTGCTTTACTTCTTTCTTTTTTAAGTGTCACATTTCCCAGCTTCGCTAGTTTGATAAAAAGCTGTGGGCAGCAGGCCATGGTGGAATCAAGTGCCTTTTTTTGTTAAGTCTGGTTGTTTGGTCTGTCTTGGGATTCCTGTCATGGTCACCACCATGCCTTCCAGCATACAGGCAGAAAGATAGATGGGTGTTTTTTCTTGGAGCCATTGTTGAACAAACTGGTTGCAGGGAGAGAATGTTTTTGCCTGTATAGTTCCCTGATACTTTATGAGGAGGGAACATATAGGTACTTTAAACAAACAATAGTGTGGCTGGTGCTTTATGAAGTATCACAATCCAAAGTAGTCACCTTCCCTCCCAAGCCTTTGTCTACTCCTTCTCCATATACTCTGCAGACGGCTTGATTCAGGCATCAGGGGATCTGAGAAATGTTACATGATATAAGTAATGAAATACATTTGTGGTAACAATTGTGGACCAGGGGGCAGTGAAGGCTCTCAAGGCAGGAGAGCAGAACATAAAAGCAGTTTTAGCCAAGGAAGGGGGCCAGAATTACAATGTTGTATGACGTGGTGAACTTACAGATGCTGCTGGATGCATCCTTTATTTTGTAATTAGTTTTGAAGGATTTTGTGTTACAAAACAGACAGGGGTACATTTATCATTACCACTTCATTTACATTTAGTGATACTTTTGTTGCAGACATCTTGTGGCTGGGAGAAAAAAAGAGTGTGTGGGGGGGAGAAGGTACTGTTCTTTTGTTCTGTTGCCTAGTGTAGGGGTTTGTGTCAGCATCATGTGGGTAGGTCCTTTGTTTACGTATTAATTTTTCATTGATATTGTGAGAGATTAGGGGAGTCCTGAGCTTGCTTGGTTGCAGTGTTGCTAGTGTATATGTGGGGGGTCAGGTTAGCCATATTGATTTGTATGATTTGGGGGGGGGGGGAATAGGTCATTGTCCTGTCTATGTGATTAAGGGGGACCATACTGGGGTGAAGGCATCCTCCTTTGCTTGTCCCTGTGCTAGTTTTAAGTTGGTTGCTCAACTTTTCTAATAGGGCAGTTTGCCATACATTTTGGTACCAGTGGTCTGTGTTCATTCCTGATAGGTCCTTGCAGTGTCTAGTTATGTTTCTGGCTGCTGAGAGCAATGCCATCATCCTTTATCACTACCCTTGCTGCTTGGGGCTGATGGAAGTTGGAGAGAGAAGAAAGTTCAGGAGGAAAGATGAGCAGGTCAGTTCTGGACAGCTTGGGCCCCTCAGTTTATCCACTCCCATTTCACTGAGGCAAAAAAACCCAAAACACTTCCACCATGAGATGCTTTAATTCACAAGCGCATGTACAAGTTTCCCTATCCATTTTAAGGGATATCATACAACTGATACCTTCTGCAAAGCCATTCCTGTAACTTCTAGTCTTACTTACATTATAGTTTATTAATAACATTATCTGATGCAAGACTAAAAATACTCTAATAAAACCACTGTGTCAGCAATACTTTACGTAACAGGACAGTGTCTTTGTTGAGCGAGAGATAATTAAAGATATCCGTAATAAATAAATAATGATTCCTTTGTAAATCAGTAGTCAAATCTTATTAGGCAACTAAAAAAAAAAAATGCACATGGTGCAATTTACAAATCCCAAAGGTGCTGCAAATGAAACTGCATACAGCAAAAGTATGCAAAAACGATTGGCAGTGGCAACAAGTACTCTCACACCCCCTTCAGCAATTCTTCCTCAATTATGACCCAGAAAGCGCTACCCTTTTTCCAGCCTGTTTTGGCTGGAAACACTACTGCCAGTAAGGAGAAACAGTTTTTAAGAATGTGCCAAACAAAAAGTCAGTCAGGGAATGCAAATATTCCTGGAAAATACTTTTCAGGAAGTACTCCCCCCCCCCCCAGGCACCCTCTTCTTACTCTGAGGGGATAGGGAAAGGCAAACATTTGATGCAGGCCTGTTTTACAGTGTGTTTTCTTTAAGTTAAGTAACTGAACCAGCTATATAGTTGAGTGTCCATTGAGCATTTCACTGCTCAATCTGCTTTGCTAAAGGGGGTTCTAATTTTCGGGAGAGTGCAGTTAAGATCTGGTTGAATTTCTCGTATCTTTCACTTTGGTTAACTTGTGCTCCTTTGCTGCCCCAGAGCAATCTCATCTGAAATTCTGTTTTGAAGATCTCATTCATCTCGTCATCTGGCTGAAAACCTGATGGGAGGAAATGGAAAACAAATTACTGTAAAATAGCCTTCTCACCATGAAGGCATCCAAGACAAGCACCTTTTACTGCAACAGACTGAAAAGGCCAGCTCAGAAGTCTGGCAATGCTTCTTCTATGCAGGAGCATCTGTAGAAGCAAACTTCGTGACTTGGTGATAAACCACGTTGTTTACCCTACTTTCCTACCACAGCGCTGCAAGGTGTCAGAGTGACATCGCTGAGGTGGTTTCGCCCCAGTGAGGAAGCAGCTTCGCAACCCAATCCTTCTCCTGCTTCTCCACTGGCTTGCACAGGGCTCCGTTAACGGCTTAGGTAAGGGAAGCAGCAACCACACACCTTTCAGCAGAGCAGTTTCATGGAGCTGCCACCTTGTGCAAGCTGGTGGCTCCGTAAAACTGCTTGGCTAAGGCAAGGACAGCCATGCTCCTCAGCAGAGCAGTTTAAAGAAGTGGAAGAACAAGCAGTATTGGCGCCTTGCCGAAGCAGCTTGTTCTTTCCTCTTTACTGGTATGAGGGCAGTTTCACTCAGTGGTATATCGCGGGTGAACCTGGACTCAGGAGGTATATACCACCTGAGTGAAGCTGCTGTTACAGTCTGCCCATAAGGCAAAGGAGCTGCCACTGCTACGCCACTGGGTCAGATTACAGTGGTACCCCGCAAGACGAACGCCTCGGAAGACGAAAAACTCGCTAGACGAAGGAGTTTTTCATTTTCTTAGCCGCTTCGCAAGACGCATTTCCCTATGGGCTTGCTTCGCAAAACGAAGCTTGCCCCGGGGATAGCGGGGAAGCGCAGCGCGTCTTCCCCGCTGTCCCCGGACCTCTTTTGAAGCAAGGGGCAGCGGGGAGAAGATCGCTTCTCCCCGTTGCCAGCCCCTCTCTCCCCGGGCCCCTTTTGAACCAAGGGGCGGCAACGGGGAGAAGCAATTCTCCCCGCTGCCCCTTCCCTTGCTTTAAAACAGGTCCGGGGACAGAGGGGAAGGCGCGGCGCTTCCCCTCTGTCCCCGGACGGTCTCCATAGGAACGCATTGATTGATTTTCAATGCATTCCTATGGGAAACCGTGCTTCGCAAGACGAAAAACTCGCAAGAAGAAAAAACTTGCGGAACGAATTAATTTCGTCTTGCGAGGCACCACTGTATCATTCTTCCACATGACTGCATCCCTAGGGGATGCTCTTCATATAAAAAACTAGCCACTTTGAGGAGGGTACCCGAAGTGGAGGGCTGCCTCCCATCCCCCCAGTGACCAAACTGGATAAACAAGGAAACTAGTTCTGGATCTGCCAATCTCATCCCATAAAGCTTTTGTCATCTTAAAAACCTTTTCATCCAACCATACTTTAAACCTGGTAAGGAGAAATGTTTCTCATAGATGTATCGCCTACAACAAAGCCTAAACATCAGCTTCTTAGGCCCAATTTGAAGCTGTTGTGCTTCAAATATAACTAGTCATGGCAAGTACCTAAAAAGGGCAGGTACTTTGTTCCTCAGTTGAATCGACTTGCAAGGCTTAGCTGGTTCCAGCTTACAACACTGTATAGACATGGGCAACAAGCACAGCATACACCAAAGCTGCTACTTTATGCAGACTGCAAATACCAGAAGGTGCATTTGATGCACATCCATCCTGCAACATCACTCTGCAAGGGAAGCTCTAAGAAACAAGACCTGCTTTCAACAACCCTGGATGTGATTCCATCCCCCCTCATTTCTGTGGAATTAAACAGTGTGCAGCAGTACATTCCCCTCCTACCTGCTAACATCCTTTCTGCATTTGCGCTGTACAGGTCAGCATTCTGCGCTATCAAGCGAGCAGTCGCCAAGTGTTTCAGCATTATTTCGCAGCTTTGGTCCGTGTTCTCCCACACGTCCATTCCATCAAACACAACAGCCTGGCGCTCCAGAAGCATAACAAGAGGCATCAGCAGGGGTACAGTGACCACATTCTGTGGAACGCAGGTTGCCTCTGAAAAGGAGGTAACAAACAAACATTTACATTTTGCCCCCTTGCTAGCTAGAGGAACCAGCCTATCTCAAGTCATACACAAGCAGGATTTCATTAATTTGCTGGCTATGCAGTTCTGTAATATGACCACCAATTCGCCCCAAGCAAAATGCTGGCTGATGTAGATACAACCCCTTTCGTTGGTTCCTCCTGCTCTCCCTAACCATGACTTGTGCTCTTTGTTTGGCAAGTGGATAAAAAAAGTTGACCTGGCCATAGGTTTCTTCTTGTTGCATCACCAGAGAAGCAAATTAGATGTTCAGTGGAAATTATTCACTGTTCCTGAAAATCTAATTCATGCATTGCACATGGATTATTTTGTTCAAAGCATTTCAGTGACAGGGAACGATAGAATACCCCTCCTTCCTGAGTTATTTTTCCCACACAACAGGAATGAACCATGAGTAAGGCAGGATGTGGTTACATCTAATGCATTTTGTCCGTTACCATCACTTTTAGGACTTGGGCTTTCTCCCGCACTCTCCATTAATGCAATAACAGATGTGGCCTATGGACTTGATTAGACTCCACTGATGATGACAGTGATAAATGTGATGCAGCTGCCCTAACTTACCTCTTCCTTCATGCAAGGCTTTGCTGAACGGCTTTAGCTGCTTCTCATATATAATGGCTGTTTGTGTGTAGCAGTGTCTCAGAGCGGTCCACGTTTGCTCTAACTTTGTGACCTGTAGAGGAAGAATAGCTAAACTGTCAAGCAGTCCCTGAACAACACAAAATGAACATGGTGCAACTTAAAAGAAGGGGTATTTCATACAAATCAGCAACATTTTGCTGCTGTACCATCAAGTGTGCAGTTTGCATCCTCAGAAAGCAGAAGCTGCGCTAACATGCTGTATGAAGTGGCAGACTAGAACATTTGCTTGTTAGCTGAAGCCGTCCCAGCCACCAGCCCTGCTAGGTGTTTAAAAAGAGCTCATCCCAGCGAAGGGCTGCAGCAAATCTGCTTCCTTGAAAGGACTCCTTTTTAGCAGTAAACTTGGTTGGGCCCTCCAACCTGTTCTACTCATCAGGGTTTCCCAAATTTTGGCCTCCAGCTGTTTTTGGCCTCCAGCTCCCATCATTCCTAGCTAGCAGGACCAGTGGTCAGGGATGATGGGAATTGTAGTCCAGAAACAGCTGGGGAGCCAAGTTTGGAAAACCCTGTAAAAACAGTTCTTCCCAGGTATCAGATCTGATCCCAACAAAGGGGTGTAGAAAATCTGCCACACTTTGGAAGGACTTGTTTCTTAGCAGTAGGCTTGGGCCCTCCCAAGTCAGCAGTTCAACTCAACAAACCCTCCAGCCTGCCATTTTACTTGTGGATGGGCATTACCCGTAAGATCTAATGAGCTTGGCTACACTAAAGCTAATTCCTGTATAAATGATGAATTTGCAAATCTGGAAGCAAATCACTGATCACCCAGCATATTTCTTAGCGCCTGTTAGGAATCCTTGTGCATCTTGAACTACAATTGTAAATGCTATTCTGCGGTGCCAGAATAAGAAGCACTGTGCACAAGGATGGGAAAGACGTCTACTCGACACTGGCTCAACCTCTAGCACTAGGTTTACTCACCATATTTTAGTAAAGATACAAACGTGAGCGGTAAGGAGGACAACCACAAATACAGTAATGCCACAGGACTGCAAACACTGGGCCAACCCCCTCAATGATCAGGGAAGATGGGACTAAATCTGGAGAACCATTCCTGACAGTAAGGTGGTGTGTTTTTTTACCCAGCCCTGTGGATCATTTTTACTTGCCAGTGAGAGTAGCACTGAAATCAGTTTGGATTCTTTGCTGCTCTTCACTCACAGGTCTGTAGCTCTTTGCCTACAAGTTAATTCTTTATACTACAAAAGGCTTCTTAATTATAGTTGAAATCCAGGCTTACATGCTATTTATTAAGGTTAGTAAGCCAACTATGAACCTTGGTTAATGAGTGAACTTAAACCACAGTTAGTAGACGATTGTTGCTGCGATGGGTTCAAACATAATGCTAAGCTGTGATTTAATAAACAATGGCTTAGTTTTGTGTGTGAACCCCTCACGTGGGTGCAATCTTACAGTCTGCAAAGTGTCCCAGGAGTCATAGGATAGATTGGATCTACCCATCCAATATCAGAGAGGGAGAGCAAATGTTGGAGACACCTCTGGTCAAGCCAGGGTGTTGGGAGGAGGAGAGTCGGGTATTCCAGAACAGGAAATGAACAGAAGAATGCCAGAACCTTATCCAATGCCTTGCTCAACACAAAAGGCAGTTCCTCTTCCCCCACACCTTAAGACTGCATGTTAAATAGTTTAATGTGGCGAATTCCTTTTACCTGAGGCATTTCCAGAGCTTTCATTATAGCTGAAAATGCATACAGATCCCCCATGGAGTCTTTGAGTTCCACAGCGACCTGGATGATCCTGTTTAACGTTGCAACTCGTTCTTCCAAGTTTCCTGTGCAGCCGAGAATATCAACCGCTATCCCTATTGCCATGGTGTTGTGTCTAAAGGGGGAAAGAGATCAGAAACAGTCTTAAGATATCAGGAGAGCCGTGAGATTTCAAGCTGCTCATGGAACTGAATCCAAGCACGAATATGACCTTAAAGTACTGTGGTGATGTCATGCAGCATGCATTTATTTATAATAAAGCAGGAGATCTGAAGAAAACAAGTGCTCTCTGTTCTTAGAGGTTGCACAGCACACTTGCAAGCAGGCACTTCCTTCCTGGAGGAACGTTTCTGAAAGTGTGTCTGTGGATATAGGATGAATTTTTAAAATTATTGCTTTTATAGCTTTAAAAATGCTTTTCTTCTTACTGGTCCCCAAAATAAATTGTCCAATTAATCATTTAGCCGATCAAAATATTTAAGTCAATTAAGTGAATAAAAATTGCAAGTATTGTTACAATACATTTCTATCAATCTGCCGCAGTGTGACAAATCTCTATGTAAGAGGAAAATATTCATTTAGAAGGATCACACAAGAATAATCAACCTGCCAGCTTTCATTGGCTTAATTAATGGTTTATTATCAATGTGGAGATGGCTCCCTCTTAGCTCATTTCTTTGTGCATGCAGCAAACCATGATCCCTGGGCTTAGATTTACATCCAAAATCGGAATTGTCATCTGTTCCGCTCAATCAAAGCAAGATTGGCTTTACTCTATGGTTTGTTTGAAGCATGCCAATCCAGGAATCATGGTTTGTTAACTCTTGCTTGCACTAGGAAAGGAGTGCAGTGGGAGCCCTTTCCATGTTTACAATAAGCCATTATCTATGGTTAACCATGATGTGGAACATGGCCATTGTTTCAGTATGAAAACTAGCCAATCATCAACCTAATTGGCAGCTTTTCAAAATCTTTGGGGCTATTTAAGCAAGCTCCAGCAGTGAGTTTGAGAACATTCAGAGTGAATTCTCTCAACGCCTAACGATCGTTTTGACAATACTCTCCTCGTAGCTACCCACCCTTTCAAGGAAGAAGAAAGGGAAAGGAGAGACAGTAATGCCTGTGACCAGGCATGACGGGCCAACAAAAGAATGCCAGCCCAGTTGGAAGGGCCTGGGAGGAAAGAACTTGCCAGCCCCCATGCTGGCAGCAGAGGTGCCAAGACTGGCAAAGCAATTTGAAGATGTCTGTGACAAAAGCACAGGAGTGGGTCATCTCGTTGCTTGGCAAGAGGAGCAGGAGGAGCTATTTGCCAGTCAGACCATTCCGCGCAATGGGTCTCTCTCTGATCTGGAGCAGGAAACCATGGCAACCACATGGTTGGCTAAAAGCTCTAAACCACTGCATGCAACTTTTTGAAGAGGAGGGGCAGCCTGGTGGCTTTGAATGCAGACAAGGTATTATTCTGTAGGCCTCAAAGGAGGCTTTCAAAGTCCCTGAAGAGATGTTTTGCACTTAAGATTCCTGGGATTATCTGTGTTGGCGACATGTGGGAACATAAGGCATTTAGTTTTTCAGGTCGTGCTACAGATCTTTTTGGACTTATTTCCTGCTTAAGAATACCTTCCATTAAAAAAAAAAAATACTTCCCTCGATATCATAGTTTATTTACAAAAACCTGCTCACAGTTCATGATTAAATGCTTCCCAACCCACCCCCACAATGTTGGTGTCCATGTAAACATGCTCAGAAGCTAATAATAATAATAATAATAATAATAATAATAATAATAATAATAGGTTCAAATTTTTCCTTGAATAGCCATTTTGTAAAAGGTGCTTAGCCTCTCAGCAGCCCACCAAAATCACACCCTATCACTGAGAATCTATTAGCATGTCATCCATTAGGAATCTATGCCATAATAGATAAATAGTGGGAGGAAAGGCAGAACTGACAAATACTTTTTTTACAGAGAAGAACAATGAACCCCTGACAATTTCCCTCGGCAGCCTGATATTTTCCGCAGAGCCTAGAAGGGGAAGGAAACTTGTAAGGTAGCAATAACAGCGTTTACCTTTCAATTATGTCGAGGCGCAGTTGGTGTCCATACGGCAATGTAATAAGTTCCAGGCCTGAATTCACTCCCATGATTCTCCTCATCTCTTCGGAGACCTCCAGTATCCTAGCAACCTGTCAAGTGCAGCAAGAGTGCGTACGGATTGAGTCAGGGTGGAGACAAGGCAGCCTGAACATTAACCAACATTTATGCTGAAAACCCTCAGCAGCCCCAATTGCTCCTTGCTGCTTTACATGCCAGAGCAGCTACCATCCAAAGGCTGCCAGCTTGCTCAAGCAATTCATAAAACGTAAAGCAGCTTCTCTCTCGAAGGGACACATGATTGTTCCGTTCAAACGCTTCATGGGGATCCAGTGTTGGTTATACTGAGCTCCTGCTAGGGTTGCCAACTTTTCAGCCTGCAACTGCAACTGTGCTTTCAATAGCTGCTTTTATCAGATGGTGACGCTTGTCTCCACACTGTGAAACCTGTTGATTTCTACACATGGGTACTTTTAAAGCGACAAAAGAGCAGGTCAGTTTCCCTGCTCCTCCCAACCCCCAGTCAGCTGGCAAACCCCCAAGCTCCCCTTTCCTTGCTGTTCCTCATTCCACTGCAGCCCACCATGAACCTCAAGAGCTGTTCCCCATAGACAAAATTCCACTGAGGTTCCCTTCCATGGTGCTCGCTTGGGTGGAACTGTTACCAAGCTCACGGTTCCTTTCTCATCCTAACACTTAATTCTTTTTGCAACGAATTTTAGCATGTCAATAAGACTGTTTCTCTAGTTGAATTAGTAACTTTTAAAAAAGCCAAGCAAATATACTCAAGTTTATAGATTTCTACTGCATACAGTTTAAGCTATAGGTTTGTTTCAGCTGTGTTGGGAAACAGTAATCAACAAAAATTGAGCACAGCTTAATCCTAGCAGGCAGTCCCAGGACATGGTATAGAAAAGGCACACAATGGGGTGTTGTCAAACATCCCAAGAGCTGGCCATGTTGAAGCTACAGGGGTACTACCAGAGAGATCTCTGTGTGAGATCCTAAGTTTCATCATGGAAGGTGGGTTACAAGCATAGGAAACAGTGGTATGGCTTTCTCATTTACCCTAACTACAGGTGGAGAGAGAGGCAGAGAAAAAGCCCAAACAGAAAGGCAGCAATCTCTAGGCTTGCCAGGGGAAAGGTGAACCAATCAAGAGATCAATCTATGCTAGGATTTGTTTAACCTCCCGCACAGGAACACAACACATTTGTTGCACTAAATGACATGAAGCAAAGCAAATGTACCTCAAAAGGTGAATTTAAAGCGGTTTATTAAGGCCTGATGTGTTTTAAGTCAGACAGCTCTTCTTCAGGGCTAAACGAACCCCTAAGGAATTGGGTTTGGCTGCTGGCGGCTGTCTTGATTAAACTGTTGCCCACAAGTCAACCGCTTTGAAAAGCACTTGAGCCTTTCAATAAAATGCTTCAAATTCACCTCCTTCCTGCATTTTTGTAACCCTTCTGCTAATTGTTGCCATCCACTGGTCTCAAGGGACAATGGAGTGCATCTCCAGTGGTAAAGTCAAACCACTAGAGAATCACAGCACCTGCTGTGGCTGCAGAGACCTCTAACTCCTAACTGCTGAGTTACCAGCACCAAAGTGACCTCTCCAGGGCATAAGCCTGGGCAATGCATATGGAAGTCCTGGGCTGCCCGAACAAGTCCTCCCTCTCAGCCTCATTGATGTGGTCCAAAGGAAAGCAGAGCAATATGTTTGGCACCAACTTGGCTGCAAGAGTTGCCAGAAGGAGGTGTACAAGGTGCCACCCAACCACCTTAGGGACTCCACTCTGGATTTGTTTAGGGTTTACTCCTTAGCCTTTTCTTCTCACAAAGACGTCCCACAAGGCAGAGGGTCTCTGCCAATAGTAGCCATATTATACACAAATGCAACCCCACCCATTCAACCCACATCAGTTGGAGGTGACATGACCCTCGCTGCTAACAAAAGGGGCATGCTGGTGAAATACAGCGGTACCTCGGGTTACAGATGCTTCAGGTTACAGACTCTGCTAACCCAGAAATAGTACCTCAGGTTAAGAACTTTGCTTCAGGGTGAGAACAGAAATCGCACGGCGGTGGCAGCGGGAGGCCCCATTAGCTAAACCGGTACCTCAGGTTAAGAACAGTTTCAGGTTAAGAATGGACCAGAACGAATTAAGTTCTTAACCCAAGATACCACTGTAAAGAGGTATATGTACAATTGTCTCTTCCTTTATGACCACCACGTTACTGTGATTTGCCCAAACACTTAAGTCACTTGTGCATACATGAGGTCCAGGGTGAGATCGCCTGGGTTAGCCATTCACCCCCTTCCCAAGATCATCACCAGGAGATGTGTTACAGCAGCAGGCCTGTGACAGCATTGCCAGCTTTATCACCAAAAGATAAGGCAAGAGAAACATCTGGCACATTTTACAACATCCGCCAGAAATCTTTGATGAGTCATAATGGCCTCATATTTTACAGCATCATCGAAGTATCCAGCATCATCTTCATGAGGGACTTCTAGCCCCTCTGGGCTGCAGGCAGGTGGCACTAAGTGTCATTAGTAATATTACCCTCACTCTCTCTAATAACGGGCCCCAAATGCTACTTGGCTTAACCAATCTCATCTGGAGACCCTCCTGTGACCGGGGCAAATGCAATGTCAGGAGACAGGCAATTCCTCTAGTGCCCGGTTTAAACTGAACATAAATATAGATTAAGCTCTCAGAGTGGAGTGCTCTAAGTAATGAGGAGAGTGCCGGAAAGGTCCTCACCATCCCAATTGGTGCAATGGACTGCAGCTGATGCCAACTTGATTTACAGAATCCTCAAAGAAGCTGTTGATTCTAACAAGCCTGTAATAGCTTTAGGGGGAAGCATTCAAAGGAGTGTCACTGAACCGATGACAGCAAGAGGGGAGATAACGCTGTGAAGCAGTGTGTAGATAATGCCATTTGACACCTGGGTGGTATCAAGCAGGGATTCGAAGTAATGGGTCATTCTCACAGAAAGTGAGCAGGGAAGATGTGCTGCAGCACAAAAGACTGCTTTTAATCCCCATCTCCCAAATAAAAACAAAGCTTATCCCATTAACTTAGGGTGTTTCCATATAGCAAGCTCACCAGCCAACTGTTGCCTCTAAACATGAAACAAAACCTAGAAGAGGTACTTGTGATCACAATAGCTTGAAGTGACCACTGCAGGTTTGTATACAGCTGTTGCCATATCTTCCCACCCTGCCAGTACTTTTGGATAGGCATTTGTCAGCATGGCTCTTGCAGTATGCAATGTGACCAGCCCATAGAATCACAGAATTGTAGAGTTGAGAGAGATCCCAAGGATCATCTAGTCCAACCCCCTGCAATGCAGGGATATCAACTAAAGCACCCATGACAGATGGCCATCCAACCTCTGCTTAAAAACCTCCTCCAAGGAAGGGAAGTCCACCATCTCCTGTTAGAATCTCCTTTCTTGTAACTTGAATCCATTGGCCGTACCCTCCAGAGCAGAGAAAGCAAGCTTGGTCCATCCTCCATGTAACAGCCCTTTAGATATTTGAAGATGGCTATCATATCTCGTTTTTTAAAAAAAATCTCCTAGACTCTCTGTGGCATTCCTAGTGGTATCTATCACAAGGAATCCTGTCCTCTGCAAAAACCTGCTGCTTAAATTGGCAAACTCTAGAGCCTGCTCCCAAGTATACCCCAAACAACTGACAAGAGGATCTAAATTCTTTGTTGCTACAAACACAGATAGCTTCACTTATTTCAAAGACAGCTCCGCTAGAGGGCAGAATTAGCATGCCAGGAATCTTGGATCCAGCTGCTGTGGAGTCTATGGAGTTATTAGCTACCTTGCTGGCTGGCTGCATCCTGGGACAGATACATGGGGAATTGAAAGTGATTTGGGCTTTTACCAAAACTCAGGTGAGATTAATACTCCTACAATAAATGAGCATTCCTCTCTAGCTCTTGCAGCCTCTTCTGCTGATACAATGCACAAAACTATTTCCTGGAGCTGACTGCTGTCTCCTGATCCATTCTGTCTTTCACAGAAACACAGCCATCTAACCCAACCCCTTCTCTCAAGACCAGAAATCCTTTAAGTTTCATCAGACCACCTCACCCCAAGCAAACAATATGGTAGCACTCCTCTTGTGCAGATTTGCAGTCAGTTACTCGCCCAGAAGGAAGAGTTTTTATATAGTGCATCCACTTCCTGACAATCACAATTCCTTCTGGGCAAGTAACGAGCCAGAAACCACTAGCCTTGATCTGTCCATATATGAATGCAGCCAGTCAAATCAGCAACGGCACCAACCGGCTGAGCTCAGAGGAGGCAGGTCTAAATTCAGCTCCCTTCTGCCCCTCTAATTGCTATGATTTAATTGAGGCTACACTGTTCTGGCTGCTAGGTCAGACCTGGAGTCAAATGTGCTGCATTATGCTGTTCTGCATTGAGCGTGCAGAAGCAGAAATCAAGCACCATGTGTTCTGTGGCTCAAAAAATGCCTTTCACCAGAGATGAGTTGGTGCACAGGCTGCATGAACCCTCTCCTGCCACACTGTCCTGCTTGTGTTAGGGTCCGCGTTGGATTACTGCAGTGCACGTGTTATGCGAGGCTGCTTTTGAACAGCATTTGAAAACTTGCCACTGGTCCAAAATGTGGCAGCAAGCGGTGGAACCAACAAAATAATTTTAAAGAACATACTGTACACATGTAAAGCACAAGAGAACCCTGGAAACTGTAGTTTCCCCTCATAGAGCTATTGCCTCCCAGCACCCTTAACAAACTACAGTTTCCATGATTCTTTTTTTTGGGGGGGGGGAGTCATGTGCACTGGATGTACTTTAAATGTAGGGTGCGGATGGGCTCCTTGTCATTAAGAAGGATCCGCCACAATGAAATGCCCTTTTCCTAGGTTACTAGTTTAGACAAATTCCTGGTCTGATCTAAAATAGCTACTACTCTTGAAAGGACACTTCCCTTTAGCGTTATTTACCATATTGGCCGGAATGGAAGACGCACCCGCAAATAAGCCACACATTTAAAATTCAAGGTTTATTTGTGGGTGCAGCCCACCTCCTGGCACTACCTCCCCAAGCCAGTGCTGGGGGAGGCTTGGGAGTGGTGGGTAGGCAGCAAGCCACTGCCCTGCGCTCCTGGGCTGCTCGGGGGGGGGGGGGGAGAGCCATGCAGTTTTGCCAGTGGCCTCCCCCCATTCCCCCTTCCTTAGGAGGCTTGGGAGCAGCGGGCAGGCAGTGCGCTGCTTCCTGGGGGGGGGGGGAGCTGCACATTAAGGTCATGAATATAAGCCGCTCTTTAACTTTTTACGGCCCAAATTTGGGGGGAAAGTGTGGCTTATATTTGGGCCAATACAGTACTACTACCTTTTTTTTAAAGAAACAGACAGTTTACCTTGCAGTCCATTTTAAGCATATGCAGAGCGATTCTCTTTGCACTGTTGTTTGTGAACAGCTCCTTCACCCTTTTCAGCATGGCTGTCTCCAAGGGTTTGTTTTCCAAGGGAAGGAGCTTGGACTCAAAATCGTTAGGCCTGAAACTGGAGAACATCTCAAGAACAGGCGCGACAAAGACGCTGCTCTCTTTGCACATCTCCGTCTGGGCCACGAGTGGGTCCGCAGCGCTCAGCAAAGAGTCATTGTCGCCCAGGATCAAGTAGCTCCTTTTGGAATGCCTGGATGAATGTGTCCCATTCTCCCTCGTTGCCAGATGCTCTACAAAGCTGTCCTTCTGGCATAAAGGTTGCTTTGTCACCCCGCAGTCTGTGGGAAACGCTGCGTTCAATTCACAATACAGGGCCTCCGAACCGTGCGGTGGCCTCAGAAAGGGGACTTTGCTGGGCTTGGGCGGAGGCCTGGGGTACAGCTGGCTGTCAGAACCCCTGAGAGCATCGATGAGCTGCAACTCAGAGGCAGCTCTCCGGAACATCCGGGGGCTCAGTGCGGGCTCACTGCCTGTCCTGAATGCTGGCGACTTGGGACAAGGGCTGGTTTCAACTTCAGTTCCCTGAGATGGGTACCTTGAACCTGGAAGTTAAAAGGAGGAGGCAACACAGGTTAGGAGCTAACAAATGGCAAGGGAGCAGCGCTTGTCAGGGAGACAGAGAAGGAAGAAGACTTCCAAAATCTAGAATCACATGCCTTGGCAAGAAATGGCAGGCTTTCCTTCCCATCCCAGTCATTGCACAGGTGATGGGTGAGCAAGGTGTTGAAAGGCCGCAAGTGTGGCTGACCTCAGGAGTCACTCACGCAAAAGGGTATCACAAAGCAATCTACCCCTGTCAGGTTTTCACACACTGAAGTGGCCTTGTGAAAGTCTTCACTCAACAAATTACTGGCTGTTTTTTGAAGGGTGGGGCATGCAGGCAACATGCAGCCCCCAGGCCCACCTTCCCTCCTCTTCTGTGCGCTGCAATGTACTCACATTCGAGAACTGGAGTCCCCTGAAGAGCACAGAGGAGGGAGGGATGCACAAACCAGTCATTCTCTGTAATGTCCTGGAGCTGAACAGAGAGGCGTACTAGGCTCCCTTGTGCCCTTACTAGAGGAGCTGAGCCAGAGTGGAAAGGCATGATTTTTGCACCCCTCTGGGCCTCTGCCCTTGGCAATTGGGCCAAACCCTAGGTACGCCCTTGTCTGGAGAGGCAGGAGGGTTCAGAGAGAAAGAAACCGGGTTCTGTCAAGCCAAGCAGGCCTTGCTCTTCAGGCAAGTGCTGCATTCTTGCACAGAGGCATCATTTCCATGCTGGACTTTTCATATCTGAACATAATGAATATGTCACCCCGGAGCTAATTTTGTCAACTCATTATTTCCTTGGTTAAAGTATTTGTTTGTTTGTTTGTTTTTCTATCCTACCCTTCATCTGAGGATTTCATGGCAGTTAACACAAATACACATACCATAGTTACAAACCAAACAATATATTTGGGATGCCTTGCATTCTTCCCAATGCCACATACTTAAGATGCATAGTTTAGAGACAGTGAAGCGTAAAGCTCCACCAATATACAGGTCCTCCTCCCCCCCAAAAATCAGAGATATACAGAGCAGCTGCACTGTCACATTATTCTTCAGTGAGTATGATAATGTTCCGGGCTGTACAGTCAGAAGTGGAAAATCTCCAGGGCTTGGAATAGGAACTGGTTTGTAACTGAATCTGATGGGTAAGAGCAGAAATGAGAGCTTGTGACTCACAAGAAATAGCCCCACATTTTGCACGGAAAGAACATTTTCCGAAAAGGGAACCTGAGTGCACAAGGAGTTATGACAGGAATGGATTTCAGAGCATAGCTCATGTAAAGCTAATTGTTTCCAGAATGCAGGAAAATACCTACAAAGACCTTTAAGGCACATGCAAATCATTGTAGATGCAAAGCTCCAGGTGGCATGTGAGATTTTGCTGAGGGCAACTTTTGCTAGATGGAAAAAGCAGGGGGGCAGGAGGGGGGCAATGTCCCACACTCTCCAAAGTCTTATGAGGCAAGTCCAGCCAACACTCCCACCTCTTGTTTGGTTCTTCAAAATTGGGGGATTGAAGAGAAAGGCAGGGATTATGCAATGAATGGGTGGCATGTACTTTACGCACACACAATGTGTTTGTTGTTTTCTTGTGCCCAGACAATAAAAAGTGTACAATTCCCCAAGGACATGTTTAAAACAGAAGCTCAATGAACAGCAGCCCACCGCCGCAACACCCTCTGTTTTGCTCCAAACACATAGCTCAGGTGACACATACTGATGGGCAGGTAGCTTTCCGACTGGTGAGCCTTCAGGGGGAATCTCTTCTCCTGAACATGGTCCAAGCAGGCTGGATGGCTACCGCTTTTTTCTTTGTTTCTGTAAAGGGGAGGAACGTCACAATGTTAATTCATGTTAATTGATTTTTTTAATGTTCTCCATTACGCCTCTGCACACAGACCATACTCTTTGAGCCATGAGCTGCACATCCCTGCTTGATCTCTTCATTGCCAGGCCACCAGACATCTGACTCTCTTGACTGATGATCCCAAAGCACAAAACCACAAAAAGTCTGTCCCCACCACCATGACTATAGACATGGTATATGTCTATAGACATTCTCACTCTGAACTTGGTGAGCAAAAGGAGTGATATTAATGAATGTGGATTTAGTTGATTTGCAATGCTACTTAAAAGCAGTGCTAGGAACAAGGATGTCTGGATCTCTAGAACCTTAAACAGCTGGAGGATGGGGGAAAACAGGGAGATGGACTTGTAACAGCAGCACTGGGCGTGGGGGTGCCTAACCTTTCTCCCAGCAACAGAAATCACTGCCACAAAGCTACTAATAGGCTCATTCGGGGGGGGGGGGAGATAAAAACACAGGCACCAGCCTTTCCCCCAAAACAGGGCTAATAGATGTTTTAAGAGCAAAGGGTTGATAGATTTTAAAAGAGAACCAGGCAGGGAGAAAAGGCTAAAGAGCCCTTCCCAAGTAGTAGTAGCATTTATTAAATTTGCATACCAGCCTATACCTGTAGATCTCAGGGCAGTTCACAACATAAAATTACACTATTAAAAAGTATGGCTTCCCCCAGCCATTTCAGACAAACCAAAGCTGTTTTTTAGGCTTTTTTTTATTAAAAAAAAAAGTCAAGAAACCCAATCATGGATCTTCCACACGGATCCATGAGTACAGATGGGCTCCCCTTGGCAGACAGTTGCTCTTCAACATGGAGTGTGATGGGAAGGGATAGAGCTTCCTTGATCATGTATACTCTCCTCTCCTCCCTTGTATAATTAAGAGCCACATTCTGATCTCCTGAGTAGGGCGTCCATCTCAAACTCTCACAGATGCTGCAAGATAGCCGTACCTTAGAAGGTTTCCTCGGGCTGAATTCTGCTCTCTGGCCTGGCGAGTGCACATATTAAGGCTCAGTCTTTTTGGAGTTTCCACTTTTCCTTCCGGAATGCTGCCCTCCCTTTGCAGGGCTGGGGAAGTGCCATATTTTTCTTCCAGACACCTCAGTGGGACAGTCCTGTTGATGGGCTGAAATATAATTGCCCCGCTCTGCTTTGAGATTGGCCGGCGGTTCCCCACATAGCACCGGACCAGGCCAGGGATGCTGTCGAAACTTTCGTCCTCAAATTGGTACTGAACACGGCAGTAGGCTTCGTTGAGCCTCAAGACGGTTTTGTTGATCTTGAAGTGCTGAGAGGTGTTTTTCCATTGACAGGTAAGGACAAAATTCCCAGGGCTTGAGAGAGAGTCCCTGATCAAGAAATCTCCATCTCTCTGAACAAGGCTTTCAGACACCTTTAAGAGAAAATCAGAATGAGATTAGCCACTATTGGACAAGTGTACCCTTACTTTATTTTACCGAAAGCCTTAGCGTGTGTGTGTGTGTGTGTGTGTGTATGTATGTATGTGTGTATGTATATCTATATATATATATATGTTACAATGCTTCGTTGTAATCTATCACAAAAGTTGTTGCATTTAAATAAAATAGCAAAACATTAAATATATATCCTAGAGCACTGTTTCCCAAACTCAGTCCTCCAGCTGTTTTTGGACTACAGTTCCCATCATCCCTGACCAATGTTCTTGCCAGCTAGGGATAATGGGAGTTGTAGTCCAAAAACAGCTGGAGACCCAAGTTTGGGAAACACTGTCCTAGAGTAACCATTCCCACAACCGGGTGTCTTCCAGGTGTTTCCAGATGTTTATCATCCCTGACAATTCACTCTGAGGCTGGTGTGAGTTGTAGTCCAGCTATAGTTCTGGAATAGGACTATACCACTATTCAACATAGTCAGCTAAGTCACAGGCCCTTCCCCTTTTCTGAGCTTCCCATACAGTTTTTCCATCTCAGTGATACGGAAGACTTCAACCTGGCACTCTTGTCTTCTGGTATTGTGCTTAGGCTCCAGTGCCTGACAAAGATAGTTCAAACTGCTACTTTTAAATTTGGACCTTGCAAAAGACTAAGATCAGCTTCGCAGCCCAAATTCTGATTAGCCTAGGAATATAAGTAGAATCCATAGGATACCCTGTCACAGTGAAGTTAAATTCCTACCCTTGTTTATATCTGGAAACAAGGCCATGGAATCCTTTGAAGCTCTGGTAGGCACCTGGCACCCCAACATTAGGAAAGGGGTTCCTCATTCACAACTCTGAATTACTGGGCACACTGAGATCTGGACTGCAAGCCAAGACACCTCCATTCCTTCTTGCTAACACTGAGGCTATGGACACATTACAGGCTTAAAACACAAGCTAGGTTTTTCCTTTTCTCAATTAGGATGGAGGAAATCGAGAAATGCTAAAACAGTGGTATTCCATAAGGAAAGACAGGATAGATGTGGGTTGTGGGTAGCATCATGTGCACACTGCTTCCTATACCAGTGGTGGGAGCGCACTGGATGCAGAGTAAACATGAGTGTGCATGCAGCCTGAATAAGGATTGTGAATGGCTCTCTCAATAAGAACAGTTGAGTGCCATGTGGTCATGTACTATACTCAACTGTGTACTGCTTAAGTAGTCAGAGAGTGTCTCATTAGCCTTAGCATCCCACTGATTCACTTTGTTTCCAGCTCAGATGAGGATACCTGCTGTGTTTTCAATCCACCTAACACAGCTAATTATGAAGGCCGTAGCCTGCAGGAACCCAAACCGCAATAAACCACAAACAGTTTAAGATTCCACACAACAAAACAAAGCCTTTTTTAAAGCTGCTACAAAAAAAACATAAAATACGCTTCTGGGATTTTTACGGGCACACCAAACTGTAATCTGCAAAGGCAAAATAATAATAAAAATCATGACATGATCGGAACACAAAGAGCTTTCACATCCCAAAGCTAAAAAGATGCAGAGCTGTGTGACTACACAATGCGGTCAAAGCCAACAGAGCTTACAGTGGCTCTCTCTTTCCAGCTAGTCTCCTATATTCCCAAATTGCTACATGTCAGGGACAAATAAATTGTGTGAATATAAATTAACATACAATTATTTAAAAGAACCATAAACTGCTCAAGCAGCAGAAGGAACACTTGCATAATGAAGGAAAGTTTAATCCTTTTCCCCTTTGTGGTGGTGCCCACTACAAAACTGCTACTGGTGTGTGAAGAACTTTGCACTAAATACATCTATCTGTTTCTAGCTTCAAAGATGGGATTATCTTCCTGGGATAAATTCCTGTTCCTACTAAAAGACATGGATAAGTATTCTGCATCCAGGACAGTGAGGTTTCCTGCTTGCATACTGCTTAAGTGCATTAATACTAAAATATTAATGGAAATGCTATTGATTACAACAGAGATGCTTGACTTCCTTGTGGCATCAATATTTGATATTTTAAATGTTTTCCTCCCTTGAAACTATTTCTGAAATCTTAATTGTACGTGCAAGATTTGTTTCTTTGCTATACAGTCGTAACTTGGAAGTCAAACGGAATCTGTTCTGGAAGTCCGTTTGACTTCCAAAATGCTCAAAAACCAAATTGCGGCTTCTGATTGGCTGCAGGAAGCCGCGGAAGCCCCGTTGGACGTTCGGTTTCCAAAAGAACATTTGCAAACCAGAACAATCACTTCCGGGTTTGTGGCGTTGGGGACCCAAAACGTACAAGTTACAGGGCGTTCAACAACCAGGGTATGACTGTATAGCCCAGGGGTTGTCAACATGGTCCCTACTGCCCACTAGTGGCCTTTCAGGATTCTAGGTGGGCGGTAGGGGGTTCTATGGCACAAGCCGAATCCTCCTTCCCTTGATTACTGGTGGGCGGTAAGGAAATTCTATCATCAAGAAAGATGCATTAGGGGGCGGTAGGTATAAAAAGGTTGACTACCCCTGACATAGCCAAACCAGCGCAATAGCAAGTGGCTGTGTCAGAATAAATGCATTCTGAATCTGAGTGAGTCCTGCTGCTGCTTATCCACAGCTGAGGGCAAAACTAGACATAATGGCCAAAAGCACCAACTGTAGCAGGCTGCATTTCACCACCTTCTCAAAATGGCTTGCTGGAACAGGGCCTTCTCGGTAGTGGTGCCCACCCTGTGGAATATCCTCTCATCAGATGTCAAGGAGATATACAACTTTTAGAAGACATCTGAAGGCAGCCCTGTATAGGGAAGTTTTTAAATGTTTGATGTCTCACTGTGTTTCTATATTTTGTTGGAAGCTGTCCAGTCAGATGTGCGGGATACAAATAATAAAATAATAATTATTAATTATTCCAATCTTACAATCACATAAATGTAGCTTCCTCCGCATCCACAAATTAATTCTGACACTCCCTCTTTTTCCAATTACAAAAATGAAAAATAAAAATAAAAAGTGAGATAGTTAGAATGGCAACTACGGTAATGACCAGGTTTTCACCCCATGAAAAAATGTGCAAATGATGGCATTTTGTATGTATTTTACTATGGTGAGAATTTTTTCTGGTAAGCACAACTTTAGAAACCTCGCAAATATAATTGGATTCACTCTGTTTTCTCTAGATTGTGCCCATTGTCATAAAGTATCCTCCACACAACCAAAACCGTAGCTGGGCTAAGGTAGAACTTTTTATTTAAATTGACCCTAAAAGTGACCTCATCAATGCCTTTCTTCAGTGGGTTCAATATACTGGCTTTCTTTACCGTTATCTGGCACAATTACTCATAACTCAAATTTTTTAGGGCTCTCGTCTTTTTCATCAGACAAGCTTTAGCCAATAAGCATGTACATCACATGGCCACCAGATTCTGCTATCTCTGAATGCTTTCCAGGGCTGATATCCACAGGGAGGCTCATAACTCCAGAGGTCTGCACTTTGATGACTAGTTCATGCTGTTTCAGTTGCATTAGATTAAAATAATAATGTCTGCTTTCAGACAGATGTGGAAACGCATGTAAATATGGTGAAAACCAAGAAAAAGCAATGTGTTGCTTAATGCTTTAAAATGGCCTCACATGTCCTGATTCCCAAATTATCATCATTATAACATTATTCCGTTTCCAGTAAGGATCAAGCAATTTCTGTAGCTAGAGCATACATTATGTGCTCAAAATCTTGCTAATCAGTAAACCTGATTCCTGCAATCAGGGATAAACGAAATAAATTAGAAATATCTGGCTGATTTTTACATAAATTTAGTCACATTTTCCAATAACATGGATCTCTCTTCTCCAGGATAGGACTGACAGGGAGCAAGAAAGGACAGCAAAATTATCAAAGCTGTGAAAGCTATCAGCTTGCTTGCTTTTTTTAATAGTAAAGATTCTCAGAATAGATTGGAGTGTCAATTTCTGTGCCAGAAAGGAGACAGCGGTTGTGTGGCCAACTCTCTCATAGCTATATTCCCAGCTATACTTAAAGCATCGCCTGGGAGTTTATTTTAGCATTGAACCTCTGGTGATATAATTGGGTTAAAAAACTAACTAAATGACAGTTCCTGCGAGTCTCTTTAAGATAATCTTTATATTAAATAAACAAGCTGAGGGATAATTACAGGGAGAGTAATATTGGGATCTTGCAGGTTTCCTCCATATCATTTGCGACCGCTCTAAATGGGTAGCAGGCGTGACTGAACTGGATCTAGGCTCAGAGTCAGGACGGAGATAGGTTTCTGCACTTCCCTCTATATATGCAATTCTTCCTCCCATAATAACATCCTCAGGTTTTCGCTTTTCTTTTCCATGCTCCATAAATGCTGGATTTGAACTACTGATCACAAGCGCATTCATAATAAATTTGAACCGATTTGTAGAAGAAGAAGAAAACCAGTGGTGGTGGTGGTGAAAGACTTGAGGTAGAATTGTGAAATACCTGGATTTAGTAAGCAAGGAAGAAAGAACAGGAAAAGAAAACAAGCTGGCAGAATTACCCAACAGAGAGACCAAAAAGGGACACACCTGTCGTGGAATGCGTCCATGATACCAGGCATGGCTGCGCAGATCTTCACTGCTCAACTGGAGCTCCTCTTCCAGCTCTTTCTTGAGTTTTTCTGGGGAACTCTCCATACCCAGCCTGTCCATAACATGCTTTTCCTTGGAAAACTGCAAGAGGGAAAGAGAAAGGAGACTTGATCACCCCAGGCCTGACGGAACGCCTTATCTTGCTCAAAACTTTCATTCTGCCCCATGTGCCATGAGACTCGCAACAAGCCAATGAAATCCGCACGCCACGTTTTACGAGCCTTTGATCCCTAAGCAGTATTTGTGGAAGCTCCTGCCAGGTGAGAAGCTAGGTAATGATTACATGCTGCAAGGTGATATTGTAAAATGTCCCACCTGGATTGCTTGCGATAATAACTGGCGTGCCTGCTGAGTCATTTCTGTACCTTTGCAATAATAACGCTTTATGGAGAAAGGAATAAAATGAAGATCCCAATTTGGGAGAGCCATAATTGCTCAGTCATCAGCCATGTGCTTTGCCTGCAAGAGGTCCCCCAGGCTCAATCGCTGGCATCTCTACAGGAGGGCTGGAAAAGAGTTCCTGTCTGAAACCACTGGAGAGCTGATGTCTGTCATTGGACAATACCAGGTCAGTATAAGGCAGCGCCAGCA
Organism: Podarcis bocagei; assembly: GCF_964188305.1. NCBI lineage: Eukaryota > Metazoa > Chordata > Lepidosauria > Squamata > Lacertidae > Podarcis > Podarcis bocagei. Next base: position 79,166,317 of record NC_138129.1, on the reverse strand, counting down.
GACAATTCCATGTTTTACACAAGTTACACATTATTGCTAAATGATTATTGCCAAAAAAGAAGAAAAAGGTGCATCAAAAATTGATTCATATGACCCTGCAGAGTACACCATAATCACATTGTTTTCCTTTGTGACACCTCCTGCAATACCTTCAGCAACAATTTAGCTCTCTCTCCTAATCACTTAGGCTGGTTCGGACCCCATCTGCATATAAAATAATAAATGGGCTTGGGTATATTTCTGTTACAAAACTTAAAGTCATGTATAGCACAGGGTGTTTGTGGTTTGGTTTATTTGTGGATGATCCTTATCAGTTTTACTTTCTCCTGTGAAACTGAGCCTTGTCAATTTCACTTTCCCACTTTGGACTGCAGAAGCCAAACGGAGAAAGCTCAATTTTCCAGCAAAGGAAACTGCCTTATACCCAGTCATACTGCTTGTGTGTCTACCCCAGAACTGTCTACCTTGACTCTAGAGTCTTGGGCTTATGACTTTCCCAATTTCTTTATCTGGCAATTCCAGAGACTGAATCTGGGAATTGTACAAATAACACACTCTACATTACTGAAGGTAAATAGGTACCACTGCGGCGGGAAGGTAAAAGTGTTACCATGTGCTCTGGCTTCCTTCACGATGTTCATTGCGCCGGAAGAGGTTTAGTCATGCTGGCCATATGACCCAGAAAGGTGTCTGTGGACAAATGCCAGCTCCCTCAACCTGAAAAGCAAGATGAGTGCCGCACCCCATAGTCAACTTTGACTGGACTTAACTGTCCAGGGGTCCCTTACCTTGTCCTTTACCTACACTACTGAGCTATGGCCCATCCCTAGAGCTCACTCCAAAGTGTCCCCTTTTTTAAAAGAAAGGGGGGAACAAATAAAAGCTGGAGGGGGTTACAGTTCTCTCTCTCCCGCCTCCACAATACTGCAGCCTCCTATCACCTATATCCTGTCCTAAGTGTAGCAATGTTCAATATTAGGGATTATTAGGAAAGAAAACATATTTGGCTTATTGTATACATTTCTAGTCACGAATTTTTTTTTTATAAAAACAGTGCAGAGCAAATGGCAACCCAACGCTATCGTGTTTAGGGATTTTATTTTATTTTTAATATATAAAAAAACTACAGAGATACAAGATACAGTGGTACCTCTGGTTGCAGACAGGATCCGTTCCAGAGGTCCGGTCGGATCCCAAGGTTTCCGCAACCTGAGGACCGCTTCTGTGCATGCGTGCACGGCGAAACCCGGTAAAATACTTCCGGGTTTGTCGTGCACACATCCTGAAGTTTACGTAACCAGAGGGTTACGTAAACGGAGGTACGACTGTACAGATATATAAAACTATTTGTGGTGTGGGCACAAAGATGTTTCTCCCCCTCTCTTGGGGGTCATCCAATGAAAATGATTGGCAGAATATTCAGAATGGACTCAAGAACACACAGACAACCCATAATTCACTTACAAAATTTGTTGCCACAAAGAAATTATGTCCCTGAGCCACAGTTGTTGGGACAACACTGGGAGATGTGCTGAAAGCGGAGCAATCACACAATGCCAGTTCATTCAGTACACAACTTAGATGAGACTGTTCTCATTCACATTCTCAACCACACCACCCTCACTGTGTCAAGTAGCGCTCTCTCTCTCTCTCTCTCTCATCATCATCATCTTCCCTTTCGACAGGGCTCTGGTTAAAATATCCCCACAATTCTTCTTGGCATGATGTCAGCGACCTATCCAATGAGAGATTCTCGTCTCTGGCACTCTGATTAAGGATCAGCTGCTTTGTTCTTCACGAACACTGAATTAGGAGATGCAGGGTTAAATTAAAAGATGTGGGAGCTGAGCTTAATCCCTCATCTTTGTTCTCTCCCCTCCAGTCTATGCCTGCTCCTTTAGTTCAAACAGACAGCTCACAAGGCTTCAAGCAGCATTTTAATTAAGCCCAGCTGGCTCTCTTGCTGCTATTATTGCAGATTTTGTTTCAAAAAGAAGGTATCCGTTACAATGATTTGTCCCCTACTCAGACATATTTGCTTTCTTTTCAATCTGGACTGTTTACATTTTGCTTTGTATGCTGTGACCTGGTCCCACAACACAACCAAAAACTGAAGAAACAGAAAGCTCTCTCATCAAATCAGTGACTGATGCAAGAAACTGGTCCTGTGTTTCCCAAGACTCTGCTAGTCACACACAGTAAATAATAGTAAATTCCTGGGCACGCTACAGCATTATTATCACATGGTCTGATCCCTAAAGCCATTTTCACAAACACTTAAAAAGATTTATTTTTTTAAATGCCCATCAGTTTAACAAAAAGGCCATGTGCACTCACTCCCCCCTCCCCCAGCCTGGTCCTCTTTTCTAAAAAGAAAAAGAAAATATTGCCTGTCTCTAGCCTTAAAAGGTACTTTCACAGTGTCTATCACTTGTCTATACACACACACCTATATCTGTATCTATAAATCTGGGTATCTGCAGCAGCTTGCTGGTTGCTAAATAAATCCTTGCTTGCTCCTTCCAAAAACAGCAGCACGAATAAAGCAATGCAGAGTTGGAGACCCCATTGACTGTAGAGCGTTACCATGCAACAACAGCAGCAGAAACATTCCCCTCACAAATGGCTGTGCATTTCTTCTTAGCTTAGTAACTTGGATGAACCCCAAGGCCTCAAAGTGATGTGACTGCGACTCTGCGGTACTTGAGAAAGACCAAAGGATGCAAGTTCTCATCCTCCAATCTAGGTTTTACTATGAATGCTCTGATCTTGAGAGCTCATCCTCCATTGTATGCACTGTAGGAGGCATTTGCTACAGACTTCCTCGTTGTGCTGCTCCCTTGTGCAGCTAGTCTATTAAACTACCGGTAATTGGCCATACCGTTAAGAGGGCATTGTTCTAAATGGAACATTGCCAAGAAGAAAGACTGTTGTTCTTAGCTGACCTTTTTAATGCGATGGGAGCCAAGGCTGGCTCTATTGTTGAGTTTCCTCTTGTGTTTCGCTTTCAAAAAGCAATGCTTTAAAGTCAGGGGCCAGGGAGAGCATCACCAAATGATAGCAGTTTATATACATGTATGATGCAGGTTAGGATAAGGTTGCCAGATGTCCCCGTTTCCTGGGGACAGTCCCTGGATTTACAGCTTTCTCAGAATTCACATGTGCATAGCAATAAGTGTCCCTGGATTCATTGAAAAAAATCTGGTAACCTTAGGTTAGGCGCCTACCAGAATTTAGAAATACCATTTCACATCACTGGATATTTATTTCTACCAAGTTAACTTTGACCTGAACCCCCCCCCCCAAAAAAAAGGAGTAGATCACTGCCAGTTTTTAATTGTGTGAGTAGATTGCAGTCTCTTGGAAGTTGGTCGTCATCATGGCTGCAGGAATAAAACGGGTCTTCCTTTTACTGACCTGATAGTAAATACATTTATTTGTACCATTTTGTTGTAAAAAAAGGATTAATATTTCTCTCTACATAGTAAGAATGTAGTGCCTCATCACAATCCTGGATTTGCATGAAGTCAGGACAGTAAAAAGGAGCACAAGAGAAGGCTGGTTCCACAAGAGTTGCCATGGTATAGGAACAAGAGAGAAGGGACACTGAAATGGGGAAAGTGATGGTTTAAAACAACAGCAGAAGTTTGAGTAAAGCAGAGATGGAAAGGACTGAGAGGAAAATGGAGACGGCGGCCACACGGATGTTACTAGCCCAGAGATGGAAGACGACAAAGTCCCTACCAGAGAAGAATGGCAAACTGGGGAGGCCTGGCCAGATGGGCGGTGCATTATTATTATTATTATTATTATTATTATTATTATTATTATTATTATTATTATTATACTATGCCAAAATGGCAAAACTGGCCAGAAAGCTCAGGAACCAAAAATACCAAAATTTTTATAAAGAATGGGAAAAATTTATAACTTATCCAGGAGACCACTGTAAGCAGATGAAAACATTAGCAGGATTACAACACTTGTAATGTTGCAAATATTATGGACAAAATGGAGTGACATAAAATATGGATTACTGAATAATATGGAGTTGAATGGGTTGACAATAGGACCCATGGAGGGCAACGTGGGAAGTCCAGAGATTCGGATGAATCTCTAAATATGGATATGCATTTTGTATTGTTATAATTTTATACTTGTAAAACCAAATAAAAATTATCAGTAAAAAAAAAAGGACAGAGAAAATGGTGGGTAAGTGCTATTGAATATTTGAGTGCTTTGCATCCTTCTTCTCTCACACATAAGGCGGCTGAGGAACGGAAGCAGGAGAAGCTTGGGTAAAGTGAGAAGGGAAAGACACTGAAAGGGAGAAAAGTGGCTGTTTTGAACAAGGCAGAAGTTTGAGTAAAGCAGGGGTGGAGAGGCACTGAGAGGAAAGTGGCAGCTGTAAAAAACAGCAGAGGTTGAGTAAAGCTGAAAGTTCACATCATATTGAGCTGATAATGTTGTTTCCTCTCCAACATTCACATTATAATCTGTGGTGCAGAGACAATAAAGCTGAAGGTACAATTCTCAACAGTTCCCTTCTCTTCCTCTCTCCCCTCCCTTTTCAGTCTTGTGTAAATCATGCCCATATTACACATTACTGTACATTACATGCATTCACATTACATTGCGTATACAAGTTTTACCCTCAAGAAAGGAATCAGCCAGGTAAGCAATTGAATCAGCCTTGAACCAGCAACTGAACCTGCTCTAAATGTCAGAGCTCAGCCTTGGAAAATCTGAAATGATGGGAAAGTGCTCCTATACAAGGCAGCTTAAACCCAAGCACCTCTCGCTTTTTAAATAAAACACTCCAATCTCATAACACTCCAATCACAAAACAAATACTCCAATCTCACAACAAGTTTCTTTACCCCACCCCCAAATTATGAATTCCGTCTCCCAGATTTAGAAAGTCTCCAGATTGCCATTATTTTTCAGGAGGGATTCATACAGATACCAAAACATGAACAAAGGGTTGCACAATTTAAGTGCAGTAAAGTACTCCAGTGGCCTACCCCAACAAATCCACTTATATAAAAAAAAAGCAACCTAGCCAGATGTGTGGGGTATAAATGATGGTGGTGGTGGTGGTGGTGAAAGTGTTATGAAAGTGACAAGGAAATGCACTGTGGGGTGGGTGGATGAGTAATCAGAACCTGTGTAAATGCCCTGTAAGCAAATCAGGACAAATGCAGAATGAACGGCCACTGGTGTATGATCACTCTGTAAACAAAACAGAACAAATGCCCAATAAAGACCAGGCATTGTACAACCAGTGTGTAAGCTTTGTGCAAGCAAATCAGGAACTGATGCTGAATAAACAGGTCATCTGGAGGAGCCCTTCACTGAAAATAATCTCATTTTATTTTGGGTTTGTTTTTTCTCACAACAACAACAACAAAGCCCCTGGTGAAATAAAAGAAAACAAGACAGTGACTTCAGTTTTTTTGGACATAATCTCTAGTCTCTCTCTCATCATTAGGGGAATGCATTAGCAATCTTCTCCATCTCTTTCGTAAAGTATTATTTACGTCTAGCATACCTAAAAAGTTAGTGTGGCTTCCTGCTCTCTATGATTAAAAAAAAAAAGGAAACCTGAAACCCTGATGAGATTTTGAGTAAGCTGTTTGTGCAACTTTTTGATGTCCTCTGCCTTCCTAGTAGGCTATCAGCCTTTCCTGCTGCTATGCATAGAGCCCTGCCAGGATACACTGAAATTAACCCCAGGAGCTGCCAGTCAAGGGCTTCTCACTTATGACAGGAAAGACCTCTGTGAGCAGATTTCACATTTATGATCAGACAGAATGCAGCATATTCAGAATACTCTCTGAATCTACCTAAACTACTGATCCTACAGATGCCCACTTAGGAACGGCTTGCAGTAAAAAGTAGCAAAATACAGAAGGCAAGTAGGCCAAGGAGCCTATTATAATTTAAATAGCAAAATACAAGAAGAAACTGAGCATACTGTAAGGTTGATGGGGCTGCCCTAAAAGCTGCTCCAGAAGCTGAAGCATGAGCCTACTGTGCTCATCTTATCGTGCTCTTAAAGGAGTTGCATTGGCTGTTAGTAAACTAACACACATGGTTTTAGTCTTGTCCTATAATGTCCTAAACAACCTGAGACCAGAATACCTGAAAGAGTATCTTCTCGCTTACTGCCCCCCATGACTGCTACAATCAGCTGATAAGGCTCTCCTGTACTGCTGTCTGTGGAAGTGTGATTGACATCAACCAAGCAGAAGGGCCTTTGCTGTGGTGGCTCCCTTATTGAGGAAACATCTGCCCTCAGAGCTTAAGCAACTGCCCACAATGATAATGTTTATGCACCTTCTAAACACACCTCTGTCCTCCCAAGCAAAGTCACCATATTTTTAAACCCTTCCTGAGTTCTAAGGGTTTTTTAGCTGTTGTTAAAATTGATGTACACTACCTCATGATTAATGTGTGAGGCGGTACAGAAATGTTTTCATAAATAAGCAGGGGAAAAAACCCAACCAGAAATAAGGGTAGTCCAAATGACAGCTCATGCCCACAAGAGACACAAACAGCAACCTGCTTACTACAGGTCATTCCCCTTTGTACCATAACTGCTGCACTGTCTCTGCACAGACAAGAATATAAAATGATGTCACATAATTATGAATATTCATTTGGAATCCACCCTGACTGTTGTGCTGCCAACTTCTAAGAGAGATGGGAAAGAATTTGTGGTAGAGGCTCATGAGATCAAGAGCAAGACCTTAGAGGATTAAAGACAAAGCTTTGGGAGGGTAAAGGGGTGGAGCTCACGGTACAAACATGATGCTCATCTAAGGCAGAGGGCAGCCAATGTGGCACCTTCTAGGAGTTACTGGATTATAGCTCCAAATATCCCTGACCACTAGCAAACAGACGTGGGCTGATGAGAGTTGAAGGCCACAACTCCTTGAAGGCATGTTGGATATCGCTCATCTGAGGTGCATGGCTATTCCATGTGCTTTCAAAGTCCCCTGCTACCATGCAATAGGGCCTAGCAATATTGGTTGGGCATGTAGAAAATAAAAAGCTATCCCTTGCAATCCTATTGGACTACAGTGGTACCTTGGGTTAAGTACTTAATTCGTTCCGGAGGTCCGTACTTAACCTGAAACTGTTCTTAACCTGAAGCACCACTTTAGCTAATGGGGCCTCCTGCTGCTGCCACACCACCGGAGCACAATTTCTGTTCTTAACCTGAAGCACTATTTCTGGGTTAGCGGAGTCTGTAACCTGAAGCGTATGTAACCCGAGGTACCACCGTATAACATTTCCTCACCATCAAAGTTTATACTTCCAAGGTGGAAAAGGCCTGCAGGGCAGGGATCAGGTCTTCTAGGGCTCACAACCAATAATAATATACAAAACTATCTAAGCTCCACAGCATCTATCAAGCTTCACAACTATATTTTTAGCGTGCTTCTATTTAAACTAATATACTGGCTCTGGTCAGAGCCAAGATCCTGCCTTACAATCTTGTCAGCACAGATCTAGCTAAGATTCCTGCATTGCAGGGGGTTGGACTAGATGACCCTTGGGTCCCTTCAAACTCGTATGATTCTGTTATCCATTTCAACTTAAATCCTCAGAGAGCAAAAGTTAAGTTGCCATCTCTGGTCCTCTTTTTCTATGCTTACAAATGCTTTAAAATAGAACTTTATTGAACATGAAGCAGCAGAGATCTCAAAAGTTCTGCAGTGCATAACCAGCCTATTTTGAAGAGCTGGGAGCCTCTCAAATAGAATCTTATTTCTGAACAGGGCCAGATGGATTTCTATATAAAAATAATGCGCCCCCCCCCATCCTGTTTCCCCAGAGGACATGTGGATTGGGTCAATGGAATGTTACCATGACAACATGCTGCATGATTTTAGGTATTAGGCCATTGTGCCAAGATAAACAACGTAGTCAAGAACTGTAGCTCTAATTCTACTTTGATAATGAACGCTAAGCCTCAAAATTCACATGGAAGTTTTTATACCAGCCGGGCTAAAATAATGGCTTTTACAACCTTAATCATGATCTTAAAACCCCTTCTTAAGCGGCGTGTTTGAACCAGCAGCTTTCTTTCCATTTGTTCTTACATCACCCCGCAGTAAATTCCTAAGTTGCTCTTCTGCGAATTGCAGTCTACTAAACAAGGAGAAGCATAGGGGACTCCTTGTGAGTAAATGCCTTCCGAGACAAGTTGACATGCTGGCTTTAACAGCTGCATGCACAGCAAAAACTCAACATGTTTTCCTCAACATCAAAATATAGTAGCTTGCATGGGCATAGCCAGGATTTTTGTTGGGAAGGGCAGGCCTTTGGGGGGGGGCAGAACCTCAGTTAGCTATGTATTTGGATTGATTTTGATTGATTTAGGGGGGCAGCTGATAGCAGGGGCAGCAAACAGTGGTGAGATAATAATGTGCTGGGTGGTGTGCCCTGCACCCCCTAAACTAGCCAGCTGCACTGAGGTGGTCTAAGATTCTGCCCCATTACCAGTGTTGAAGTAAAATTCTGTTTCCAGTCTGGTCACCTTCTGTACATTGGAACAGAAGAGGGACACTATCTTGCCATTTGCCTCAGGCAGCAAAATGTATTGGGTCATGAAATACTCCCTGCCACCCTGCTTGCCCTATCACCATTCCCCTGTCAGGGGCCAAGGTAAGCCCCACTCCACATCACAAAATGCAGTGTACACACACCATTTGAATGGCAAGGCCCATCAACTTTGTTGAGGCCTGGCCCCCTCAAAATATTTTATGGGGCACGGGCAAAGGGCCTTTTTTGTTGTGGTTGTTGTTGTTGTTGTTTTGAATGATATTTATTAAAATTTAAGAAACAAAAAATTACATAGTTAAAAATAAAAGAGACAAGGGAAAATATAGGGGGGGGACATACAAAATATAGAAAAAAAAGTTAGAAAAAACACTTAAAAACAGATTAATCCTTCCATATCTTACATTTCATTTCCTTGCTTCCCTGACCTCCTCTCACCTCCCTTTTTTGTATTCCAGTTCAATTGGTTAATTCAGCAATTCCTTTCCCTCTTTGTTTTTGTCTTAGTACTTTAACTTAATATTTTATAGCTTTAGATTCTCACCTATTAACCGGCCATTTTTTCATACACCTTTATGACATTGCTGCTAGAACCACTTAATTTCATTCTAACATCATTCTAACATTCATTAATTTTACAATATTTCTGTAAATAGTCTTTAAATTTCTTCCAATCTTCTTCCACCGACTCTTCTCCCTGGTCTCGGATTCTGCCAGTCATTTCCGCCAGTTCCATATAGTCCATCACCTTCATCTGCCATTCTTCCAGGGTGGGTAGATCTTGTGTCTTCCAATACTTTGCAATGAGAATTCTTGCTGCTGTTGTGGCATACATAAAGAAAATTCTATCCTTCTTTAGCACCAATTGGCCGACAATGCCCAGGAGAAAGGCCTCTGGTTTCTTCAGGAAGGTATATTTAAATATCTTTTTCATTTCATTATAGATCATCTCCCAGCGGGCAAAGGGCCTTTGATTCCCTAGAGGTTGGCTCCTATATCCCCCAATGCAAGTCTGTACCCAGACTAAACGATGCTGAATCATAACCAGGATTGCCCTCATAACCAGAGTTTGAAACCAGGATTTGAAGATAGTTATGTAAACCCTGGTCATAATGAATTGATCACATAATGAATAGATCACAAACAATTAAAACCACAACAGGAGGGCAAAATTCACAAAGGGAATATATGAGTCTATGGCATCTTTCTGACCTCCTAACTGAGGGATGGAGTCACTGTTGTTTATGAGCGTCATCTTTTGACAGTGATTATTATTAATAATAAAATTATCCTTAGAATTGCATACTTAACAAGATCTGAGATTTTGGTAATACAGCGCTTTTAAAAAAATGTATATAAATATATTTTGCTAGACCCTTTTTACGAAACTCAGTAAAAGGTATCTGATAAAAGAAAGTACATTGTGTTATGAATTTCTATATTAAGTGCCTGTGTATTATTTTTAGTCATATAGCATATCACTTTCAGTTTCCCGTAAAGAAAAGCAGAGATGTTTTGAATGCTTTATGTAATCTGATAACCAATTTGTAAATAAATCCTTTTTGCAACTACTGACTTCACATTTTCTTTATGATGCAACCTTCTGTCTGTTTACAACTTCAGGTTAGCAGGCAGCCTAAAGTTTAAAACAGGGATTATTGAATAATTCAGTCGTAGTAAATTTCAATGCAAGTTGACCTGATCTGCATGCATCTTCTAATCTAGACTATTGTTATTAATACTACATATTTATTTATTCATACCTCATCTTTTTCCCTGATGGAACTCAAGGCGGCTTACAGATAGAAAACCCAAAAAATCATTAAAATACAATTAAACATTAATTCAGTAATATTAAAACTATGTACATATAGAAAATTGGTTGAAACATACCAATAATTACAATAAAAGCAGCACAAAGAAAAAAGCATGGGTCAGAAAATATTTATCCACCCTTCCCAAATGTTTCAAAGATCAAGACCACATATCTAAATATGTTTTAAAGGCATATTTTAAAAGGAAGTATGTTTAGAAGAGTATATCTGGAAAGAAAGGATGCATTTAAAATGTTATACTCATGAGTTTTCACACAGATTTTAAAACAAATATTGCAGATTAATTGTGGAAATGGCATGGAAAGGACTTGTGGGTAAAAGAATGCAAAAAATTACCAGACTGAAAATAAAGCTAATTTTTCTTCTTTATCTTTTCAGCTACTAGTAGTCCTTATACCATTTCTATCCACAACCAGTTCAGAGTGGCATACCTGGGGATTTTCCACATTTTATCTGCGCAAAATCTTGTGGGGTAGGAGGGAGAGACTTGGCTAAGATCAGTCAGCGAGCTATGCGGCTGAGCAGGATTTTGAACACAGGTCTCTGTGGCAGACTCCAACACTTTAACCACTACACCACAACTATGCCTGGACAACAGTGTGTAACAACATAAAAATGTGACCTTTTCTTGATCTGTAGATAGAATATACGTGTAAGTACAATCACACACACTTCCTTAACATTACAGACCACCTACCTTGACACCAATAATGGCCTTGCGGTGATAAAAACAGCAGAGAGATGCTATGAGCGTTTGAAGAACATTGGAATCTTTCGGCATTTTCAGATCTTTTGTCCCGTAGACCAACAACCTCCCTTGACACACAAGAGGAATGGTCCCTCCCAGCTACTTCCAAGAGCTCCCACTGAGTTTAGCTCCTGCTTTGCTGGGTCTTCTACACTTCCCCCCGCCCTCCCCAACCTCATATTTTAATCCCAGGCCGTTTCCTCAGTGAAAGCTGATCCTGTCATCTAAGAAGGTCATCTCCCGCTTGCTTCCAGCAATGGATCAGAATCATCATGGGACTTCATTCAGCTTGCCAATGAAATCCTAACCCTCAAAGAGAGGGAGAGGAGGGAGCGAATCTCTGTTTGGGAATCCCCCAGATTACAAACCACAAATCCCCAATCCAGCAAGAAATTAATCATCACCTTGTTCTTCAGCACGTAATATATTGAGTCATTGGGCCCAGAAAGGTTTCCAAGTCCAGTTATACCTCTGCAGCCACACACACACAAAAAGCAATGCCCATGCTTGCATCAGTAACATTGCTACGTACACGACTGATAAACAGAGTTCGGGGGTGGGGGGAGAACAGTTGGTTGCCTAGGGGGTTGCATGTCTCTGTTACTCATCATCTACACTGTTACATCCTAGCGCACAGGTAACCAAGGGAAAAAAGTCGAGACTGTTTGTCTTGAAATAGGAAGCTGCTGACAACCTGTCATGCAGCAACAACAGAGCGCAGCCAGTAGCATCATCACAGCCGCTGCTAGCGTCATAGAAGCAAACGCAGCCTTCCTCTATTTAATTAGAAGATAAGTCGGTCAATTGCCAGAGCTGGTGAACACAATTATGCAGCCTTCTGGAAAGCAGCACTTACTACAGCTCTCTGGGCAGCCTTTGGGTAGGAGGCAACTGGAAAACCATGGGATTGTTGCCATTGATTTCAATTGAAACAGGAGATTTCAGCTTCTGGGGTGGGTGGGGGCAAGTTCCTTTGAAAAGACAAGTTAAGCCAAACTTTGTTGCTGGCAGACCAGAAATAAAGGTCAGTCTATACCCTATGGTTCTGGACATAAAAAGCTCAACACAAATAAGGATTATGCAAGGCACTATGCACTTTTAAAACATATCCCTTTCAATGCTTTCCTTGAATTATAGGTTGCATTGCAGAATCCAGACCGTGAGCAGAAAGTGAAAGGTCTGTAGAAAGGACCGTGAGCAGAAAGTGGAAGGCCTGTAGAAAGGAACTTGCAGAGTAAAGGGTCCCAAATGTGTCAAGTTAGTGATCCAAGCCATATACTGTAAAGAACGAACAACATACATATAAAAACAAGCACACGGTGCATTCTCAGCTGGAAGAAAAGCCGCTCCAAATCTGCAATACAATGGTCAGACCTCTAAGCAAAACTCACCTACCAAGTCATGTCAAATGACATTTTGGTGCAATTTCACACCATCTAAAATCCTGTCCCAATGCTGAGGCAGTTAATATAGAACTACAGTGGTACCTCAGGTTACAGACGCTTCAGGTTACAGATGCTTCAGGTTACAGACTCCGCTAACCCAGAAATAGTACCTCGGGTTAAGAACTTTGCTTCAGGATGAGAACAGAAATCGGGCAGCAGCAGCACAGCAGCAGCGGGAGGCCCCATTAGCTAAAGTGGTCTTCAGGTTAAGAACAGTTTCAGGTTAAGAACAGACCTCCAGAACGAATTACCGTAAGTTCTTAACCCGAGGTACCACTGTAGTAGATAGGAATCCTCCAATATAACTAAGAAACATTAACATCGTAACCTCATACATTTCTATTCAGAAGCAAATCCCGCCCTCAGGTTAAGTGGCTACAAGACTGCAGCCTAAAAGGTAACGGAGCTATCTATGCATTAAAAAAACAACATGTGGTTCAGTCCTTTCTGGACTCTTACCATTTCAGAGTGGAGAAAGGATTTGCATGTTTGAATACACTCCCATGTCAAAAACCTTTGCCTGTAGAAAGTTAGCATGCTGTAAATAAAAGAGTTCTTGCATAGCGTCCTGTATCAATTCCAGTTTTCTGTGCTTAGATACATGTGACAGGGTTGTTTTTAAATGTGGTGGGAACATTCCAACTTGTGATTTCTAACCAAACATCTGAAACAGAGTACAGGCCAGAAAATATTTTTTTGAACATGAAAGTTCCACAATGCAGGCAATATGAAAGAAGTCATCTCCCCCTCCCACTTGACATTATAAAAAGTTACTGGAATTCTCCACCACAATATGTTTATTATGAGGCAAGCATTTAAATAGTTTCAAGTACATGAACCAGCCATATATAGTTTTGAAAACATCCAAATGTTTAATTTTAGGTGTTTAATTTTAGATGGAACCAGAAATCCCTTGCCAAACAGATGCATAACTTGTCCACAATGTGTTCACAGAGCAGCCAGACACGGGCTGGATTATGGGAACAGCTCTCTTCCTAACAGCCTTGTTCTATAGTTTCGGTAAAGAATATTTTTTCCTGTTGTTCTGACTGTATCTGATGGAAATTCTAAGTGCAGACAGGGTAGAAGAGCTATGCTGGATTAACTAATCCAGGCTTCCTCAAACTCAGCCCTCCAGATGTTTTTGCCTACAACTCCCATGATCCTAGCTAGCAGGACCAGTGGTCAGGGATGATGGGAACTGTAGTCTCAAAACATCTGGAGGGCTGAGTTTGAGGAAGCCTGAACTAATCCAAAATAAGAAACACTGCAACGAAACTGAGACGATCTAGTTGGATAGTGATTTATTATAATCCCTAAACCTGCTGTGTCAGCAAACAGATGCTCAGGAAAGCAGATTTTGATTATAGGCCTACTGGTGATGTGATCAAAGTTTTGCTGATGCTTGCAGGGACATTTCTTTGCAAGTATAGGAAACACACATCTTTTTTTGGTATATTCATATTCCATCAATGCTCAGCTCAAGAGAGTCCTGCAATAGCTTACAAAACAAAAAGTGTTTTTCAGAACAGCTAAAAATGACAATAATTCAATAGGATGGTCACTTATGCATTGTAAAAGAAAGAAAGAGGTCACAGATTTGCATAAATGTACACCTCTTAAGTTATATGGACAGATGCAAAATTAAAAATAACTTTTAATTTAAACAGAAATACAATGCATCTCACCATTGTGGAAAAGACTATGACCTTATATAGAGATCTCAGAGCTTGTTTTTTGGGAAACCTTTTGAGAGCAAGAGCTGATTGGACCCTCAGTCATCCCAATTGTGATCTTTTGGCAGGCCACAATAAAGCTGTTACAAACAAGGTGACCATTTATTCAATAGCAGCTCAAAAAAATCACTATAATTTCCTAAAGACGTCTGCTATGAACAGCAAACAGGACCACTCACAATAGTATGCTTGATGTTCTTGTTAATCTCAGTTTGTACTGATATTAGTGTCATATATTATGAGTGCTATTTTCTGTCCCTGTTTCTCTGGTGTCTCTCTTAGCTGGAGTCCTAATCTGCTACTAATTTGTGATGGTATCTGTCCTATTCCTCTGTTTTGTAATTGTCATTGTAACAAACGCAAATAAAATCAATCAATTCTATTCTACTCAATTTGCTCTCCAAATCCGGGCCCATTTTTTTTGGTTTTTTATCTTTAAAACTGACTTGGACCAGGACAACCTTTCAAATAGGACTGTCCTCTGCAAAGCTGAACACACGACCATTCTACATCTCAACTGTTTCCACTTAGTGCCTACTTTATTGATCCAATTTCACACAAAATGGATTGGGCTTCTGCATCAGACGAAATCCACTGAGGGCATTTGGCGCACAACACTGAAAGTGTATCTCTGCATTTCCTGTCACTTTGTATTCGATTTAAAAGTAGCTCTCCTGCTTTTTATCCCATGGGAACGATATACACAGATGGGAACAAACTGCCAGAGAGGTTCAAAGGTCAATTTTAAGGTCATGAGCAAAATAACAAAGCAGCAGTTGTCATATATTCCCTAAGCCTACTAATTGTGATGATATAGCTGGTTACTGAGATTCGTCTGGCAAGCAATTGGTGTAGGAGGTTTGTTGTCTCTACACATAAAAATAAACTGAAAGTGTATTGCATGAAAGTACAGCATCAGATCTACCCAACAGAAAAGCTCTAGTCAGCACTCAATTATAATCTGCCAGAATACGGATGTAACAGTCAGAGGAAAGCATCTGTTCGTAGATTCAAGCTCACAGTGGGTGAACACTAGAAACTATTCTAACACACCTCATATTAATGTGACCATTCAGAATTAAAACAGCACTTACATAGCTGCAAAAATCAAGCTAAAGGTAAAGCGACCCCTGACCATTAGGTCCAGTCGTGACCAACTCTGGGATTGCGGCGCTCATCTCGCTTTATTGGCCGAGGGAGCCGGCGTACAGCTTCCAGGTCATGTGGCCAGCATGACTAAGCCGCTTCTGGCGAACCAGAGCAGTGCAAGGAAACGCCATTTACCTTCCCGCCGGAGCAGTACCTATTTATCTACTTGCACTTTTGACGTGCTTTCGAACTGCTAGGTTGGCAGGAGCTGGGACTGAGCAACGGGAGCTCACCCCGTTGCGGGGATTCGAACCGCCGACCTTCTGATCGGCAAGTCCTAGGCTCTGTGGATTAACCCACAGCGCCACCCATGTCCCTAAAAATCAAGCTACTGTTATTTTAAATACAGTGGACGCTCGGGTTGCGAACGTGATCCGCGCGGGATGCATGTTCGCAACCCACAGCTTTCGCAACCTGCGTCTGCGCACATGCGGGTTGCAATTCAGCGCTTCTGCGCATGCACAAAGCACGATTAAGCCCTTCTGCGCATGCGCGACCGCCGAAACCTGGAAGTAACCCATTCCGGTACTTCCAGGTTTTGGCGGTCCGTAACCCAAAAAAAAGGCAACCTGAAGCGGCTGTAACCCGAGGTATGACTGTACAGTCAAAGCGAAGTGACTGGCATGTAAAGTAAGTCAGAAGATGAACACAAAGGACTTCTAAATCCCACTGGTTTCAAATTTAAAAACATGCTTCCACTGAGATGTACTTCAGCGAAATCTAAATTGCATCTTGGCAGGTTGGAAGGCAGCAATGTGCTATTACATGTATGCATGTATGCATGCCCTAACATATAGTGCCCTGTTTTTGTAGCATTCACATGGCATTTCTGCACATTACATAAACGATATGACTCCACCACTGAAGTGTTGCACCACTCCTGTTAAAAACTGCCGCCACTGCTTATAGGTCAGCAGAAAACAAAGCTTTCCACAGTGAAGCTCAACACAGACAGCAGTTTTTAAGTGACTTAATGGTGGTATGAGAAGCTTTTCTGCTCATGGTGCACTGTACATAAATATTCTTTTGTCCCACTGCTACCAAATAGAAGGTTCCTGGTGCAAATGGATGCCGCTTCCAGCTCGCGACATGTGGGGTTGCCAGTTTCCACTGGTTGCCCTCCCAACTCTCCCCACCTTGTGGAACAACTCAACATACACTCTGCAACATACTGCTCAATCAGCGTCCTCTGACTTTGTAAGGACTCGCATCACAAATTGGTCAATTGATGTCTATCTGCAGCCTTTCACAGGGTCAAATCATCATTTTCTCTAGCTCAATCCTGTTTGCTCTGACTAGCAGTATCTCCCACCCTTGTTCATTGGATCATTTAAATGGAGATGCCAAGGATTTAACTAGGAACCCTGAAGATGCCAAGCATGAGTTTCATCTCTGAGCCTCAGCCATTTCCAAAATAGTGACAGCCCAGAAAAATATTTTTAGTTAGAGACCACGGCTCAGCTGTAAGAAACATCCTTTGCATGCAGGAGGTCCTAAATTAAATCAATGGCATCTCCAGTTAAAAGGATCTGGTTAGTACGTTGTGGGAAGTACCTTCTGAAACAGGGCCACGAGGCCGAAATCTAGAACTGGCTGACCCTTCACAGGCCATTCTGACAGGTGGGCAGGGCCGCTTACCTGACATTGTATGACACCAGCGGAGTCAAAGTTCAAGCCCTGGGTACAGCCAAAGCCTTATCTCTGCTAAGATGGAGATCAGCCTCTTCATGCTCTTTGAGAGTAAAAGGCAGCAGCACAGGTTTGTCTCTGCCCCAAATGGCCATATGGATCAAATTCAGAGACCTGGAAGGCATGGTTAGGCACATGGGCTGCAGAACCATTTCCAGTTCCGATAAGCAACACCGGGGTAGATGAACAAATGGTACAAGGACGCTCCCTAAATTCTAAGCTATATATATCTTTGTGACATAAGGTCACAAAAGAAGTTTTCATTCCCAAGAAGCAATATTGTCCTCCCTGAAGGCAACTGCAACTACAGCTATTGTTTTCTATTAAAGAACAAGAAACAAATGGGTGTTGCCCATGCTCTAGGAAGCAATTGTTCTTCTACGAAATAGGTGCATATAAACTGGACAATACATGTAAAAATGTATTGACAAAGCTTATTTTATGCCTGCTACTGCTAACTAAATGGCCCTGCTGCATGGAGGAACACAATGCACCTCTTTTGTGTTAAGAGTCTGAATCTAGTATCCACATGGCAAGAAATTACACTCTGGCTCCCCCCTATGGATAACAATAATATGTTGGGAGAGTTTGTTTTAAAAACGAAACACTGCAGTGCAGCTCCTTTATTTTCCCTCTTTTGAGCAGGAGCTGAGAAACTTGCCCAGGCTGAATCTCCAGCAAAATGGTTTTGAGTAAGGTGAAAAAATGTCTCATTCTACTTTCAGAACTTTTTAGTAATCAGGGTGCCCCAAATGTCAGCTTTCAGAATTGCCTAGAAATACCTTTGCCACTTAGGAGTGCAGTTTTTATCCCTGTTCCTTTCCTAGGTTTCTTATCCACTACTTCTTGGGCATCTGACCTAATAGAAGGATATGCAGATCTGTGACCCTGTGTCTATTTAAAAACCAACCAACCAACCTGTATTGAGAGAGAACTGACTAAACATAATGTGATAGTCTTGAACCAATGAACCATACACATACTAAATTTTGGAGTTCTAACCCATATCAGATGTACAGTTTAAATAACCTGTGAGCTAGTCAGGGCAATCAATTACTGAGGCCCAAGAGTTGCGGTTCTCAAGGGTGTGGTAGGAGAAGATAGAAAGTGAAACAGGAAGATTCAATGACAGACAAATAAATATTTAAACATTTCAGTATTAGTATTATCAGTATGGGCTGGATAACAATTATTGTTAAAGCAGTTATTTTATAATTATCCTTTTCCAGAGAATCTGTCCAAGTCCAAAGTGAAGTTTAAGCAGAGTATCTCACATTTTAACACCAGATAACTGTTTTCTCTTTTGTATCAATGGGGGGGGGGCATCATTCTACTTGTCACACTAGAGGGCAGTGTATTACCACAGGGAACATTGCATAAGTGGATCTAGCAACAGCTAAACCACAGCGATTTATGTTCAACCATTTCAATATAAGTCACCTGTCAATTACTGCCTTGGTCTGCCATTTTCAGAAGTTTAAATAAGACTGAGCAGTTAAATTGAAAATTAAAGCACACACACTTGAACGTTTGTGGGTCTATACATATCCCTTTTTAGATTAATAGGGGACTGAGGGGCAGATGGGGCTCATCAACTTGGGAAGGTAGCCCCATCTAGGAGACAGAAAATTCTGTTGTGTTTTTTTTTAATAATATTTATTAAAAGTTTAAGAATTAAAGAAAAAAGTACAAAAGAGAAAAAGAGAAAAAATAAACAATACAAATCAATACATTACAATACATATAAAAAAGCAAAAGACACAATACATCAAAACAAAAGCAAAAGCAAAAACAGTTAAAAGCACATCCAATATTTCCATATCTTTATCTTTCATTAACTTGTTTCATCAACCTCCTCACACCTCCCTTTTTGTGTTCTAGTTATTAATTATTTCAGCAAATCCTTTCCATCTTTCACAGTTTTCTGTCATTTAATTATCTTAATTTGTTTTAACCTTATCTTACCATTAAAACCCTAAAACTTATTTATACTTAACTCCTTATAACATTTCTACTAAAGCCATATAATTTCATTCCAACATTTTTCTAACACTCATTAATTTTGCAACATTACTCTAAATTTTTTTAAACTTTTTTTCCAATCTTCTTCCACCGTCTCTTCTCCCTGGTCTCGGATTCTGTCAGTCCTTTCTATCAATACCATATAGTCCATCAACCTGGTGACCTTCTGTCCGAGGCTCTTAACTCTCTTCCATGTCCCTTCTGCAGATCTTCTTCATATTTATACATGCACTTTACTTTATGTTCTGCTGATCTTGTTCTTAATTTCCTTTCTTTGGCACTGAGGAGTAGATCTCGGGGAAACTCCAACCTAGCAATATCTTTATTCCTTCTCGACGGGTCAGCCCATTCTCCATAGTCAAAACTAAAGTCCAAAAGATATTTCAGAGCGCCACTCTCCCCCGACCCAAATCCAGATCCCAAAGGCCAGAGCATCCCTGCATTGGAGGATCTATCCAACTTTCCTTCTCCAATCCAAGCAGGGCTCCATCCCACCAAATCTGGCTTTCTCTAGATTCGATCATAAAGGGCAACAGCTTATGATCATCAAATTGCTTCTGTGAGGCCGGTGCTCTCTCCACTTGAATTACTTGAGGTTCAACAACAACTTTCTCCTTCGTCTTCTCCACAGCTTGCCATGTCAAAACAGATTCCTGGGTCAATTCCTGAGTAATTTCTGTATAGATATTCCCTTTTTGTCCCAACTCAAGTCATTTTTTGTCCCAAATTGTCAATTTTATTAATCCACACATCCGGCTTCTCATGAAGCTGTTCCAAAAAAGCACTTGTCTTGCAAAATGCAATCACTAAGGCTTCTTCTGTCAACATTCTTGTCCAAGGTCAGACTCTGATTCTCACGCTCTTTAATCTCGGCAGCTGGAAAATTCCCCAGCTCCACTCCTGCAACAGTTTCAAAAGCTCCCTCTAGGGGAAACAATTTCTATTTGTATCCATCGAACGCAGATCCAGTGACAGAATTAGTTTCGATTTTCAGTTACTTTTTTTGCTCCTTTTAAGTGCAAAAGGAAACAATGGAAACAATATATTTCTCTTATTTAACTATCTGTCAACATACGTTTTATTCACAGTCAATGAACTTTCCCAAAACGTCAATCTTACTGGCAGCCCATTCCCAGGTTCGAAACGGTGGTGATTTAACTTTCTTCACTCTCTCTCCTGCAGGCTTAAACGATCTAGAATTTTCCCCCTCTTCTCCTGCTTCCAAGGGGGGTTTAGTAATTTTAGCTGATGGAGATTTAATCCTTTACAAAAGACTTTCCAGACTTTAGCTTGCAACGTCTTTGCTTTGATCTATTTACAAAAGAGGAAGGCGGACTTCCTGTTTGAAACCTTCCCGTTTCGATGCCAAATTAAGATGTTTGGAGATCCAATTTTCCGTTCTACTCACGGGTAGTTGTTTAAAGTCCAATTGTCCACAGGAAAGTCAGCGCTCTCTGGCAACAGCAATGCAGCTTCACTCCGTGAAAAAAGCAGTCGATTCGAAGCACCACGCCACTCACCCCACGTCGCTCCGTATCCCCGAAACCGGGTTTCCCCACAAGTAGGGGAGGCACGAAAGGTGCCAGCCGAATCCCACGTCCACAGGCTTCTCCCGCCTGTGGTTTTTAATGGGTCTCCGCGGTCCAGACCCTAGTTTCCACAGAGTGGATTCCTCCCGATCAGAGGAAATCCGCCATTGCCGGAGGCGCTAACCCGGAAGTCCCCGGAAAATTCTGATTCTAAACCTCTGCTGCCTTGCGGCTATACTTATTTGCGAGACTTTGGGAGTAAACCCCGAGGAAAAACCTGAACCCACTGCCTTGTGGGACATCTTTGGGAGAAGAAAAGGCTAAGGAGTAAACCCTACACGAACCTGGAGTGGTGTCCCTAAGGCAGCTGGATGGTACCTTGCATGCCGCCTCCTAGCAACTCCTGCAGCCAAGCTGGTGCCAAACATTTTGCTCTGTTTTTCTTTGGACCACATCGAGACAGAGAGGGGGTCTTGTCATCTGGGCAGCCCAGGACCTTCATACACACTGTCCAGGCTTGCACCCTGGACAAGTGGGATGGACAACCATAGCTGTGCTTAAGGCTACCAGCATCACAAGGAAAGGGCAGATAGTAGCAGAAGCATTGCCATGCCTGCCAAGTAGGGTTGACATATTCTGAAGACCAAAAAAAGAGGACACATTTGTCAACTTCTACTTTTAACTATGGATCACCATGACAACTCTCATTTTATATACTTATGCGTGTTTAAAGTTGTTGCCTCCTAGTTTCCATCATCGGTTACCTTCATGCACTTTAAATATGTGTAGAGAATCTAAATGGTGCAACTGTGGATGATGTGCAGATTCCAAAACAGGCATGCATCACTCTAAAGCTTGATAAAATGAAATTTGGATAGGATAGCCTTATTACAAGAATGTGATGTTCCTATATTTGGTTTTGAAAATAAAACAGTGCTTGGTCATGTTCATATATGTATTGGTTATTTCTTTATTTTCTAAGGTCACATCCATATCACACATTCAAAGCACTCTTATAACACTTTAACAGCCATGGCTTCCTCCAAAAATTCATGGGAACTGAAGTTTGTAAAGGGTGTGAGAACCTTTACAGAGGTACAATTCCCAAACTGCTCTGAGTACTTACTCTAGAAGAGCAAAATATAAACTACAAATAATTTGAAACAAGATGTTCTCTACTCAGTTTTCAAAGCCATTTGTGATTCACACGAAGCAACATTCTTAATAGATTTCATATGACCCTCTTTTAAAATCTAGTAATGCCAAAGAGACGAGCTTCAGAAAAAGCCAACCTTCCGTGTCCAACAGAGAAACTGTTTCAGTTTATCTTTTTTGGCACCAACATTAATCTGACATGTGGGTGTGTGACCCACAATGGCAAGAAGATTAGTGCCGGTAACCGGTCACGAGTGCAATCATTGTCCAAAGAACCAATGAGTTGCAAAAATGTGCTTAGCTTTAATTTGGCAAAAGTAATAAAAGCAATTGCTCTCAGTTCTCTCTTGATTTACCACCCAATAAATGTCACTAGATGAGTACCAATGTTTCCTACAGGGGAGGTCGGCTCTATAAAACACCAGCCTGGGCTGTAAAGCCATGCGGATCAATGTTTCCCAAAGGAAATGCAAGGGCAGAACCAACAATGAGTGGCGGGAACTGGGTGGGTGGGTTACGAGGCTGAGGGCCGGTGGTCAATGGGCATCAGGGGCAATTCTTATTTTTATTATTCTTATACAAATTTAGAGACCGCTTCACAGCATAAAGCCATCAAAGTGATGTCCACGGTAAAAACAAGAGTACACAAGCTCTAAGAACAATAAAATCAGTTCAGCAAACTTCGAAACAATAAAACTTTCCATACAAACACACACAAAAACCAATGGGTGGAATTCAATGTCAAGCTACTGTGATTATTCCATCTACCCGAGCGTTTCAGCTAAACAGAATGTGACATACTGAACAATCCCCACACATACACATATGCTGTTTTGGGGGTTCTTCTGAACTCCCCCCTCCAAGCCATTTTGGGGTTGGGGGCACAGGGCAGAGAAAGGAACCCCCCTGTTCAAGCAGAAGGTCTTGTAGAGCTTCCATGGTGGGGCTCCTTAGCTGAATGCCGCCCAGCTGAACAATTTCATCAGATATTAAACTGATCTTCCATAATGAATGGGTTTGACTTCAGCAGGCACCTAAACATCACTGTCTGATTGCAGCTGGTAACTGATTCCAGAGAGCTGGAGCTGCAAACCTAAAAGCTCAGTTTCTAGTATAGGCCAAGTGCACCTATGGAGAATATGGTACTCTCAGCAGCGGCCCATATGAGGAGTGCAGTCGCTGGCCAGAGACAAGAGTAGGCAAGGTGGCAAGATATCATGGTCCCAAGTTGTTTAGGGTTTCAAATGCTAAAAGCAGAAACTTGAACTGCTCCCTGTAGCATGTTTGCAGCCAGTGCAGCTCCTTTAGCAGAGGAATGAGTCAATATGGTGTCAATGGAGCACCACAGTCAACACAACCTAGCCTGCTGCATTCTGAACCAGCTGCCGCTTCCGAGTTAAACTGCAGAGAAGTCCCACACAGAGCAACTCCATAATCCAGTCTTGAGAGCACCAATACCAAAATCACAGGGGCCAAGCTCTCTCTGTCCAGAATCAATGTGTGAAAGAAAAGCTTAGAATAGAAGGTTCCATCTGAGAAAGAGGGCAAGACTAACATGTGGTTCTTCTTCAACAAGATACAGAATTCTACCAGTGGGTGTCTTGGGTATTATCACAAGGGACCATTTGAACTTCATGATTGGTTCCTCTCTGTAAACAGTTGAAAGTGAATTCAGAACTGTATCATGTTGCAAGGGCTTAACACAACTTTTCCAACCTGTGGACAGTAAATTTGCAGTCCTCATTTAAGTCTTTCCTTGGTAGTATCATCGTCCCTGTTTTGCTGTTGGGGGGATATTTTGTGGGAGTGACTTTTTTAAATGTTCCTTGCATGTGCACTAGAGATCTTTAGATTTCACCTCACACTAGAAACGGGCTTTCTAGTGAGGTTCGGTGCATCTTCTTATCTTAGCACCCATGTTCATATGCTACTACTACACTTGAATGAAACTGCCCACACAGCGACAGGCTAATACACTGCTCCCCTCCCCACATCCTAACAACAACAACAACAACAACTCATGCAGACAGGAAATGTTGCCACATGTGTTCAGAATTGTATACAGTAAATGAGATGACATTTGGATATCTTTTTTTTTAGAAAAAGAAACCTGTTATGATCACTTTACTGGGAGCGGATGCAAGATAAAACCAAAGGCCTATCTAGTCCAGCATCTTCTGTTTCCCAGAGTGGTTAACCAGGTACTTCTGGGAATCCTGCACACAGGAAACAAGGGCAATAGAATTCCCCCTGCTTGTGATTCCTCAACAACTGGCAATTCGAAGAGTTACATCCCTACAGGTGCTCTCAGCGATGCCACTGGGAAAACTAAGAACATGCCTTCTGACTGTAATCGCTGGGGAAACTGTAATAAATTCCGCAGTTCTATCCCACCAGACAACCCTCCCCCAAGTCATCTATAAAGAACTATTCTTCAAAGCTTGCGCCCAACATCAGTATTCAACAGTAATATTTCCTTTTAAGGCTGTGATGGGATTCATTCTTCCACCTTCCTTTCTCCAGATCCATGCACAGCAGAAACAAACCTTCTTCTATGCAAAACAGATTTTCAGTGCTGACAGTGGGTGAGGAGGGAGGCCATGCCAGAGCGCTTCTACAAATTTTATTGCAAATGCTCCAGTACTGTTCTCTTCTGCACTCACAGCTGGCACTGTCTTAGCTGCTCTCCCCCACAGAGAGAAGGCATTTAAGCTGCTCATGTGCAGTCTCAGGCAAAGGCAGACGGGTGAGGAAATCCTCTAGAAGCCAGTTTGCCTTTCCATATTATTAAAAACAAAACAAAAAACAAAACCTCTAAGGTGCATCTGACTGTTGCTATTATTCTGCCTTATTAAAAAGCATTTCTCTTTCATGAGGAAATACAGAATTTCTTTCACAGCTCCTTGCAAGCAGCCATCCCAAAGAAGATTGGCCTGTTTTCACTTGGGGAATAAAAGCCCAACTCTAAAAGAGCCATTTAACTGTGACCAGTTTCATCAGAGCTCACAGAACAAAGGAAAAGCCCTCGTCATATGGCCACTTCTCAGTACTGAGACTCCAGCAGATCAGTACATTCGCTTGTTCCCAAGACTGGTTTTTGTATAATTAGCAGCCTCCTTTTTTAATCCACAGAATGACCTAATGCATCAATACTTTAGAGGTTATAAAATGCATTCATTTGCATTCGGCTATTAACGCTAACACATACGACCTAAAGAACCATTAAGAATGCCTCCTCCCCAAGAATCTATGCAACAACAGGAAAAAATGAGTAGGCTAAAAATATCCCTCCTCACATGTCCCTGAGCAACATTAATTCCTTCTGCTTTCACTCTCCATTGCTGTATCCAAGGCAGAGCTCTTAATTTACATCCAAAAAGCAAGACTAATAATTTGCTTCGGAGACACAGAGAAGCGTTTGTCAAACTAGAGGAAAGCACAGATGATGAAAGGTATTGTTCAAAATGAGACTATAAATAGAGACTATAAATAGAGTTTAAATGGCCATCATAGCTCAGTACTGTTTATTGCATAGACACATACAGGCTGTAATTATTTTCTTAAAAACTGGAGAAACTTTTTATCTTCACTCAAATAGGTCTGGCAAGATCACACTTTATCCACTGAAGGCAGATGCCATGACCATTTGCTTAGTAGTAACATCGGACCAGCAAGTCGTTGCATTGTCCTGCCAAGATGTGGAAGTGAATCTTACCCATATTTCTGCTGCTGAAAAGCAACCTGGAAGTGGGCCAGTAGTGGTGGCAAGATTCTTAGGCATTTGGCAGGACAACACTAGCTTCTAAAGTGGCTTAATCCTATGAAATGCTACTATGTGATCCTATATCAGGTTGGTGGTGAAAAAGTTGCTTGGTACTAGTTGTTTTGACTCTTCTGCCGTTGTTCTACCACTAACAGAAAATACTGAAGTATTTCTACTAGCATATAATCTCCATGCAATCTTAAAACAAATTGCAGAATGTCCCCATGCCACACAGAATTGTAAAATCGTGGAGTTGGAAGGGATGCAGAGGATCATATAGTCCAAGCCCCTGAAATGCAGGAATATGCAGCTGCCCATATGGGGATCGAACCTGCAACCTTAGAGTTGTCAACACCTGCTATAACCAACTGAGCATGCCACTGCAATCTTTGAGCTGAGTTCATCCTGATCCCTCATTTATGGAAACAGGAACCCTAGTCAGAGAAAACTGAGACACAGAATGTTATTGTTTATACCCCACTCATCTGACTGGGTTGCAATGAGCTGAGACCTACAGAACCTGTACTACAGGCCATCTTCCTATGTTTTGAAATATAAAGAAGACTGAGACTGGCCAATGCAAGAGTTGAACTGATGAGAAGTTTAATTTTTATAAGTAAAAAACATTGAAAATGACAAAGTTGGGTTCTTAAACTTGCAGTACAAATTTGCAAATATTCCTTTGCTTTGCATTCTTTATTCTCACTCTGCTAGTTATAGGACAGCGGAAAGCACTTTTCTAGGCCTGCCCTACAAACACTAGGAATCCTATTCAGGGAAGTTCTCCCCATCCCACTAGCTATTGCCTTCAAACTTCTGAACAGATCTAAGAGCAGGGAAACCTTGCTTTTAATTTTAAAAAAATAAATTAAAAAGTAAGTTGAGATACAAGTGACAGCACTACCTACTCCTAATTTTTGCACACGTATGATACAGCTATAGGATCCACACCATAGCAGATGCTGCAAAGCTTGCCATGTGCCTGTCCCAAGGTTTATCACTGCAAGAGCTTTTACTCTTCCTGTCACATGCAGAGAACCATTCTCAAAGTGGGTCAAACTAGGAG
The DNA here is from genome assembly GCF_964188305.1 of Podarcis bocagei. Classification (NCBI taxonomy): domain Eukaryota; kingdom Metazoa; phylum Chordata; class Lepidosauria; order Squamata; family Lacertidae; genus Podarcis; species Podarcis bocagei. The sequence goes on along the minus strand of NC_138129.1, from coordinate 79,139,609 downwards.
GAACTATTGCATAGATATCCCATTAGTTACACTTGAGAAGGCTTCAATAGCTAACTTCCAAACTTGGGTTTGGCCTGGTGGGTCAAAGTCTGAGACCCTCTGACCTATAGCTTTAAGCAAATGAATAATTTACCCAGACGTCTGTGAAATCCATTGATTGCACATATGCGACTATAAGCCCGTGCACATCCTCTCACGCCCTTGGTGTGTCATGAAGACATCATTCATCCATGCTATGGTTCCTGCCACAGGAAGCTCTACAGAACATTTCTGGGACACCAGCAGGCTGGAAGGGAACCCATCCCATCTTAATGTATTTGGAATCGGTCCAAACCACATCCTTCAACACCCCTGAACGTAATCTGCCGTGTGTAAAAGACACAAATTGCTGCAGTGAGACTTTTCTACAACCAAGCAGGACTGTTGTCTAACAGTCTGATCTGTTCATGATTACTTGGAATGAGTGATGCTTACTCCCAAGTAAGTACACAGAGCTACAGCCGAAGGCCTATTTTTATGACTAGCTTCTTATCAAAGTTGCTTATTTCTATAAAAAGATTACCGGAAAGGAAGAGGTGAGATAACCAACAGACAGCCCAGAATGTGATTTAACTCTGAGCTCAAGGAAAACAAGCAGACTTTGTGCTTCAGTTGCAACTGCATTTCTTGTGCAACTTTAACACAAAAGGAAGGGAGAATAAAAGTTAGTTACTTTAAAAAAAAAAAACCCTGAGCATCCTCAGGATCTGACCAGGCTATTGTTTGACTGTCAACACTTATGGTATGATTCCATCCCATTCAGAAAGGGAGTTCACATAACATATGGAACCTTTTTATCATTATTCGGCTATCTATCTATCTATCATCTATCTATCTATCTATCTATGAATTACACACACACACACACACACACACACACACACACACACCTATGAAATTTATATGTAAATGGTGAACATTCCCCTAAAATGCATGGTTTTTAATCTTTTTTTCTGGAGAATATTCATTCTCACACACATTTTTTGGGTAACTGAAACTGCATTGCAAAATCTGAAGAAGTGTGTGCTCTGGCTTGATAGCTATGTACATATAAAACTGGAACTGAATAATTTAAAATACCAAATGAAATAATTTTCTCCATCCCATGTTTCAGCAATATTCCCTAAGCCAATGTTTGTCTGCTTTCAGAACTCTGTTAATGACCACCACGTGTGTACGTATGTACACACACACACACACACACACACACATATATATATATATGAAAGAGCACACAAGCCTATGATTGAGTGTATGCAAAACTAATTCAGAGTTGAAATAAGTTGATGCTCTGTATCTCAAATACACAAATCACGAGAATGACTTGAGTGTTTCACACTCCACTGCCTGGACTGTCCCTCGCTGCCTCCAAACTGGGAATGTTGAACATTTGAATACCTTCCATTATATGAAAATATGCAAACTCTCCCTGCAGTTAGAAGACTAGCACATAATGAAGATGTTTGCTATGAGTGGAAAAAAGCAGGTATCTGCAATCGCTTAAACACATACCCCATGCCAGATGTTTCAATTGGAGAAACATTTAATGTTGTTGTTGCAGCAGCTTCCAAGTATGAGGCAGTAGCTTATCAGCCTGTAAGGCCTAGGACATTTTTTAAGGGCCTTTTACATGATAGCATCACAACATACGAAAAACGACTCCCTTCTAGAATTGTGCCTTCTAGAATTTTATTTATAGAAATAAAATATATCCCACAGTGGCTTAAAACATAGACAAGCAATTTGAAACACTATAAAATATCAAAACTATACACTAATAATGTTCAGCAGAATTAAATCAGTATTTAGATCAATTTCGATAGGGGTTGAGTTCTGGCCATGGTCACTGATGGATGACCTTTACAGAGAGTAGGGCCAAGGGGAATGAGTGCAATCTTGCTCCTGCTTCTCAATCTTTCTGCAGCTTTCAATATCATTGACCAGAGGTTTTCAACCTTTTTGAGTCCACGGCTCCCTTGACCAACCACATTCTTTCTGTGGGGAAACATGCTCTGAGCCCCAGAAGCCCTTGCCTGTAGAGCCAGCAGCCCTTGCCCCTTTTCGAACACCCTCCCTTGCGGAGTGTTCCTTTAGCCTCCTCTCTTCTCTCCTTGGGAGTCCTCCAGGCGGCTACCAACCCAGTCTCTGAGCTGCCCCCACCCCAAAGAGAGGTGCCTCCTCCCTGGCTAGCACCAGAGGCTTCATTCGCCTGGAGAGCTTGTAGCCAGGGCTGCTGCAACGAACAGCTGTGCACACCTTTGGGAGGCAGAGACGCAATAGGGCATCAGAGAAGGAAAGAGGGACAGAGGCCCGTGTTGCCTGTGGCACCCCTGACCATCATTCAAGGCACCCCAGGGTGCTACGGCTCACTGGTTGAAAACCGCTGTCATTGACCATGGTATCTTCCTGGACTGGCTCTGCGGGAAGGGAATTAGAGCGCTGTGTTACAGTGGCTCCAGTCCTGTCTACAGGACCAAGTCCAGGAAGCGTTAACAGGAGAGTGCTTTTTGACCCCCGGTCGAAATGCTATGTGGTGTGGCTCTGAACTATTCAATCCCCAGTACTATCTATCTGTGGAACTGGCACTATTACAGATGCCTCATAACACCTGTTCCACACCTGTAAGTCAATCTTTTAGTGTGGCAGCATCTACAACTTTGGAACCCCTTGCCTATTGACATCAGGCAGGTGTCTTTCCTGTATTCTTTTTGGTGCCTGCTTAAAATATTTTGTTTTTGTTTTTTGTTCAAGCAAGCCATCCCAGACATGTAGAAGCTTACGTGTGTTTTTAGCTACTGTTGTTTTTAATCATCTTTTGACTGCTTTCAAATAAACTGTTTTTATCAATAATTTCAATGTTCTATTTTAAATTTTTGTAAAGCCATCAAATGGCATATAAAGCTTGTTTATATAAATATATAAACAAAACGTATTTTTAAAAAGTATAAACATAAAAACAAAATATTCCCTTTTCCTACATAGGTCAGTATTTGACTCTACTCAAAGTGCCCTGTTGCCAATGCAGTTTGTGGCACTAGGGATCAAACTGCAGATGCAAGACCATGAATACTGGAATATAATCAAAAGAAAATGAAAAAACCCTTAGTGACAGTGCTGATTAATTACCAAGGTCACAAAGTGACCTTATCTACTTTCTACTTGTTTGATACAAGCACTCTAATTAGCTACCCCTTTTTTCCTTGAGAATCAAATCACCATAATACTGTGGAACAATGAACCAGAGAAGAGATACACTTGCAATTATTGGCATTTACTAATAAGATAATGAATTTTAGCCTTTTTTATTTTTATTTTTTACAGGGACTTGGAAGTAATTAAGTAATATTTCATACCTTTACATACTCCATAGCTGGGTCCATAGCATTCTGATCTCTGCAAATGAGAAGTACAGCAATGAGTACAAAGGTTTTGTCTGATTTAGAACAAAATCAACATTTTATTTGCTTTTTGGATCAAGCGGCATGAATAATGCAACACACTACACACACAAGTTGAAAGCTTAGGAACTGTAGAGCATCTGTTTATTTATCTGCCATTGTTATAATTCACATACTATGTGCATCATGATCATGTTCATCTTATCGTATTCAAAGGCAGAATTAGAACCAGTTTACACAACCACTTTATACGATTGTTTACAATTCATGCTCACCTTTTAGAAAGATGATTATATGAGCATGCCATGGCCAAATAGAGAAAAAAAATACTGAAGACTGCATCTCTCTCATTTATATCTCTTTAAAAACCAGATGCAAGGAGGTGTGAAACTGCTCAAGTAAATGAACCCGTACTATCAAAGGCACACATCAGAAAAATACAGGACTGTACTGTGTTGTAATAATAAAGGGAAACCATCACAGTAGTAGTCTCTCTCACTTTGGGGAAGGGGCCATTTAAGTTGAATATATCCAAGAGGACCTTTAAATGTGTCTGATGATCAAGCTCTTCCCCAAGTGAAATAGAAATCACAGCTTTGGCACACATTCAGTTTGGATTGTCAAAATGTCAACACATATTGAAAATAAACACACAAAAGTAACTGAAGCCCTTTCTATGGATTTCTTAACTCGAAATAAGAAACTCCTGAGATAACACACAAGGTAGGCCTGGAAACGATGCAATAACGAATTCTATTTACAGCTAGATAGCCGTGTTGGTCTGCTGTAGTTGAAACAAAAAAAAAAATTCCTTCCAGTAGCACCTTAGAGACCAACTAAGTTTGTTATTGGTATGAGCTTTCGTGTGCATGGACACTTCTTCAGAAATATAGAACGAATTCTATATTTGCTTTCAACTTACTGTGTTGACTATGGGTTTTATACAAAGCATGGGATGGTATTAGTTCTATTCAAACAAACAGTGAGCTATGCCAAGAGTTACAAATGAGATGTGGACTGTACCCATGGTCTTAATTCTTCAGAACCACAAGAACTAGAAATTAATTGCATACACAGGCTATCATTTTACTGCATTTTCTACCACACATTTTATCACATATCTGCACTTGGAAGAGCAATAAAATCATTCTTAACTCTTGGCAGTGAGATACAGATGATCAAGCTACTTCAAGGATAGGTTGTGCAAAGGAAGCTTGGCTTACTACAGTCATCCTGCCAAAGAGTAACAAAAGTATTATAACACACCCTTCCAACGGCAACTCAGTGCGCCACACCACAACATCTTGTGTTGTGAAAGTTTCATTTGGATGTTCAAATTAATCTATTCTGGAGTAAAAATGAAGAGGGCCAGCTGTGAATGTGTTTGTTTGTCTAAGGCGGCAATGAAAGTAAATCCCACTGAAATCTGAGGGCCTTACTTTGCGGTAAACACATTTAGGACAGATTGTGCTGTATGACAAGCATCTTCTTAGAAGACGTCTGTTAAGTTGATCTTCTGCTTGTAACTTGATATCCAAGTTCAAAAAAATTTAATGGGCTGCAATTTACTTTCTCTGGAGCCAATTTGATAAGGAATTCTGTTTTCCAGTCTCTGCATTGTTTCAGAAAAGATTATTTTAAGCTCTCCAAAATCCAGAAGTCTATAAACTGAGGTCCAATATTCATGTTCATCTGAGTTAAACGACATGTGCACAGCTTCTGTCCTGGCTGGGATACAAAACTAAGGTAGCAGCAGAGTAGAGTAAGGTACCAGTTCAGAGTAGAAACGAAGACTGGACCAGATTGAATACAAATGTCTCCCATTTGCCCCATGTGTGGGCCCATACTGGGGAGCAAGAGCATGTTTTAGCTCCCTGTCCACCAGAGACGTAGGAAGGGGGGAATGGAGGGGGCAATCCGCCCCAGGTGCCACTCTGGGAGAGGTGACAAGATGGCGCCTGCCTCCCCCCAGCTGTAGAGCAGCCAAGGACGCCCACAGTCCATATGAGCGCCTCTCGCACGGCGATCATATGGGATGCCACACATGCGCATCCATACAGGCTGCGCTGTCCCGGGAGCCGGAAAGGGTTCGCCCGCCACTGCTGTCCACCCAGTGCACCTGACCCATCTTTGTTGTTCCTGGATGTCACTGGATTGTATGCAAGTCTTATTCAAGAAAATAAAGAGAACTTGCTGGATCAGGCCAATGGCCCATCTATTCCAGGATCCTGTCCTCATAGTGGCCAGTTGGATACCCGTCGGAAACCCACAAGCAAAACGTGAGCACAGGAGAGCTCTCTCGTCCTGCAGAACTGGTACAGTTTACGAACTTAATCCCTTCCGGAAGTCCGTTCTTAAACCGAAACTGTGCTTAAAGCGAGGCGCATTTTCCCTAATGAGACCTCCCACGGTTTGGATTCCGTTCTTAGACCGAGGTACAGTTCTCAAACCGGGACACTATTTCCGGTTTTGCGGAGTTTGTAAACCAAATCATTCTTAAACCGGACTGTTCTTAAACCGAGGTACCACTGTATTCTGAAGCACTGCTGCCTCAAACTTTGGAGGCAAAACATGACCATCATGATGAGTTGCCATTGATGGTTTCATGGAGGATAAGGCTATCCTCCAAAAAACTCCTTTACGTTACTAATTTACAGTACCATTTATTGTTGCAATGTTTTAATGAAATGATTTCTTGTCACGAAGCTCTATTTTGAGCTGTCCCCTGACATTTTTCCCTTTGAGAGGAATTCATGAATGTGTGTGTGTATCAGAATTGAAGATGGCCGAATCCACAAGGATGTGCTGTACAGGGAGATGGTTTCAGGCACCAGGCCCTTTGTCAGACCAACTCTGTGTTACAAAGATGTCTGCAAATGTGACATGAAGGCTGGCAACGTCAACCCTGCCATGCAGGAAGCCCTTGAAGATGACCACAGCGCCTGAAGATGATCAGTCAGGTTGTGTATCCACAGCGGTGACCAGAAGAGGAAAGACCACTGGGAAGAGCGCAGAGAGAAGAAATGCCATGGTGCATCTGCATCTGCACAACTGGATGCCATCATCAGCCCCAGTTGCAAAGAAACATGTCTCTCCCATATTGGTCTCCACAGCCACAGAAGACGCTGTAATCTTCCAATGGTTTGACCTCACAAAGGTACACTCCTCCATTGTTTCTCAGGACAGATATATAGGTAGGTAGGTAGGCATCTAATATAAGCCAGGCTTCCTCAAACTCGGCCCTCCAGATGTTTTTGGCCTACAAGTCCCATTATCCCTAGGTAGCAGGACCGGTGGTCAGGGATGATGGGAATTGTAGTCTCAAAACATCTGGAGGGCTGAGTTTGAGGAAGCCTGATAATAAGCTTTTTCATAATGACTTGCCATCTGTCTCCCCACCCCACAAACCAAAGACAGCTGGCTACAGGCTTGCGTACCTATGTGAAAACATTCCCAGAGCAGTGCCTCTTAAGGTTATCAGCTACAATCCCCCCCAATTTATTTCTCTGCAAGCAACATATTAAAGAGACCAATAAAGAAAACAAACCGCCACTGTTACAGTCTCTTACCACCAATTCTAATTAGCCATGTTTATGGGGTCACCGGAGATAAATCAACAGGATTACAACTGTGCTCAAACACAGCTGCTCATTGAGACCTTGAGTATCAGTTGCAGTTGAAAGCTTGTTTCGCTGCCTTAATAAGCCATCTTTCATCTGGCATTATAAAAAGTTCCTGGTTAAAAGGGATCTTAACTTTCTGTAGGAACCCACCTACATCACTACCTCCCTGGGGTATCTTTTGCTGTTTGCTTACAGGCTGCTTTCTACTTGCATATATGATGAAATCAAGTAAGCCGTGGGGCTCACACAAGTGTAGAGTTTGCACTGTATGTTTGGCTTCCCAGTCATCAGATAAGTCTTATTTCCATGTCAACAAAAGAGCATTTGATGTAGAGAGGAGCTCATTAGCATTGGAAAGGAAAAGATGTTTTGTTCTTTAGAAGATAAGAGAACAATTATAACAAAAAGCAGCTTCTCAATTGAAGAATAGCATCAATTTAGAAACTATTTGGGGTGACATCACAGACACTCAGAAACTGCACACTAGAGGCAAAACAAACCTTTAGAGTTGCCTTTAAGAGCAGGGATCAGCAAACTTTCAGCAGGGGGCTGGTCCACTGTCCCTCAGACCTTGGGGGGGGGGCTGGACTATTTTTTTTGGGGGGGGTGAATTCCTATGCCCCACAAATAACCCAGAGATGCATTTTAAATAAAAGCACACATTCTACTCATGTAAAAACACCAGGCAGGCTCCACAAATAACCCAGAGATGCATTTTAAATAAAAGGACACATTCTACTCATGTAAAAACACGTTGATCCCCAGGCCGGATTTAGAAGGCGACTGGGCTGGATCTGGCCCCTGGGGCTTAGTTTGCCTACCCATGCTTTAGAGTGCTAACCTTTTGGAGGCATCAACATTTCCCTCCAGTTTTAAGCATCTCTCTCTCACACACATACCTCTGACTTGCAAATCCTGCTACTAAATGAGATATTTCTATTCAAAGCAGCAAAGACATTACTGTTAGTATGATAGCATACTGCAGTTGTGCTGGATCCAGAGAACAACTCAGTTGTAAGCCCTTTTTAGGGTGAAGTCTTGGTGTGGTGCTTCAGTGCTGGAAGAAGAAATATTCGCCTTCCATACATACAAAAATTGATTAACAATTTTCACTCCATGTCCCTATCTGAGTTGACAAAGTTTTGATGTGACTGCAAAAATGAAAAATACACACACTATAATGAGCCTTTCTTGAGACATATGTCCCATAGATGGCAGCCCAGTTTATTTGTGTTCATAATTTATATTGTTAATGTACAAGATGAGAGCATTAATAAAATGAAATTAATGAAACAAATTTGGAAAACTACGATATCCTTTTATTGAATTTGCATGTAAAAAGGGAAAACCATTTTGCACCACCTTAAATGCATGGTAACCTATGAAAAACTGCACTTGGTTAAATGCAGTGCTTTTTTCTTTAAAAAAAATGTTTAGGGGTACTCTCATTTTCCTACTCATATTGAAATACTGCTCCTCGATGAGGCCAAACTTAGATTCACAAAATGTTTAGGGGTATGCGTCCCCCTGCACGTCCCCCCAGAGAAAAGCACTGGTTAAATGTATTATTTTTATGTCCTTCTCAGGACCGATTGGGGATGACTGAGCTGGTGACCTGTACAACTGTTTGGTCTGCTGTCAAGGTGCAGAATGTCAATGGACAGCTCCAAGAACGCTGCTCTCCCTTCTTACAGTTCTTTATAAACTTGAACAACACAACCATTCAAACAGAGAACTGTAAACAACTAGGGCACATAGCCACCACGTGTCAGTGGAATTTCAGAACTCCTTAACTTCAGCAGGATCATGCATAAAAAGTTGCATAACATTACATGTGCAAGTGGCTCATCACAAGACTGATCCAAGGAAACTTTTTTGTCCTCTAAAACTTTGCATCAAGTAAATGTAGTTCACATTTCTATTGTTACAATAATCTATAGCATTTTAGCACCACATTTTGCACACAATATTTGAATACAGTCTTTGAACAGCATTTTCACACCAAAAATAAAAGCTAAAAAGCAGTTTCCTTTAGGTTTCAAATAGCCCCACTTCTGTCATCTACCAAGCACTTCACAGCTGGACTCCAATTCATTATCAATGCTCATTCTTAGGACTCTTAGATGCATAAATCTCTTGAGATGAGAATACATTCTTTGGCATTTGGTATTTGTCAATTAAGTTAACCAACACGTACACTCGAGTACATGGCATGTGCTCATTTCACAAGTGAAGAGTTGTCCGTGTGTGTGTCAGTCACTAGTTCAGGAGATTTGAAACTGAGTAAGCATGTAAGTGTAAAACAAATTTGAAAGGCTTCCCCTACCCAGACTTAGAATCACCAGAGGAAAATGTGAAAGCTAAGACACAGAGCATTGCAGTGAAGCTGGATCTCGGAAGCCTTTTTAAAACAGAAGAACCAAGTGTTTGGGGGACAACTATATTGTTCATTAAGTTCCTTATAATACCATTGAAACCTGCACTGTGCAAACAGAACTCCTATAGAGCTTCAGTACAGCATTTGCTGCCAGCAGCTTCTGAACTTACTGCAGTTCTGGGGCAGGCCATTACAAATCGTTTCTTGGTGTCACTGTGCTTACTTTTCCCAAGCTCCCAGCATGCAGCTCTACTCCTCCTGTACACAATCTGCATGTCAGGGGTGGTGTGGGGAACAGCAGGTGTTAGGATGTTTGCAGTTAAGGTGCAGAAGGACCTTGACTGGACTTACCTGGCCCGGACTTGAGCATTTGCCAAACTATACCTGTATGTGCAACCAAGACTTCAGGAATACATTAGGATTCAAACGCCAAATCAAATCCCAACAAGGTCAACAGGGTATCTTATCCATCTACCAAAGAAGAATGCTGGTATGTGAACTCTATATACCAACATTGCAACAGACCACACTGTGCTCATAGGAAACTGTGGCTTACAGTTCTCTGAAAATTCACTTTTCTTTTCTTTTTAGCTGAAATGCAAATAAGTGATCTCAAATGCCAAGAGGTCAGAATGGAAGTTATTCATGCCTGAGGGTTCCAAGTTATGCTCTCCCTCTACCCCTCCCCATTTTGCTCCTCTTTTACATCAGCAATGGACACAGCAGTTACCAAATGGTGCTGCAACAGTAATTTCCTGTATTAGCAGGGAGTGGGAATAAATGACCTTTGAGTTACCTTCCAACTCCAAGATTCCAAGTCAGATGAGGCTTAGGGAAGCTTGGCATGAAGTCAAAGAGCCAGGAGACAATGCCTACCAAGCAGTCTTGAATCACCTAATGAGCCTGCCTTCTATTTTGTTGAGGTCCAAAGCAGTAGAACTCCCAGCTGATCTCAAAATAATTTCTACCATTCACTTGCTGCGGCAGAGCTTCCTAAGCCATAACAGCAATATAGCTGGTGCTTCAATTATCCATGTAGCTGATGGACATTTGCAAAGCAATGTGGACATCAGTGCTCTCAGAATTAAACAAGCCCTGGGTGTTTCAAACGCTTATACCCCCTCCTTTAACAAGAATGCTTGCTCCTTTTAAATAGCCATAAATCTTTCCAGGACAAAATTTTCAACAAGTTTATGTCTCTGCATTCTCGCAGCAACCGTTCTTCGCTATGCACTTTTGAAATACTTTTAAATACTTGAGTAGCTGATACTGAATGATGACTTGACTGAGCATCATGAGATAAGAAAGGAATTTTTAAATAAAGTAAAAAAAAATGGAAATCCGTATGCATAAGTTGCCTGAAGGGCACTGCGCATTCCAGAGACCTACCTGCATTTTTCTTCCCTGCTTCTCTCTCATTTTTTAATGTCTTTGTAATGCGAGTTAAGTTTTGTTATGCATTACTTTCGCTCTAGAGTGCCAGTGTATATTTGCATTTAAAAATATGTATCATGATTTTGCGACCAGAGCATTCCTGCATTATAGCCAAATTGAATTTTTGCACTACACAATCAACTCTACAGGTTTACTGTGAGAGTTACAGAGCCAAACAACAACAGTTGAAATCAGGACACTGGGTTTGGTCAAGCCTCCTCAGGAACGTGCTCAGAGGTAGATTTCAATAAAACTGTTATGTACACAAGTTATAAAGCTGAAAATACTCTGCCATAGCTCACAAACCATCTGTGCTCTCAGATATGCCAGTAACGAAAGCTTCTCTCAAGACTGATTTTACATTCTGCAGCCCGGGGCACATGCCTGAACAGAACGTGCATGTCTGCTTCATGTGCTTGGATATGTATTTTACAGAGCATCAAAAAGGAAAACATATGAGAGCGACAATGAGGAAGCTATCATGTCCCCATTTCAAATATATTTTGGAAGGGACAAGTGTCAAAATATAAACGTCATACTAAACTGCTGATGCATTTTGATGATTCAGGTATTATTTCTTTTGTGCATGTCTTATTTATTTATTTATAATTTTATTGTTTATACCCTGCCCATTTGGCTGGGTTTCCCCATTCACTCCAGGTGGCTTACAGAATATATAAAACTTAATAAAGCGTCAAACATTAAAAACTTCCCAATACAGGGCTGCCTGCAGGTGTCTTCTAAAAGTTGTATAGTTCTTTATCTCCTTGACATCTGAAGGGAGGGTGTTCCACAGGGAGGGTGCCACTACCGATAAGGCATTTTACATTTAACTATGTAAAATAATTTTATATACCACCCTTTTCCATAAAGGCCTCAGAGTGGTAATACAAAAATATATAAAATATATAAAAGGCATATATCTGAGCACTGGCAGCAAAAGGGAGATTTGGCCCAAGGCAACTCAAGGCAAACCTCTGCATCTCAAACATTCTAAAACTACAAGACTGCTTTGTTTATACTGATGGTGAAAGTGGAAAAGCATGTAGCACTAGCATAATGTTCACCATATAAGCTTGCAAATGACAGATACTTGGGACTGTTATTTATTACTTCATACAGTGGTGCCTCGCAAGACGAAATTAATTCGTTCCGCAATTCTCTTCGTCTTGCGGTTTTTTCGTCTTGCGATGCACGGTTTCCCATAGGAATGCACTGAAAATCAATTAATGCGTTCCTAGGGAAACAGACTTCAGACCAGGTCCGGGGACAGTCTGTCCCCGGACCTCTTCTGAAGGCTGGGGGGGGGGCAAGGGCTTTTCTTCCCACCCCCAGCATTTTAAAAAACCCTGGGACAGCGGAGGACTTCTCCGCTGTGTGGGGCTATCTTAAAATGCTGGCGGGCGGCATTTTAAAATCGCTCCGGACAGCGGAGGACTTCTCCGCTGTCCGGGGCGATTTAAAAGCCCCTGGGAAGGCAGGCAGGGGGGACAAAGACTTTCGCCCCCTGCCCGCCTTCAGAAGGTGTTCCCGCCCCCCGCCCCACTTCGGAACAGCTTTCCGAAGTGGGGCGGATGGGGCAGGTGTCCCCGCCCCCCCGCCCCACTTCGGAAGAGCTTTCCGAAGTGGGGCAGCGGGGCCAGGTGTTCCCGCCCCCCCTCCCCACTTCGGAAGAGCTTTCCGAAGTGGGGCGGCGGGGCCAGGTGTTCCCGCCCCCCCTCCCCACTTCGGAAGAGCTTTCCGAAGTGGGGCGGCGGGGCCAGGTGTTCCCGCCCCCCCGCCCCACTTCGGAACAGCTTTCCGAAGTGGGGCGGCGGGGCCAGGTGTTCCCGCCCCCCCTCCCCACTTCGGAAGAGCTTTCCGAAGTGGGGCGGCGGGGCCAGGTGTTCCCGCCCCCCCTCCCCACTTCGGAAGAGCTTTCCGAAGTGGGGCGGCGGGGCCAGGTGTTCCCGCCCCCCCTCCCCACTTCGGAAGAGCTTTCCGAAGTGGGGCGGCGGGGCCAGGTGTTCCCGCCCCCCCTCCCCACTTCGGAAGAGCTTTCCGAAGTGGGGCGGCGGGGCCAGGTGTTCCCGCCCCCCCGCCCCACTTCGGAACAGCTTTCCGAAGTGGGGCGGCGGGGCCAGGTGTTCCCGCCCCCCCTCCCCACTTCGGAACAGCTTTCCGAAGTGGGGCGGCGGGGCCAGGTGTTCCCGCCCCCCCGCCCCACTTCGGAACAGCTTTCCGAAGTGGGGCGGCGGGGCCAGGTGTTCCCGCCCCCCCTCCCCACTTCGGAAGAGCTTTCCGAAGTGGGGCGGCGGGGCCAGGTGTTCCCGCCCCCCCTCCCCACTTCGGAAGAGCTTTCCGAAGTGGGGCGGCGGGGCCAGGTGTTCCCGCCCCCCCTCCCCACTTCGGAAGAGCTTTCCGAAGTGGGGCGGCGGGGCCAGGTGTTCCCGCCCCCCCTCCCCACTTCGGAACAGCTTTCCGAAGTGGGGCGGCGGGGCCAGGTGTTCCCGCCCCCCCTCCCCACTTCGGAACAGCTTTCCGAAGTGGGGCGGCGGGGCCAGGTGTTCCCGCCCCCCCGCCCCACTTCGGAACAGCTTTCCGAAGTGGGGCGGCGGGGCCAGGTGTTCCCGCCCCCCCCTCCCCACTTCGGAAGAGCTTTCCGAAGTGGGGCGGCGGGGGCAGGTGTCCCCGCCCCCCCGCCCCACTTCGGAAGAGCTTTCCGAAGTGGGGCGGCGGGGGCAGGTGTCCCCGCCCCCACTCCCCACTTCAGAACAGCGTTTTAAAATGCTGGGGGTCAGGAGCGAAGCGCTGCCGACCCCCAGCATTTTAAAATCTCCCCGTGTCCCGGGGAGGTTTTAAAATGCTGGGGGTCGGCAGCGCTTCGCTCCCGACCCCCAGCATTTTAAAATCTTCCCAGGACACGGGGAGATTTTAAAATGCTGGGGGTCGGCAGCGCTTCACTCCCGACCCCCAGCATTTTAAAATCTTCCCAGGACACAGGGAGATTTTAAAATGCTGGGGGTCTGCAGCGCTTCGCTCCCGACCCCCAGCATTTTAAAATCTTCCCAGGACACGGGGAGATTTTAAAATGCTGGGGGTCTGCAGCGCTTCGCTCCCGACCCCCAGCATTTTAAGATCTCCCCGGGACAGAGACTTCTCTGCTGTCCCTTGGAGATTTTAAAATGCTGGGGGTCGGCAGCGAACGCTTCGCTCCCGCCCGCCAGCATTTTAAGATCGCCCGGGGCAGGCGGGGGGGAGGCAGGTGGGGGGGAGCAAAGACTTTTGCCCCCCGCCGGCCTTCAGAAGAGGTCCTCTTCTGAAGGCCGGCTGTGGGCGAAAGTCTTTGCTCCTGACCGCCAGCATTTCCCTATCGGCTTTCGTCTTGCGATGCAAGCCCATAGGGAAATTCGTCTTGCGAAGCGCCTCCAAAACAGAAAACCCTTTCGTCTTGCGGGTTTTCCGTCTTGCGAGGCATTCGTCTTGCGGGGTACCACTGTATATGCTTAGGAATGTTCTTTATTACTTCATATGTTTCTTTCTTTAAAGAGGAGACATAGCTAGAACAGTGACTCAAACCATCTTTTGTGTTGGCGGGTGAGTTTTTTTGGGGGGGCATCCTAGGCGTTTGTGAATTAAATTTTACGACACACTAAACTTAGGGCACACTATTGTGCCCAGGAAGAGTTTGGAATTATTATACTGGGTTAAGCAAAATCTATGCCTGCCCTGTTCCCAATTTCCAACTGCCAAGGCTGCACAAAACACCACTGTTTATGTACAAGCTAAACAGTCACCTGCATTTATAATAAACAATATGCTTAAACAGCTACATTCTTGCTTGCTTGCTTGCTTGCTTGGGGACATAAGTGCAATCTTTTACCCCACTATATCAACACACTAGATTGCTTACGTGAAAGAAGGCCTGTGAAATCCAGCAGCAGAGCATTCTTCTTCTGATAGTATCTCTGCCTATTTGTACCATCCAGTAAAATAGCAAAAGTTAGACAAGGCAATAAGTTCATAAACCAGCTCAAACAAGCAGCAACCTTCTGATAAGGTTGCTCTACAACAACAATAAGCCCCCTCCTTAGGGCATTTCTTTCCATGTGATCTCAATCAAGACTTGCACAGCAGGGCCATGCACCCTGCACCACACAATTGTACTCCATGACAGCTCCTCCCAAACACCGTTGACGTGGTAGAGGACGGTCTGAAGAGGATATATCTAATGACATGTGTAGGCTCTATCCTACATATGCCAATCATGCAGCTCATGGAGACAGCTTACAATCCATTCAGCTGGATTTCCCCCTTCAGATCTTCCCCTGACAGGTTGACAAGTGTGAGGGTGGGGGCACAGACAATAGCACATACAGGGTGAGCATGTGCTAATCTGCTGTCCCTACGCAACTGAGATCACATGGAGGGAACCACAGGGGCGGGTCTACTATGAAATTAATGAAGCTTAAGCTTCAGGGGCCCTAATCCGGGAGGAGCCCCAGAAGCAACTTTAGTCCACATTGCTTAAAAATTTGGGGTCTGGTAGACCCAATTTGAGTCGCACTTGGATGTTTACAAAATGTGTCTGAACTCAATCAAAGTTCATGTACATAAGTTGACATTAAACAACAAAAAAACCCATATATTTACTGTTAACATTGTGATTTCTAGTATCTGGACTGCTTCTTCTTCAAGCCCTTTTCAAAGCCAAATTATAAAGTTCAGGGAGAAATAGTACCTCACTTATAATAGCAAGCCATTCTTTCTTCTTTACAGTGCAGTAAATGTAACACCGTATTTTAAAAGATGTATTATCACAGATCTATAGAACTATTGTCCAAATAGGTCTCTAGAAGTCAACCGATTCCCACACCCTTCTCTCTCTCCAGCATTCATCATCTGAAGTCTATCCACCTGCATGGAAAATAGGATTAACACAAACCACTCAAGAGATGATTATACACAGCTACTTTATAAAAGCTTCCAGAGCCAAGGATTCCACAACCTTCCCTTGGTGACTCAATAGCTGTTGGACTGTGGTAAGCAATATTACTGAGGAACACATCACCCACCACTGTCCCACATTTTAGTACTTTGTGGCTACCATAATTTAAGGAAAAGTTGAATAATGAGTTCCATGGTGAAGAGATACTTGGCATTAACAATCCAAGTACCAAGTTGAGCAAACTAAAACATTTTAGACTAAGAAAAGATACCTCAAAGTTTTGCGTCATTTGCAAAATTGAATAAACATCCCCTCCATCGCTTTCATCTGAGTAGCTGATAAAAACGTTGAAGGGAACCAGGTCTAGAACAGAGCTCTGCAGTACTCAGTTTGAAACCACCCTTCAGTTTGATGAGAAACCATTGGTGATCTGTGAGTATAGTTTTCCAACCACCTTTGCTGAAATCAAGGTAAATTACATCCACCACATTTCCATAATCAACTACACTACTAACCCAAAGAGAGGCAGGGGTATCAGGCAGAAGTTACACTCAACAAATCCATGCTAGGCTTTCTGCTAATCACTGCATTGTTATGAAGATGCTTACAACAAAATGCTTATTGGGACTTTATGTTCTAGCACAGTGGTTCCCAATTAGATAATTACTGAGGACCCCCTATTTTTCAAAAGCCAAGCCACAGACCCCTTACTTTTGAAAATTTTGATAACTCTATGGTAGTTAGCTCTACAAAGCATTTTTTAAACAAAATGTGGGGTAGCAAAGGATTTTAGGTATACTAAAAAACACGGACCATAAAATTTGTGATATTACCATGCAAAAATGACAAAAAATTAGTTGTGGGAGAGGCAAGGGATGGGGCTGCGGACCCCCTGTGTGCGTTCCACAGACCCCCAGGGATCCCTGGACCCCTAATTGGGAACCACTGTTCTAGCATCTTCCTTGGTAATGAAGTCAGATTGACCAGCCTGTAATCTACTGAATTCTCTGTCTTCCTTTTTTTAAAAGATTGGCCATCAGCCTGTTTCCTGTCCAGTAGAGTTCAAAGTATAACGTAAGGAGGCACACATCCCTCTGCATATCAGATAACTACCCCTAGAGTTTCCAGTGATCACTCTCTGTTCTAGAGAAGGTCCTAGATGAGCAGCAAACCATTCATAAAGTTGTTTGTTCTGTCTGAATGCTGCTTTCTGCAAACCCACAAGATTATACTAGAAATGGCCATCCCACAATGATACACACATCTGCATAAATATCCTCAAGCATGACAAAGCACAGCCTTAGAGGTTTTCCTCACAGTGATGGGTTGCAGCCTGGGCTGGGCCCAAGCCCTTGTGGAATGTACCTATCTTTTCCGACCTTGCCTAGACCTTGCTGTAGGGTGAAGCGATGACACACCCAACCTAGTCAGACTTCAGGTATTCAGAGACTGTACAACTCAGTTACAAAAGCTCTCAGGCAGCAGTCTTCAGCCTGTAGCATCTTAGCTCCTGGACAGTCCAAGAGCAGCTGCTGTAGCCCGTCACAGCAATAGGAGCAGCTGCTGCACAGCAGCTGCACCCCATGTGCTTCCAATGCCAGGTATGCCAGCGGTTTGCCAGGACTCAACTGCCTCCAATGGTACATGGCAAGGGAGAAAGTTTTGTGGACTGTGCCTTTTGCTGCTAAGTTTTGGAATAAATATTTGCAACATGGTGATGTCAATGAATTCTTCTAACTATGCTTTAGTCAGAGTAGATCCACAGAAATTAATGGGTCTAAACTGGCCGCATCCATTCATTTCAATGGGTCTACTCAGAGTATGGGTCTACTCAATGGGTCTACTCAGGGCGCAGGTGGCGCTGTGGTCTAAACCACTGAGCCTAGGGCTTGCCAATCGGAAGGTCGGTGGTTCGAATCCCCGCGACGGGGTGAGCTCCCGTTGTTCGGTCCCAGCTCCTGCAAACCTAGCAGTTCGAAAGAACGTCAAGTGCAAGTAGATAAATAGGTACCGCTCTGGCGGGAAGGTAAACGGCATTTCCATACGCTACTCAGGTTTTGCCAGAAGCGGCTTAGTCATGCTGGCCACATGACCTGGAAAAACTGCAGACAAACATCGGCTCCCTCGGCCAGTAAAGCAAGATGAATGCCACAACCCCAGAGTCGTTCACGACTGGACTTAACTGTCAGAGGTCCTTTACCTTTACTTTTTTTACTCAGAGTATAGCTAACATTGCATACAACCCAGTCTTTTTATGCCAACTTCACTTTCCTGTCCCCCAACGCAGAGAGACCTAGCAGGATCTCTAATGAGACAGAGGTCCCAATGTGTCAAATCAAAACTAAAGATGTTTAACCAAACAAGACATGCTGTTGCAAACGGAGGCCAAAACAGACAAAGAAGCAATTTATGTGACAGATGCCTGCTGCTTTTGTTTGAGAGATGAAAGACGGACACATCTGCTAGTCTTTTTTTTTTTAAGGCTAAAAATCATTTCCCTTGTTAACCGCAATGCATAAGAAAGAACAACTGGGCACTGCAAAAGGAGCACATTGCTACAGTTACTGCTAAAAAGGATGAGCATCAAATGTAATACTGGTTCCTCTCAGGGCTATGCATAGAGAAAAGAGAGCCAATAGATATGGTCGTTTTAGGCATGGGCAGGGGAAGCAAGATAGTTTACTTTTATTCTGCCACTGTGCCTGCTACTCACTTAAAAAAAAAAAGTTCAAGTTATTTACATATGAATGGCTGCTATAAGCAAACAAATAAAGCAACATCTGTAAAAGGACAGTATATTTACTTATGATGAGCATAAACAAATATGTGTTCACCTATGCATTGCAATATTTTAAGCATCACTAGAAATACCAATAAACTTAGGTAGCACCCACAGCAGGTTTAAAATGTAACATGATTTACCTGTGGTGGAAGCTCTCACTCTTGTGGTTTTTCTGGAAATACTCCCCTATAACACCTTGCATCAAAGGTTCTTGGGGTCGATGTGCTTTGGAGTATGGCGAAGTCCCCATGTGGCTAAAAACATCACAGGGTCCAACAGGAATGGTCCCTTTTTTCTTCCTCGGAAGGGTGCCATGAATGGAAACATCTTGACAGGTATGGGAGCGATGGTCTGCCAGAGATGGTTTGCTGCTCAAAAGGTCCATAGAAGATGCCAGCGAGAACTCATGGCTCATCTGCATATTTCTTGGGAGACTTGCAAATTTCCCAGCTGCTATCATTCTTAATTCTAGAAAACAAAAGTTGTGCATGGTGGAAGTTAGAGAAACACCAAAGCTAACTTCTTGGATCAGGGTAGGCTAAATCATGGATCAATTGTTTCTATTCAAGTTGCTCATGTATATTAGATTCATAAAGGAAAAAAGAAAGAGTATATCCCTAAAATTAAGGGTTGGCAATAGAGCTCTGAAAGCAAGAAAGGCTGCCACAAATATACCCAGTTTTAGATTCTAGTGTCCTGGCTTTCACCACAGTAGCTGCTGTGACTTCCAAGTCAACATTGCACTGGCAAGACTTTGAAAAAATTTAGATGGAAGAGTGTAGCTGGAATAGGAATAACATGGGCAGCTGTTGATAACCGCTCAGTCATCCCTGATAGCTACTTATAAAGGTAACTGAAAATTCTGTAAAACAAGAGGGAAATCTGCAATAGTAGTGTCAATGGCTACTATTGCTCTGATATCCAACGTGAGAGCAGCTCAGCTCACCAAGCTGCAATTGTATACTGGTCTCATCCACTGGCGTAATATCTTACACAATGCTTTGCCAGTACAGTGGTTTATAGGATTGGATCAATATGCATGACAAGACCCAGGGCTGGAGACTCAAAACATACACGTGAGTGTTCGGAAGGATTTATGGAGGTTAGGCTGTTATTACCGAAAACATTTATCTTTCTAATTGTTTTTTAACCCCCAAGTTTTTAAGCAGGTCAAACATCAGCCAAGAATCATTAACTACAGCTAAGCTGTCAGAAAAGACTGATATTGTACAGACTATCCTCAATTTAAGAGATTACAAATCTAAGCTCAGCAAGGGGTGCCATTTGAAAAAAATATCTTTAGTGCTGCAAGAAAGCGGCTTGAGAAGCAAAGGTATGCTCATGTATCTAAATGCCTGCCAACAAAAAATGCACATACATGCTTGGATTGTGAGTTCCTGTGAGCAAAACTCTGCTCATGGGATGTTCCCTCCAGCGTAAGCGGGGGAGGCAATTTTCAGATTCTCTATCCCCTTGAAAATCTGTAGGGGCCCTTCCAGAACAATGAAGTGGGAATGCAAGGAAAGGAGGAACGGCAAAAAGTGTGTCCCTGTCTTCTACCTATAGGAGTCTATGCTGGATCAAAAGACCTTTGACAAATGGAATGAGACTTTCTCAAAAACGTGCAGCCAAGGAATTGCAGTCTTACAACAGATATAAATAGGGTGCACAAGCAGGCAAGGACATAACAGAGGTGTCAGTTGCAAGCATCCAAATGCCAACACAAATCAAAACATCCGAGTGAAATTAATGGAGGGCAGGGATAGTTGTGGACCACACCAAAAGAAATAATATCCATTTTATGCAACTGTTAAAATCTGAGTTCTGGGCTGGGGGGAAAACCTGTAGCATTTATCCCATGGTAAAGTTAAGTGTTCTCAGTGTAAATGGTACAAATAGGTCACAAAATTACCTTCTCGTATACTTTTCTCATATGTTGTTTCTCATACATGTCTCCTCATCTCTACTATTTGTAGCTGCTACACTCTATTTGCACTTACCTAGGAGTAAACCCCATTGAACTAAATGGAACATACTGCTGGGTACACATGTACAGAATTACACTGTAAGAGGGTTATTCATATTCTGTGTTATTCCCCTTAAGGTACACACTCCTGCAACACTTTATCCTAAAAACACTATGGGTGGAATTCAATGTCACACTATGTTGAACATCTCACCTGTGCAAGCATATTAGCTTGCCAGTTGAAATTATCCCCCTTTCCCTGGTTTTCTGGAGGTTTTTATGAGTCCTCCTCCCAACAACCCAATTTCAGGAGTGTGTGGAGTGGAGCCCCTTTGAGCAAGTCCAAACCCTTCAACCAACAGGGTTTCTTAAGTGAATCCTGCCCTATGGTTTTATGTAACCCTTACAGGAGGCTCAAGAAGGAATCTTCCTCCCCCAGAGGGAATTCCCCATGCAAACCAATATCCCAGCACGAAAACATCCAAGACATGCTTACTAATACAGGCAACCAGCATAAAATGTTCAAAGATATGGCTTTTTGCTGAGCCTAAGCAGTTGTAGAAGTTGTTCACTACACAGCTGGGAGATCTCAAAATGCCTTAAAGGATATAGTATTAAATTCAGAGATGAGTATTGCTGAAAAAGCAGATTTGCTAGGAAATATTCTTTTCTTCTTTCTCTGCCAGTGTCAGCTCAGTCAACCAGCTTCAAAGGTTGGATCAAGATGCTGGAGGGGTTTATTACAAAAAGATATGGAAACAAGTTTTGCATGTCTTTGCTGAAGTGCGATCAACTACAAAGCTTCAAACTCTGAGAACTAAGGTCACTTGGTACAATTTTTATCTAGGAGTTCCATGATGTCCCCAGTTAAAGCTACCAACTTTTGAACCAGCCTCCAAAATAACACCATTTATCTCCATGCTTTACAACTGTTCTCACTGATTTCTTCAATGTTAAGCTGCTATTTAAAAGGCACAAGTGATATCACAGGGTATTTTTCCTGATGAGTTGGCAACCTGGTGATGAATCAAGGTGTGGACTGGGAAACCCACCAATGTTGGTTGAGTAGACATGCTTATACATTCTTTCAACGTTATTATTTTCATCAAGAAAATGACTACAAAAATAACCCTAGGAAAGCGTTTTTTTTTTTCTGTTTTCCTTAGAATGTTAGAGTAAACAGAATAAATGCAATGTAAGGAGCCTGTTGGATAATGATTAATGTGTGTCATTGTTAATCAGTTTCGGGTCCATTCAGGAAACCAGCAGGTATGAAGTACTACAGACTCATGTCAATCATCAAAACTCTGGTTGTTGGGCACACCCACAGGGATAGACTGGAGTGACATCACTGCTTAGGTACTACAAACCACAAGAAAAGTTATGAAGCAGACTGTTAAATCTTCTTGAATGCCAGCACTGTGGTTCAATCTATGCTCATTAAAAGTTTGCAAAGCACAGTCCCAAACATTCAAGTGAGATCATTAGTGTCCTTGCCCTGCTTATCTTCTTTGATTTGACTGCTTCTTAGCAAGGTTGTTTGAAATGAAGTCAAACATGCCATCACACTCTTTTGAAAGTTTTACACCAGTATCTAGGGCTATCTTTTTGCTCACTCTTGTCCTCAGTTAGGGAGCAAAAATAAAATAAAATCTACATACACCATATTTCCTGTTCCACATTCAAACATTCCAAGGTAGGAATGGCCAACATCTTGGGGGTGGGTGGGGTGCTACTTCCTCATGAACAGCAAGACTTCCAATGACAGCTTCCCACTTACTGATCACACAGTGATCAGGGCAGGACTTTGGGGCAGAAGGCCAGTGCCTCACGAAACAGAAGAAAGAGGTCTCCCAAAATGTACAAGAGCTAGTTTATCACATTTTGAAGCGAATTAATACATGCTACCATCAAAAGAGCGCCCCCGCAGAAAGAACATTAAGTAAAGAATCTTGTTGTTGTTATTGTTTAGTCGTTTAGTCGTGTCCGACTCTTCGTGACCCCATGGACCAGAGCACGCCAGGCACTCCTGTCTTCCACTGCCTCCCGCAGTTTGGTCAAATTCACGCTGGTAGCCTCGAGAACACTATCCAACCATCTCGTCCTCTGTCACCCCCTTCTCCTTGTGCCCTCCATCTTTCCCAACATCAGGGAAGTAAAGAATCTAAAATTATTTAATTGCACCACCGAGAACATGTGTGAACCAAGTAGCTAGTCCAATGGTGCAGGATCATTGAACAAGTGTACACAGAGCTGACCTGATCAAAGTTTGGAAGAGTGAATCTTTATTATTTCAGCCTTGCATCTTGCAGACACTGCTGGGTCATGAAATTGGATAATACTGGGATCCAGATCAAATAAAAATGGGATTCGGCTCTGGGACAAACAAACAAACAAACAAAACCTTGAAACGACTTAAATTGCATCTCTAGAAACATGTTCTCTTATTAGCTGGGGGAATGCCTGAAACCGTAACAAAAACAGATTCCAAAAACAACAAAGTATTATTTTAGTTTGTTTCTTTTGTATCTTTTCTTTTCACCATGTCACAGTAGAATTATATCTGCAGCATGGTCATTAACCCTAAGGCTAGTTTTGTTGACAGAAAGCTACAAGGAAGAGATAAAAGAAGTTAAAACCTCAAAACTCACAGAGAAACAGGTTGTTACACCAGCAGTTAAGTTTACAGTCTGTGGGTAGAAAGTTACACTTAGATCTGGAAGACTTGGGTTGAAATCTATCTCCACCACAGATACATTTGCCAGCCAATCCACATATTCAAACTAAACATAGTCTGGCACTGCTGGGACCCTGCAACTTGAGAATGCAGATTGGGGGTTGTGGTAGACATCACATTATCACTGTCTCCAAACATCTAAAACTTCTTGCCCACAAAGCTACCACATCAGGGAGCATGGTTTTGGCCTAACCTTCTCCCAGATGTGCTTGTTTTTAATCTGTGCCAAGAGTTTTTATACATGGAATCACCAAAAACATCAAATCCCACACACCTGAATTGTGAAATGGCACAATGCTAAGGGCTACTTGATATTTCTGAAGATGTAGATTGGAGGAGCCACTGCCTGCAATATGGGAATAACTATATTAAAGGAAATGATGTTGTGGAGCCAAACACAATAAAGGTAACTCGTTTGCAATTAAATTTGCCATCGATAGGAGGAAGAATGACTAAAATTATTTTAAAAGACATTCGGGTACCAGATGAACTCCTTTCACACACAGTTTAAGTCTAGGGATACCACTTACAACATATGCCTCATCCATCCTTTGGAAAGTTCAGAGCAGCTTACATGAAATTCACAGGTAGTTTTCCTTCCATATACGGGCTAAGGTAAGATCAGCTAAGTTTACACAATCTAACTCAGGGGTCAGCAAACTTTTTCAACTAGGGGCCAGTCCACTGTCCCTCAGACCTTGTGGGGGGGAGGGTCTATATTTGGGAGGGGTGATGCAAGAGCACCACGAGCCCTGGTGGCTGCTTACCTGTGTTTTGCTAGCGGCAGGGGCTGGCAGCGGGACAATGAGCAGCACACGGAAGGGCTGCTTAAAATGGCAGCCACTCAAGCACTGCTGCTGCTGGCACCAACAAAGCCCAGCCCCCTTCCTCCTCTAGGCAGGGCGGGAAGAACCCAGGAGGGAGGGAGGAGGCGCTGGCGCCGTGTGAGGGAGAGGGAAAGAACGCACGCATGCTGATGATCCACACGGCAACTCCAAGACCATCCACGGGCCGGATCTAGAAGGCAATTGGGCCTAATCCGGCCCACAGGCCTTAGTCTGCCTACCCATGATCTAACTGTTCTATGATGCCTAAGGTGTCTCTGGCTCCTATTCCATACTATGACCTGCTTCAGTTGTGCCATTATTAGGGTAAAGCCAAATGGCTTTCTATACTGATCCTAAACATATTTATTTCAACTGAGCCTCCAAGTGAAAAGTTTAGGATCACAGAATTTTAATGAAAATATAGATTCTGAAAATCATGAGCTCCCTACAGATAAATGACATTGATTTTTTGAGCCATTACTCTTTTGGATAATCTGTGAGGAAAGATTAACTGTCTAAACTTTACTGACCATATTCTGGTCTATATACACCCAGGCTCTAGAGATCAACTTCTCTTCCATATTTTGGTCTAATGAAGATGCCTGTGCAAGAATATCAGTTAATATTTCTATCAATGGAAAAGGCTGAGTAGCCTGATCTAACCTAAGTTGGTTTGCATTTCTGTTTTCACAGGCAGAGTCTTCCAATATACATAGGCACTGCAATGAAGAAATCCAGGGCTTGCTTTTTCCTTTTTTTGACAAATGAACCTTTGAAAAAGAATACAAAGGGACTGTGGAACACACAGCCTGATAAAGATAAAAGATTATCTGGAGGGAATAAACACACCAAAAGCAAAAAGTCTGCTTAATTCCATCACCAACAAGTGTGTCTGCTAATTGTCAAAACTTCAGATATCAAAGGGTTCCACCTTTGTGTAAAGAACACAAGAAGAACCCTGGACCCTTCCAGCCCAGATCTAGTCCAGCATTCTGTTATTACTGTGACCAACAGATGCCTATGGGAAGCCCACAAGAATAACATGAGTACAATAGTTCCCCCCAGAACTAGTCTATGGCACTACACCATTTTTATAATTAAAAACGCTGACTCATCTTTAACATACATTATGAACATCTGAATGCGCATTGGAGCAGCTTCCCATGATGACAGCATTGTGCTGAATCAGCGGGATGAGCATGGCAGCTTCATTTCTACCCCAAGCCAAAAGTGAACACATTTGTGGGGGTAGCTCTCAGTTGCCTGAGCGAACTCTTTTTCTTTCTGTCCTTTTTTTACTCATTACTCATGCCGAGCCAGCCAAAATCGTAAGAATTAATGATTTATTTTCCAAGTAATTTTGGAGCCAATGCATAGCCCCAAAGCAATCTATCTTACAAAAGGAAAAGCCAGAGCAGCAGCACGATACAAATAATTGAGTCACCCAGTGGGAAAACTTTTATTGTAATGGTTATGAATGTATTTGGTGAGGCTTCCTAGGCAGGTTAGGGCAGGAGCAGACTTCTCTCCCATTCGTACGCAGTCACATTTTTGTCTGTGCTACCTCTACCCTTCATTCTCCTCCAACGCCAGTATCTCAACCCCAGGACACCTTGTCATTGAGCTCTGGAGCTAATAAATTTGTGTATCTTCTCTGGTGTTGCACTGACCAACAGTACTGAGAACCAACAAATAATACACTTTTAATCCCACTTTTATTTTGGGGTAGCTCTTTTCTTGGATCAATAGATCTCTGGGGAACCTCTAACAGATCAATGACAGGTTCTCCTGTTTTGTGCTGTTATTGGCTACAATTGCTCAATTGGCATTTCAGCTTTTCCCATCCACCGATTAAAGCATCCTGGGGAAATATTCCTCTTGAAGAACAGACCTTAAGTGAGGCAGAACAAAATACCTGATGAAATCACACCACAGCCCTCCCAGGTAATGAGGGTATGCCAAAAACTGCTTTGACCAATTCTGCACCCTGAAGTGAAGCCTTTTCTTGCCTTGGAGAGAACTTGATAAGATCAAGTTTTAGAATCACAGTTCTTAACACAGCATGGTGCAAAGGCCTTTTCCACTGGTATCTCCATATGCCTCCTGCAGTTGCTTCTAAAGTCAGGAGACCATCCAGGGTGGGATTCAACATGCAGAAGCTTGTCAGAACACAAAATCAGCAACCCCTCTCCCTACAAGCCTAAGCACCTTTTGCTCATTCATATGGGTGTTAAGATCCCTAAATCTATTAACTGCCATATCTTAACTGTTTTATATAACTGTTTGTACTATTATACTACTTTGATGAGAGGCTACCATGCAGGTTGCTGATCAAATTACGTGGTCCATCAACACTGGAGCAATTGGAGCTCCTAGGCAAATTACTGGACCTACATATTCTTAATATGAATTATTCCTGTCAATGGGATTCTATATGACTGTCACATTAAACCATATGCATCTCTTTTGAGAGTGAATTTAAAATACACTTCCAAACAACATTATACAGTCAAAAAGCAACTAATACTATTTAAGAAGCTTCCTGCCACTTTTACTGAAATACTATCATTTATTTTTAATCCATTGATTGCTTAAAAACAGACCCTTAACTTAATACGTTCTGCTGACAGCTCAAATAAGAGCTAATAAGCAGATTTCAGAGAGGAATGCAATTCATGATTTACCTCTTTTGATCATATTATATGACTCTTTGTGAAAGGTTCCCTCCATGTTGAAGGAAGGGAACTACATTTAACCTTCTCAAATAGCATGTCACTCAGTAACATGTCAAGATATTTTACAGAAGGGATGATCAACCTTTCAACATCAGAGCTCCAAAACCCTTAATTCCTATGTAGAGAAAAATGAATTTTGGACAGATGAACTTCAGTCACGCCACAGGGCTGAACAGCTTAAAAAGCTGCACCTTCCAAAATATCCTCTTTTATACAACTATGAAAGACAGGATCCCTATTGCTGAAAGGTTGGTCATCTCTGGTTTACAGTGAGAGCTCTGTAATTCTTACCAGTTAACAAGCAGCAAACTCCCCAGTCCAGTGCATGCTTACTCAGCTGTTTATTATCAGATTTACTTAAAGGTAAGGGCAGATTCTAAAAGGACCGCTATGTTAGTGTCTTGCAATAAAATCAGACAGAACAGCCCAGTGGCACCTTGAAAGACTTAACTAATTTACTGTGACATAAGCTATTATCTGCCTTGTCAGATGCATGAGAGAGATCATGAAAATACTAAGCAGACAAAACAGAGGCCTGGTTTGCACATAACACTACGTCATTGTTTGTTGAAGCCAGGGATTGCTTAAGTGTAGTTTTCTAGATGTTGCTGGACTGCAGTTCCCATAACCCTTGACCATTCACCAAGTTGACTAGGGCTGATGGGAGCTGGCACTCAACAAAATATGGAGGGCCACAGGTTCCTCACTCTTGATTTAAGTCGTGGCTTGTTTAACAAACCACAAATTTCCTCACATGATTATATTCTAGCTTGTTTCTCCAAGGTTTCTTTTGTTTTCCAGCCGTTCTCACATTTTGCCTTTTATTACTTGTTGAGCCTCTGGTGTTGAGTGGCCAACAAACCATAGTTAACGGTGCTGGGTTCCTGCATGATGCCAAGCAAGAAGGCAAACACAGTTTCATAAACAAACCATGGCTTCACACTGTGGTTTGCTGGTGGCAATTGTGCTAAGCTTCTGGGCAGGATTCTCACGTAACACTAACCCATAATTTAATAAGGTATAGCTGAAAAAACAAAGTTTACAGTTATGTGCTAACCAGGCCAATCAGTCATACATCAACAATCTTCACTAGCTTCATTCTCACTAAGGTGGTCAAAGGGAAAAATCTGCCATGTGAGTCCCCAGCAGGAAATATGGCAAGATGCTGCCCAGACACAGTCTAACCACCTCCATGAGGACAAGCACGCTCTAGTCCAGAGGTGGCTAATTTATAGGCATCGGGATGTTATTGGAATACAGTTCCCACCATCCCTGAACATCAGCTGTCTGGAGGGGCACGTGTTAGTGACCTTCTACCCCAATGTTTCTCAAACTTGGGTCCCCAGCTGTTGTTGGACTACAACTCCCATCATCCCTGACCACTGGTCCTGACAGCTAGGGGTGATGGTAGTTGTAGTCCAACAACAGCTGGGGACACAAGTATGAGAAACACTGCTCTAGTCCATTAAAGACTATGGCAAAATGTGCTAAGTCTTTAAGGTCCCACAGGACTTTGCCGTTTTTACATCCAAGTATGCATAGTTAAGATTGCAACCTTAGTAAGGACTCAAATTGGACCTAAAAAAAAATTAAACCTAGTGACCAACTAAAAAAAGAAAGAAAAAGTCCTCTGCCTCTCTTTTGCAACTAAGCAGACTTTTTTCTTTTCTTCTGCATGTCGAGTCCATCCATTGTCCTCCCACCATTCCGTTACCATGATTTCTGAGAGTTGTCATGGATATGCATGTGAACTTTCCCAGACAAATAACTTTCCTAAGAGTAAACCTAAACACCCTTTTTTAAAATAATGGACTTCTAGGGAAATAAAGAAAATGAGAGAGAATGAATCCAGCCCAAAGTGGTTTATTGATGTAATCAAAGTATGTTTTTATTTACTCATCCAATTAAAACAGCCTAACTATGTAGTTAGCAAAAGTGGAATGTATTTCAGGTAAAATCCAGAGTTATGGACATCCTTAAATGTCTCCCAATGGAATACAAGAACTTTAAAACACTTAATTATGACTAGATTGGATACATTTTTCTCATTCCCTGCCCCATCCCCTAATCCTCTATTATACCTTCTCACACCATTCTTGCAATGTAGGCTAGGCTGCGAGATCAAGAGATCCTCTTGATTACTGCATCAAATGCAGTTTCAGTTTTTGCTTTGAAAAAATATTAAAAATTGAGTGGAATCTTTTCTCTCTCTCCCTCTTTACCAATCTCAAGCCATTTCCTTGCCTATCTAACCCAACAGCTCACACCGGCTCCACAGCCTCTCTGTCTCTTAGTAGCTTAAGATTCACATCAGTTCTTCACAAAGAGAGTTCAGGGTGAGTCATATCCAGAGAAGTGGGCTTTTCTCGTCTCCCTTCCTCCTCTCAGGGACAAACACAACCAGCTATTCATTCTTTGGCCAAACAAAGCAGGAGAACAATGTTGTCAGCAGAGTTACACAGGCAGCCCACTTCTCACTCTTTACTAACTTTCCAAAACACATTAGTTAGGAAGCCAGCCCCATCCTAAAGTCCTGCCTTCACTTAAGCCTTTGCCCATATAACACCGCCAAGGCTTCCTGAGCCATTCAACAGTAAGGTAATTTTGGTGCAAATCAGTAAAACGAGTGAAAGGGGTTAGGTTAGGGGGAGAAAAGCAACATAAATTTAGTTAATTCCCAACTATAAGAATAAAATTCTATTTGATAGGACTCCTAACTAAAGAGGTAAATTTTTTTTAAAAGGCCAGCACATTTTAGAAACTTACTTTAAGAGGAATGTTTTGTACTTCATGCCAGTTGTGTCTGCTGAGAGAAAATCAGCTGGGATGTATAATGGGCAAATTCCATCACATTCTTACTACCATAGTAACCTGTTTTTTAAACAGACACACTTGCCTTTTACAACTCAAAATACGCAATTGCTGGCAACTCTTTAATAAAAGCTCTCTATTATTAACATCTTTCTAGTCCAAAGGAATCCCTGGTCAAATTAAGCAAAGCCAACATAGTGGAGAGCACAAGCGTTAGTAAACATCTTAAAGGCATCTGAATAAGCAGCTTAACCCTTGCAGAATACCGTATACACTGGAAACATTAGAATCTGGTATACTGGAGAGACAAGTGAGACAGGTTGGCACTGAAAAGTACAACAGAGCTGGTGATAACTATGATTATTGTTTTCTGAAGCACTTCATGGTACTTTACAAAATACAGAAGAGCAGGTCCTCGCCCACAATGAGTTTACAATCAAAAAATCAACACATGAAGACAGAGAAAGGAGAGTGAAGTGGAGGCGAGGGAGATGTGCTTGCTGCTGTTACACATATATAGGCTTTGGCTGCAAACACACCATACTTTTAAAGCACATTCACACACACCCCTGAACAAAACACATCTTGGGAACTGTAGCTTGTTATGCGTGATCAACATTGTAGCTCTGTGTGGAGCTAAACTACTGTTTCCAGGATTCTTTGGTACATAGGAACGGTACACAGGCGGTCCCATAAGACGCAGGAAGTACAGTATTATATACCTATACACTGATGAATCACAGAAAGAAATTTAAAAGCTCTTAAAAGACCATCTCCAACCTCCTATGCCAAGGGAAGACAACCCACCAACTTTGACTCTCACTGGTAGTTCCAACAATGCAGAATGTTACAATAATAAGACAAGTGGATTAAGGAAGGGGGGGAAAATCAGTTATGAATATTTTACCATATTATCCAGGATAATCTTTGACAACTGAATTTTTTAAGACATATTATACAATCATTCCACAGGCACACACCTTCTTTACATCTTCAGACTACCATCTCTAACTCTAACACAATTAGTAAGCCACATCATGTGTGCTATTTGCCAAATGTAAGTCAATCTTAGACGTTTTGTTATTTACCAGTTATTTGACTTTGTACATTTAAGTTAGCTCCGTTCAAGGGTCTTTATATTAATCTTTTTTGGGGGGAGGTGGAGAAATAAACATGCCATATCTGTATACATGTATCAGCTTGTATTCACAAGCACTAAACCATTGATTACGCTCTTCACTTTAATGCCCCATCAACATGACTCTAACGTGTGATGAAAAA
Organism: Podarcis bocagei; assembly: GCF_964188305.1. Classification (NCBI taxonomy): domain Eukaryota; kingdom Metazoa; phylum Chordata; class Lepidosauria; order Squamata; family Lacertidae; genus Podarcis; species Podarcis bocagei. Next base: position 79,108,672 of record NC_138129.1, on the reverse strand, counting down.
CCCAACCTTTCGCTCTCCCTACTGAGGTTATGAAGGGAACTGTTAAGTAATCTGCATTCAACAATCTTGTGTAGCCTTTCCATAGAAATCAATTTTGTTCCCCAAAAGCATTCTCTTCTAAAACCTGAGTAGGCAATTTCAGAATGGAAGCTATTCTTCCTAACTACAAACCAACCAGCATTCCTCTTGATATAGTAGCCCAGGGGTAGGCAACCTAAGGCCCGGGGGACAAATGTGGCCCAATTGCCTTCTCAATCCAGCCTGCGGACGGTCTGGGAATCAGCGTGTTTTTAAATAAGTAGAATATGTCCTTTTATTTACAATGCATCTCTGGGTTATTTGTGGGGCCTGCCTGGTGTTTTTACATGAATAGAATGTGTGCTTTTATTTAAAATGCACCTCTGGGTTATTTGTGGGGCATAGGAATTCGTTCATTTCCCCCCCAAAAAAAATATAGTCCGCCCCCCCCCCACATGGTCTGCGGGACGGTGGACCCGCCCATGGCTGAAAAAGGTTGCTGACCCCTGTAATAGCCAGAAACCCTGTGCGCACTTCATGGAAGGCAAGTCTCCTTGGATCCGGTAGGGCTTACTTCTGAGTAAACATGCAACATGGGCCCGGACTACACACAGCCTTCTTTCCCCTCCCACCACAATTTACTCCCGTCAATAATAATAATAATAATGTAACAAAAACTCCAGCAGCATGGTCGAGCTCCGCACACCTTAAATCAACCCGGCGTTCTTTTTGCTGTTGCATCGAACGGAACTTTCCTCAAAAGAATACACCGGCGTGTATTTTTATTATTATTATTTTGGAAACCAACCACCCTGCTCAAGTTTTTCTTTCATCGCTCTACATAACCAAAAAGGCGCCACTCTTACCTCAGGGGATGCTGCTTCGCAGCGCTGGACGGGAAAAACTCGGCAGCCGCGCACTATTCGCCCCAATTTGGGCAGCCGGAGAGACTTAGCACGCCGCCCCGCTCGTCGGGCGCGGGTCCACCGCAGGTTCTCTTCGGGCTCCGTCGTTCACCTTCAAGCGGCTTGGCCGGGACAGGAGCGCTGCATGGTTCCCCGACCGCTGCGCCGGCGGTAGTGCTGCTGCGAGGCGAGAGTTTCGCGGCTCAGGCAAGCAAGCAAGCAAGCCGCCAACCAACCCCGGGCGGCGCGCGCTGCAAACTCAGGCAGCTGCAGGCACGGCGGCCAAGCCCCACACGAGGCAGCGCCGGCGCTCCGGGAGTGATTGAGTGCCGCTCCGCAGCCACACCCCTGCGCCGCCGGAGCCCCCTCCAGAGGAGCTATTTACATACGGTGACCTCCCGTTGCCCTTTGCCGCGTCGAGAACTTTTCCTTTAGTCCTCCCCATAATTCTTCCTTTTAAAATCAGCTCCCTGAAAAAGTCATGATTTACTACTTCCTAAAGGCAACCTTTTTTTTTATTTTTTGCCACTAGGTCAGGCCAGGCTGTTAAACGCAGCTGATTTCATTAGCTTGAGCCCCTCCCTTGACTGGCATCCAATCTTCCCAGCCATAGTTTGTGGTGGGTGGTTTTTTCCCTTCTTGTCAAAAACTATTCACCATGTCAGCCAAAGGGGCCCGCATACCAGCAAATAAGCACGCTTAATTAAAACAGCAGGTGAGGAAAGCAATAAACAAGACAGCCCTCTCGCCCCTGTGCGATTTCATCCTTCGCCAGGCTTAAGGAGAAGAGAAATTTATACCACCGCCCACCAAATGTGGATATCCGACGGGTCAAACTGAGCCGCAATACTGGCTGCCTCCAAATGGTCATATTATTGCCATGGTTCGAAGCAAAGCCGGCCCTAATATTGGGCAGGATTCAAGTGGTCCATCTATAACAGCGCATATACCTGAAGGAGTGTCTCCACCCCCATTGTTCAGCCCGGACACTGAGGTCCAGCTCCGAGGGCCTTCTGATTCCCTCACTGTGAGAAGCGAAGTTACAGGGAACTAGGCAGACAGTCTTCTTGGTAGTGGCGCCCGCCCTGTGGAATGCCCTCCCATCAGATGTCAAGGAAATAAACAACTATCTGACTTTTAGAAGGCATGTGAAGGCAGCCCTGTTTAGGAAAGTTTTTAATATTTAATGCTGTATTGTATTTTTAATATTTGGTTGGGAGCCACCCAGAGTGGCTGGGGAAACCCAGCCAGATGGGTGGGGTATAAATAATAAATTATTATTATTATTATTAAATTTAGGGCAGTATATTATTATTATTATTATTATTATTATTATTATTATTATTATTATTATTATTATTATTATTATTATATTTATTTATCATGATCATCATTAATTAAAATATTTATCACAGGAACCACAGAAATATATTTAAGGCAAGGTGTAGGTGGTTCAAGGTTAACAGAAAAGGGATTCCAAATATACTGAAAATAAAGTTCAGGAATACTAGAGATCAGTAGAAGAACTAGAAGATCAGTGTTTGGAGCTTGTCCTCTTTACTGTCAGCATCAACTCTTCCTCCATCTCAATGCATTCCCTTCACAACTAACTTCTGCTCCAAGGCACAGCAAGCAAGGCATCACAGTCTGTTTCTGAGTCCTAGAGTTAAATCTCTCCCTCTCCTTTATTAACTAGCCTCCTGACCACAAAAGCAGGCATTGTTGTGGGGGCCTCAATCCCCCTGATCCATCTTGGGGGGGGGTGCTGTGGTCCCCTCTCCCCCCTTTAGAGTCCCAGGTGTATCAACATGGTGGAAACACCGTCTGAATTTTCTGCATGACTCTGATCTAAATAACTACCGTACTTTATGAGCACACAAGGACTTTGGCACACCCAGGAGGATTTTTTACTTAGAGAAGCCGGTCAGCTCATCCCTTCTCCAGCCCCTATCATATCACAAACTGCTTTTGAAAGTCTCCTCGTTTTCAATAGAAGTTTGCCTTGCAGCATGAAAAACTGCCCGTTCCGAAATTCAAGTGCTTATAAATCTAGTTGCTTGGATCCAGGCCCAAGGCATGTTTTGGTAATCATGTGGAAAATGTGATTATATGGCTTAGCCAAGAGGGACTCTCATCATTAGTTGCCATTCGGACTGAGCTGGGACTAGAGGCATACCTGGGCTTGCTTGCACCTTTAGCAAGGCGATGTATCGGCACGAGTGCAAACCCATCTCCATTAAAAAACATGGCGTAATTCACAATCACAAATGACCCTTAAGCTGAGCATTTAACAACGCAATCCTATAAATGTCTACTCATCAAGTTCGTTGGGGTTTACTCCCAAGAAGCTAGGTGCATAGGACTGCAGTCTAAATCTAGCAAGCCAGAGGTAGGAACTTCAGACAATACCTCACTTGCCTTCTCACTTCTGACGTGCCAGAAATAAGCCCCACTTAAGTCAATGGCCATTGCTCTCTGGGGGCTTGGGCGGGCTGCCCCTCCGCCAGATTGCTTGATCAGGTGCCTTTTCCAATAGCACCAACTGTGACTTGTTGGGAGAATACAACTGGGCAAGACAGCTGGCCAGCAACAAACAAGCACCTAACCAGCATCAGGTCAGAAGGGCGGCAATTGCCAGACGGCAACATCCATACACAATGTCCAGTGTCTGCCACCTGAAGAACAAACCATAATACTCAGCCACGGTTTGAAATTGGCTTAGTTCAATAAGGCACAGTTAACACTAGCCACAGTCTGAGCTTGTTTGGACAGAATGCTAAATAATGGTTTAGTGCTTAGTAAGCGGGCTTTGGGCTTAGAAGCTCCCCTCACATGGATGTGAGGGGGAAATCTGAATCTTTGGCTTGTCTGTTTACTTAACCACAGTTACTCACTATGTTGAAACCCAGGTAAACTGTGGTTAGTCTTAACTTTGATTTAGGGAAACATGCCAACTTCAAATGACAGTTCACGATATTCTTTCCCTAAACCATTGTTTGCGGTTTGGATAAATCATGGTTAATTTAAAATGGAAGCAACTGCTTCCACACTCCCTGTCATACATGTGCTGGTGGAGGGAGAGTACCTGAAACTGAGGTAGTTTAGTGTTTTGTCTTAACCAGATCATTTGTTAGGCATGAGAAGTTGTGGTTAGCTAAAAACAGCAGAAAATGCTTCCAATTTCCTCTAAGCCATGCTGGAGAAGGAGGGGGTATATAGGCCTGAGGTTTGTGTATGTAACACTAAACTATGGCTTAGTGTTGTATCTAATGCAGTACAGTGGTACCTCGGGTTACATACGCTTCAGGTTACATATGCTTCAGGTTACAGACTACGCTAACCCAGAAATAGTGCTTCAGTTTAAGAACTTTGCTTCAGGATAAGAACAGAAATTGTGCTCCGGCGGCACAGCGGCAGCAGGAGGCCCCATTAGCTAAAGTGGTGCTTCAGGTTAAGAACAGTTTCAGGTTAAGTACGGACCCTCGGAACGAATTAAGTACTTAACCCGAGATACCACTTTATATAATTTTCCATATATGTATATTTTGTTATTTTGCAAAACTATGTGAGTACACTTTAAGAAAAAACTCCCTAAGAAGAAACCATTAATTTTGAGATAAGACAGCCACAGGCAGCCTCACTCAGAAATAGAAGGACTTTCTTTCTTTTTAATTCTAGGAATTACTGTACAGCCTTGTTTATTCATAAGGCATGGAAGAGATATAAGAGTCTTTCAGATAGTCATGCTTTCTGATAAAGCAGAGGGTAAAGTATACATTACATGGGGAATGTACTATTAATATATAATGCAAAATAAGATAAAATTAGAATTTTTAATAGCCCTTTCTGATAAGAAAAGTTCTACTGTCTTGTCATGTGTTACTCTTTTTTGCAAATAGTTCCTGGAATAGCACTCATCAATGTGGTCTTGCAGGAAGAGAACTGAATTTGGTTCTGGGTTGAAATTACACATCTGCCATGACCTCAAGTATGTGGCTTTGGGCAAATTACCGTAAGTATCTTTCAGCTTTGTTTGAAAATAGCATAATAGTGACTATCACTTACCTCGCAGGGTATTGTGAGGACAATCAGTAAAGTATTTTGGGGAAGGGGAACAAAAGAATGAAAGAAAGCAAAATAAAAGTGTCTGAGTTGTTCACTAGAGGCTTTGGCAGTGTTCTATCAGTCTTCTGCAGCCCAGAATTATAAGGAACTCCAGTTCATATTGTCCTGTACCGCATGGGCCTTATTTTCCATTCAATTAGCTGTAGACTTTGTTTCTAATGATTGATTCACACACTTACCCAGCTAATTATCATTGTTCTGTGGTGGAGGGAGCAGGCAAGCATGTGCACCTTATTCTAGTTTAGGCCTAAACACAGAAGTCCAATTTGTATGATCCTTCCTCCTCATTAAAAGGAGGGAAACACTGCATGAATTAGATCCATGGACTGGAGTTCACCATGTGAATATATGAATCAGTTCCTTTCACCGTGTGAATATATGAATCAGTCCTATGATATAATCTCTGTGTTTGGTTTCTGGGATTAAGCTAAATGCCTATCAGTAATCCATTCTTTTATATGTTTTGTACATTTCTATACACCTCATAATCTAAAAGAATTTGTGTTTTCAGATTTGCTTCTTCTTATTCAAGGTTATGTCCTCTTGCTACCAATTCCTCAAAACTCCCACACTGCCTCAGAGTTGCCTCTCTCTTTCCTTGAATGTTGACATTCTGCAGCTGTGTTGTCTTCTGTAATCCCCAAAAGTTTTTCTTAACATTGTTCTATTACTTTCTTTCCTTTGTCTGAGTTCATAAACCAGGAGCTCAAAGGCTTTCCTGCTACTACATTGGTAATAATTCTGCCTTAGCCAGCAATTTATATTTCTAAATAAAACAATGGTTTTAAAACAAATACTGTTCCATAACTTTTGTCAAGAGTCTTGACTGCTTTTTAGATAACAATATTTTTTAACAACTTCTATTCCAGAACCTGTTGTGTTTTCATCTTTCTCTTCATCGCAGAAAGCTATTCCAACGAATGTTTTCTTCTCAAGCTATAGCTAAATGACTACAATCAAATTCAAACTGTGTAGATCTGTTGACTCTATCTCAAGGGTACCATGATCACAATGATTATTTTAAAACAAACTGTGGGTGAACATAATAATTGTGTCAACCAGAAATCTTAAGAGTCAAGGGTATGTGAAAGGCACACATTGAGCTGGCTGAGACATACAAATCTTGGCTTTGTGCCTGTGTGCTCCATCCTCATGTTGCCTCTTCCCTCCTCAGCCTGCTCAGATTATATTTATTTAAACCGTAAAATATAGGATACAGCATAGACATAAAATAAAACATTTCTTAAATAGCATCAAAATAAAACCAAAACCAAACCAGCAAAGGGAAAGCAGTAGTACCAAAGATCTGCAAAGCACTGAAATGCTTAAAAAACAACAACAGCTGTAAAGCCTGGAAATCTCATAGTTGTAGAGTTGGAAGGAAACCCAAGGGTCATGTATCTAAACCAGGCATGGCCAAACTCGGCCCTCCAGCTGTTTTGGGACTACAATTTCCATCATCCCTCCTGTTAACTAGGGATGATGGGAGTTGTAGTCCCAAAACAGTTGAAAGGACAAGTTTGGCCATGCCTGATCTAATCCAACCCCCTCCAATGCAGAAATCTCAACATGTGGTTCCCCATCCAATTTTAAACCATGCCAGACCCTGCTTAGCTTTGCAAATGTATTAGCAGTTTCATTGCTGCACCACTCTTCACCAGGTACTGAAAGTACCACAATGTAGACACAAAGCACGTTTCTTTGGGAAGAAAATTCCACAACCAGGGCACAACTGAAAAGGTTGTTTTCTTCATAGACACACCCATCCAGAATGCAGGTGGCTTCTATTAACTGCAGTTTCCTGTTACATCTGAACCAGAAAGCCATGGTTACCAGGTTCCCAAGCAGTCAGAATCTGAAACCACAGTTTGAACTTGACTTAAGATCCTGCTTTGTTCTGAAACTAGTAGCCATGATTTCCCAGTTTGGACATAACAGGAAACCCATGGCTAATGGAAGATTTCCTGGGTTAATATCAGCGTGCTGAGTAGGAAAGCATTTTTTTCTTATTTTATAATTCCTCTTTTTGCTGTCTTTCCTTTCAGACTATCAGGGTCATTGAACAGTAGATTGTTTTCACTTTAACAGGCTCCTGCCTCATCATCAAACTTGTCACAGAAGTGAGAGCAGCTGAGAGGCAAGGACAATTATTTCAAGATAACAAGATCCTGACAGCTGATTCCTGCTGTAAGAATGTTATAAATACAGTCACTCACAAGGGCAGTAAAACAGATGAAACTACTGGAGAGTATATTTAATTCACCTCAGGTGTCACCTTTCCTCTATTCTTTCATCTCCTTTGCATCTTAGCCTAAAATATTTGTCTTTCCTAACTGAGTTAGTCTCAACTGAGCCTTGGACTCAGTTATATATTTTATTTATTATTTGTGAAGTGGATATAATTTGTATAAGGTATGTGGTGGATTTTTTGTTTATGTTTTTCCTGTATATATGTGCAAATATGAATAAAAATTTATGGAAGAAAAAAAAATTGTCTTTCCTTAAGTCTTTTTTTTTACCCAAATGATCTAGAATTGGATCAAACACTCTGTTTTAATATTTCCATCAAAAAAAATAAATCAAAGTAGCTGAAGATTATAAACTGTAAATTTCAAAGAAGTACTGAACTAAATATGGAACGTAGACAGAAATTACCTTCAAAACATTCATCTGCAAAGGAAAGAGGAAGCACCAGTGGATTTGGAAACAAAGGGATGAAAGGAGGGCAAATAAAACTTATCACTAGGATCATAAGAAGAGCCTGCTGGATCAGACCAAAGGTAGGTCCACTATCCTGTTCTCAGTGGCCAACCCAATGCCTATGGGAAGCACGCAAGCAAGACCACAGTGCACCAGCACTCTGCCCAACAGCTCTTCGGAAACCTGGTGCCTCCAGCAGCAGAGACAGAACACAGTCATGCCACCACTTGTGGGATCAAAATCCAAAGTTTAGCTGTGCATGAAGAAGTACATTCTTTTGCCTGTTCTGAATCTTCCAGCATTCAAGTCCAACTAGGAATTTAACTCAACACTTTTTTTAAAAAAATGGGAACTACATTGGGCAGGTTCACAAATTCAACTGGCTTGAGGATTACCATGGTCGATAGTGTAGGCATAAATAAGGCACTTTGTAAACTGGGTGCTGTGGGATGAAAGCATCCCAAATGCGGAGTAAAAAGGGTCAATACTCACAAGGGCTATAGAACTGTGTGATGTCATATGCCTGAGGAAGTTATTTCAGTTGGTACAGTTAACGGCAGTTATGGAAAGTCTTTTAACAGTTTGAGCAGCAGGTATGTTCTGTTGTGCTGCTGCCTGCCTCAGAGTTAGTCTGTATTTATCTTGGATGCACATCTATGTAAGATGTCTTGGCAACATAATCAACGCCTATTTGCGTTGTATATTTTACTCTGCAAGTGCAAGTACAAGTACGCTAAGTAAAATGTATTTGTTCTTTAAACTTTAAAAGAGAGCACCTTGCGTAGTTTTTGTACGAGGGAAAAGGGAACTAATTAAAGGGTCAAACGACCCAGGGAACTAGAGTTTAAATGGGAACTAGAGTGTAATTCCCACAGGTGTGCCATACACAGGCCCAAGCATACATAGACTGGAATGGCACAATTTCCTCCCACCCTTAGGGAGCAGGAAGAACCATATGCATTGGACCTCCATAAGTACAAGACGATGGCTGGAGTGCCCGGTTTATGTAATGTCTTATATGCACCATGGGGAGAAGTGACTGTACCTGCTCCTTCCACTACAGAATGCCAGTCCCTAGCTATGTCAGTGTGTAAGCTAAGCTTTCGCACCCACCATGCAACACATTTCTGTTATGTTTTTTTGGGATTCTCCAAATCTTAGCTGGCCTTGGTAGCTAGCCATTATTTGTGGTTCTCTCAACCCTACCCTACCTGAGATCTCTTGCATACTGAGAGTATTCAAGGGAATGGAACGGCCAGCTATTAATTTTGTGGTGATATTTGCAAGTGTTCGGAAGTAGCAAAAAACCGCAGATCTTGTTGCTTTCAATCACCTTAAAATGATGACATATAGTAGGGTGTTTGTTTGTTTGTTTGTTTGTTTGTTGTTTGTTTTTATAAAATGATTTTTTTTTAATTGCCCCTTTTTCCAAGTTCCAGAGGAAGGGCTACGTAAAAACCTCTCACCTCATGCCTGGATTTGGAGGTGCTCAACAAAAGCAATAATCCCTAGTTCTGCAAATCCTGGAGTCATGTGTGAGACTGCATTCCTACCAATCCCAAAGTCTGCTGCATATGCCGGAAAACTCAAGGGGAGGATCTGTCTCTTCCACGCTTCACAAAAAAGAGACCCCCTCCCCAACCTCCAAATCTGTTTCAAGGGGTAATCAGCATGCTGTCTCTAGCACAGTGGTTCTCAAGGGGTGTGGTGCGCCACACTGGTGTGGCAGGAGAGGGTGGCAAGTGTGGCAGGAAGATTTGAGGACAATCAACATTATATTTGAGCAATGATTCATGTTCTTATGTAGCTGCATTGTTTTATAGTTTCTGCATGTCCCATGATCATATTATAAAGTAGTTGTGTTCTATGTTATATAAATTAGGCACTGCTAGGAATTCTTTCTTTTTGTTCTGCAATGTATTTCTCATCAATAAGAAATCCAGAGGGGTGCGAGCAAATTTTTATTCTGAAAGGGTGACCCAGAGGAAAAACGTTTGAGAACTACCACTCTAGGAAGAACAGAAGCAGGACATGAAGGCCCTCCATTAATTTGTGACCCCGTAACTGACACAGCAAATTGGGGGCTAATGCCCCCAAATGCAACCTTGTCCGATTGTCTCCAAACAGGTAAAGAAGAGTTTGGATTTGATATCCCGCTTTATCACTAACCGAAGGAGTCTCAAAGCGGCTAACGTTCTCCTTTCCCTTCCTCCCCCACAACAAAAAATCTGTAAGGTGAGTGGGGCTGAGAGACTTCAGAGAAGTGTGACTAGCCCAAGGTCACCCAGCAGCTGCATGTGGAGGAGCGGGGAATCGAACCCGCTTCACCAGATTACGAGTCTACCGCTCTTAACCACTACACCACACTGGCTCTCTGCCAAAGTTTTGTGCTCATTTTGTGCCACTTTGTGCTTCAAAGCCCACATTTTGTGTCACACACACCTCCACCAAACTGAGTAATCAAACATTCAAACCGGGGTCACAAGTACCGGTAAATGGCCCAAAACCCAGCCTTGTCTGATTGACTCCAAACCAGTCCCAAGTTGTGTGCTGGTACATGAAGGCAACAGCCCTTCACAGTTACTTACCAGCATATAGTACCCAGAGGCCTTCTCCACTTGGTTACCATGGTTAATAGCCTTTGATAGACCTATTTGTGTGAATTTGTGACATCCTTTTTAAAAGAGTCAACAAAGCTAGGGACATTCATTATATCTTATGACGGTGAGTTCCATAAAGTCAGGGATGGGGAATTTATGGCACTCTGGGGTTGTTAGACTCCAACTCCCATCAGTCCCAGGCAGCATGACCAATAGTCAGCAATGATGGGAGCTATTCTCCAACATCTGGAGGGCCAGAGGTTTCTCATCTCTGTGAACATATTGTGTGAACAAGATTTTTCCTATTTGCACTTACAAGAAGCCCCCAGATATAAAGGAAATGCCTAGTGGGTGGATTTCATGCAGGGCATGGTTCATTAGAAGCATATCTGAAGATACCCAGAAAGAAGATGGAATAGTTCTCATTTTTTAAATGTCTGAAAAAAACCATTTATTTAAAAACAACCCAAAAAACCCCTCTCTTACATAAATTGTGCCTGGTTCAATTTATAAACTCACTCTGGAAGTTAATTCAAGTTAATATAATGAAATATCTCATGTTGTCTCAGCAAAATGGCTCCTTTCCAAAGTTCCAACATAGCAAAAGGAGATTATTTAGGATAAATTGCTTTAAATAACATTTGGAGTTGTGTAAGAATTCAGGAGCCTATGTCTCAATTCAAAACAGTTTTTGGCACACTTATAGAAGAGTAAGTTCGTATAACATTCTGACATCTGGCACTCAGTAGCTGTTATACAGAAGTTCATTTTTGAAAGTTGCTGGTATAATTCAGAACTGTAGTGGAACACATACATTTAGCAGAAAGTTTCTATTAATTCAATAAACTATATTAATATGCAGTGCAAACATGATAAAAAGACAGAGGCCACAATCCATTGACATCAATTAACAAATGAGTCATGGCTAACTTACGGTACTTATTGAGCAAAACAAACTTTCTCAAGAAAGAATCATAGAATTGTAGAGTTAGAAGGTATCCTGAGGGTCATCTAGTCCAACCCCCTGCAATGCAGGAATCTTTTGCCCAAAAGATCTCACCCGAGACTCCAGGAACCACTACCAGCCACAATAGACAATATTGTGCTAGTTGGACAAACAATCTGACCTGATATAAGGCACCTTCCTGTGTTTCCTCATTTGTGGTCTGGTGACAATAAGACTGTGGCTCAGAAAATGTAATACATCAACACAGTCTAAAAATACACTAGTTAAAAGCAGTTAATAAATGGTACAAAATGCCAGTTCGTTGAATGCACACATTGGTATATCATATGATTTTTCAGTGGTCACATTACTATGAGTATAGCAAAAGAAACACCACACTTCCTCATGAAACAACCAAGTGCAACATAATGATGACAATTATTCAGGTCATGTGATCATGTATCACTCATATCATTCTTCAAATCATGCAGCATTGCTTCCTATTAGTTTTCCATTTCTTCAGATTAGTACTTGCAAATGAAAATAATGAAATGCAGGAGGATTTTGCACCATTTCCTGAGTTAAGAATAGAACTATTGCTTTCAACTCAACTATTGCCCCTGTCCCCCAAAAAAGGAATTGGACTCTGGGTCACAGTTCCTTTCCATTCACAAAAGGGCAACTCAAGATTGAAGCTCTGCGTGTCATAATGACAACCTTATAGATATTCCCACTATTTGAAGGATGGCTGGATCTCTCTCTCTCTCACTGTATGGAACTTCGAATGAGAAACATGGTATCTTGCAAGGATAGAAATTGCTTCAGTTTCTTCCAGCAGTACAGTGGTACCTCTGGTTATGTACTTAATTCTTTCTGGAGGTCCGTTCTTAACCTGAAACTGTTCTTAACCTGAAGCACCACTTTAGCTAATGGGGCCTCCTGCTGCCGCTGCGCTGCCGCTGCACAATTTCTGTTCTCATCCTGAAGCAAAGTTCTTAACCCGTACTATTTCTGGGTTAGCAGAGTCTGTAACCTGAAGCATATGTAACCTGAAGCGCATGTAACCCGAGGTACCACTGTAATACAAAATGAGCAATAGCTTTTCTTTGTGTGTGAAGATGTCAGTGATATTTTTGACTCAGTTTGTGATGTCCACAAAGACAGTAGGGTTCTAAACAGGAAAAAAATAAGGATACAGCTGGAATCTTCAAAGGATAGGGTAGTAGAGTCATTTGTCTCCTCACCCCACCCCAAATGGAACTTCCTTAATGACATACAAAAGCCAGAGCTGTTTGTTTACATTTTTGGCAACTAGGTCTACGCATTCAGCTCTTCTAAAAAAAGGTAACAAGATGGTCTAGAAGTCTCCAGTTCTGATAACTATGAAGGGTAGCCAGAAGACCACACAGGTACTGATAGAATATTTGGATGAATAATAATATGGAAGAGTTTGAAGTGGAATGTTCTGTGGGCTGGCAAAGCTACTAGAGGGCTTGGCTCCAGTCTGCAATCTGCAAATCAGAGCCAATCAAACACACTCTTTCAGTGATAGTGAGGATTTAAAACATTATCAGAAGAACAGGCAATGATCACTACAGTGGTACCTCAGGTTACATACGCTTCAGGTTACATACGCCTCAGGTTACACACTCCGCTAACCCAGAAATAGTGCTTCAGCTTAAGAACTTTGCTTCAGGATAAGAACAGAAATCGGGCTCCGGTGGCGCGGCAGCAGCAGGAGGCCCCATTAGCTAAAGTGGTGCTTCAGGTTAAGAACAGTTTCAGGTTAAGAACGGACCTCCGGAACGAATTAAGTACTTAACCTGAGGTACCACTGTACTTTGCTATGAATGTTTACTTGATTGTTTTTCAAATGCTGCAATTGTAGCAGCATGTTGCTGTTGCTCTTGGATTTGTTTCAAATGAATCAGCATAGCTACCTGAAATTTTTTGAGAGATTTTACATTCCAGTTCAGTGCGGATTTGCTGAAATAACTGGGTTCAGAATCAGTACGATTTTTAAAAAATCTATTCATTTTATCCTGCAGTGTTGGGAAAACTTTATGTAGAAAAAATAAATATATTTTGCAAACAGAAGGATAAAAAGCAACAATAATTTGATGCTCAAGTGTAGTTCAAGTGCTAAAAGCAAGCATTCCCAGAGTAACTGATCATGCACTCTTGCTCCTAGACACAGCACTGTATCCAAAGCAGACACAAAACAAAAAATCTTCACAATGGGCTGGAGACCAGATAACAGCTTCTCATCCCCACTATGAAAACAATAGCCTGTAGTCACAGCTAACTGACACAACAGATCTATTTAAAAGCAAGATTCCCAGGCCCTTTGAATAGGATGAACCTATTCTTTCACCAGCAATGCTGTGAAAGAAGGCAAAGATGTAGTTCAGGATCTTAGTTCTACAACTTGTAGTTCAGTTTGTGTCTAAAAAATAGGAGCAGAAATTGTTCCTGCCACTGATTCTACTGCTTTTCGTCAAGGTGAAAACCCTTCCAGCTTCTGAGTTCCCTCCTCAGTCAACACTAGGCACTCTCATTTGCACATGCTACATAAGATGTGCAATTAAGGAAACTCCCACACATTTATCAACAAACAAGGGACTCAGCATGCACAGCAACGACATAATATCCTATTCTCTAGCTGTGATCAAGAGATGAGTAGGATATGGAATTGTGAACTCCCCAGCTCCTCCTTTTTCACACACATATTTCTCACCATATTCTTGAGTGCCTTGCCCGAAAGTGAGATGTTTGATGCTGCTGGATGAACATTATAAAGGGCAGGAAGATCTTTTTCCATACTGGTTTTACCACCACTTCCTTCAATACTGTTGGAACGATGTCCCTTGCTCCCCAACCGAATCAGCCTACCCAGAACTGGCTTCCTTAATCAACCAGGAAGGGCAAGGATTGAGCATGCCAAGTGATGAAGCTCCCAACTTCAAGAATTCTGTCTACATCCACAGGCTAGACAAACCAAGAAGTATCCATAGAAACAGGAGAAGCAGCTGCATCTGGTGCTGCCCTCAATTTGGAGTCAAGGCAGAAATGTCTATTAGAGATGTTGACTACAAAGTGCTTCGCAAATAGGGCACACCAGGTAACCATCTCGTCTCAGGAGCCACTTGGAACAATTCAGCCAGACAACTCTGTACGGACAAAATGGTGCCAGAAAACCAAGACTTATCTTCCACCATCGCTGCCATGAGATGAGCTCTGAAATAAGCTTTAGCCCAAACTCAGTCAAATTCATCATGCATTTTCCTTAGCTGGAAAGGAAAAGTTCCATTGCTCCCAGAGCCTCAGAAAACTAGGGAGTCACATAGGCTCACCAAACAGAGAGATCACTCTGGAGTGAACATTACAACTGCTCATGTAGGTTCCCCATTCCAGACGCTAGCAAGTGCTTTGATGGGACTGCCAGCATTACATTGCCCCAGAGCCAGCAGGACATAATCTGGACTGGATCTATTTTTCTCTAGGGGAAGACTGTTCTAATAAGCCCTCCACTCAGTAAGCCTAAACCCTGCCAGGCAGAGCTCTATCCATGCCAAGGGAACCATGTCAAACTTCTCCACCCATGATCACCATCCTGTTCAGAATATAACACCAAATCAAGTGTATGACCAGCCAAATGAAAGAGGCCGGATATCAATCGAAACAGATATTGTTGTCATGGAGACCATGAAATCCTGATCTGCAACAGATGAGAGGGCCTCAGCAAAGATGCTTGAATTTGCCGTTCCCATTCTAGTCCTGCAGAGAAGCCCACTTGGCACCCACTGACATGTTGTTGGGAAAATGATGGTGATTGATTTATATGCCCATCTGACTGGGTTGCCCCAGCCACTCTGGGCAGCTCCCAACAAAAAATAGTAAAAACACAATACCACACAATAAAAACTCCTCTAAACAGGGGTGCCTTCAGGTTGAACAGGGCTGTCTTCAGGTGTCTTTTAAAAAATCACATGGCAGTTTATCTGTTTGACATCAGCTAAAGTGCCTTCCACAGCGTGGGCAAGACTACTGAAAAGGCCCTCTGCCTGGTTCCCTTTAAACTCACTTCTCGCAATGAGGAAACCATCAGAAGGCACTCAGAGCTGGATCTCAGTGTCCGGGCTGGATGATGGGGGTGGAGATGCTCCTTCAGGTATACAAGGCCGAAGCTGATTGGAAGGAGGTAGAGCTCTCAGATGTCTAACCCCCTTATCCTGTAACAAGCCAACATAATTCACACTGCCACACTTCCTGCAACTGCCCACACTCAGAATCGTGCCATCTAGGCTACACACACTGCCAATGCTCACCACTCGATCAAAGCAAAGTTTTAGTAAGACCAAAATACAAGGCAAATTGCTTCTGAAGAAGAGTTTCAAAAGCAGCATGGCAGCACATTACTGAAGGTTGGGGGGGGGGAATAAAAAAATTCACCAGGGAGGCCCATTCTCTCTCACACACACACATATATGCAAAGTTTTCAAGAAAAAAATTAATATGAAACCACAGATTGAAAAAGAATTTGATGGATAAATAGTGCCTACAAAGCATACACTATCCCTTTTGATAATGGCTTTAATTGCAGAGAGGCATTCATTTTCTCATATTTCTCTTATCGCCCAGGACTCCTCTGTGATTATGTGTTTTGTTTTTTAAAAGTTCTCCTCTGCATTCCTGAGGAAAGCTCTTGAGTTTGTTGATCCTAAGCTGGCACTGAATCTGCAGAGGATGTCAACATTCACATTTGTTCAGGACAGTTCTTGCATGATAAGTCTCTTTTCTGTGCTTTCCTCTGCTCAGCTTCAATCGCCCCTTTCAGTAAAATAGAGGCAGGGACGCAGTAATGCAAAAAGAAGGCTGATTTGCTGGTAGGGACTGTTAATCCACAGTTTGCACAATCAAAACACTATTAGGAGATGAATTTGCTGTGTCTTTCAGAATCACAATCATCTTTCCAACAGGATGCAAAATAAAGTGTGTAACTCGTATATGAAACCTATGCATCAGAATGTTCATGTGCATTACAAATGCTTCTCTTCCCCACTATCGGCTGTCAGACACTTACTTTAAAAGCACAAGAGAGGATTAAAAGTGATTTAATCTTAACTGTTTACCTTAAGAACATAAGAGCATTGTTCTGTGCTTTAAACTCCCAAGGATCAGCTGATTGTTGGCGCTTCAGAAGGCAGGTGTGCAGCACTTCTGAAATGCTCCCTGATGGGCTGATCGCTGGAACTTCAGATTGTGGACTAAGTAAACTACAAGCAATAAAGATAAACAATTGTACAGTTAATATACCATAAAATGACTGGATTATCTGAGAAACTGGATTTACCCTTGTGGAATCTATCCTGGTTCTTCTTCAGGGAAGGTTACAACATTAAAACACATCTCTGAAGGTGAAATAAATTTTTAAATTGTCCAGTAGCACCTTAGAGATCAACTAAGTTTGTTCGGGATATAAGCTTGCTTGTGCATGCACACTTCTTCAGATACTTAGTTGGTCTCTAAGGTGCTACTGGACAATTTTTAAATTTCAACTGTGTCAGACCAACACGACTACCTACCTGAACCTCTGAAGGTGGACAAACTACCAAGAAGGCCCCAATCTGCCAGTCTTAACTTTCCAGAGTGTCTGTAAGGAAGGAGATGATCTTTCAGACATTTGGGGCTTGAGTCATTTAGTGTTCAAATGTGAGTACCTTGAACTGACCACGGAAATGAATTGGCAGCCAGTAACGAAATGTTTGTTTTAAATTCACCAATAAGACTGACAAATTAATTTTAGCTAGAACCTACTTCTTACCATCTTTTCTTTCTGTTTCCTTAAGGAGCAAGATGTTAGAAAGGATGTGTATCTGGTGGATTTGAGCCTTAGCTCCCATTTTCTTCAGTTCAGCTTCTGTCAGGTGGAGCAAATCCTGGAACCGGCCCAACAAAAAAGAAGATGGTTGAGAAAATATTAACTTTGTTCATTTTTTAAGAAATAATATTCTTTTAAAAAAATGATCCAACATTTTATTGCAATAAATTAAAAGCATCCAGAACATAATCCCAGAACATAACAAACACTGCTCATTTTTCCATAGGTACTGCTAAGAATTAACACCTAACAAATGAATGTATTGCCAAAATACAATGCTACCAAAAGGTTGTTTTTCAATAGCTAATTCTTGTTACTTATTTGTACCACCCTCCTAACCATTTGAAAGCACTGTGAGAAACTCTTTTAGTTCATTATCACTTTTCACTTTTCTCTCTCTCTCTGTGCCTTGTCTCTGAGGATCATTAAAAGACACATTCTTTGGAATTTACTTTGAGGAAGGAGTTCTTAACATCCAGGTCTATTGGGGGGAATTTTTGTTTGTTTGTTTACAAGAACTGGCATCTAAGCTGTAGGGCCATAAAACACAGACCACACCATTTAATTACTGTCAGTGTATGGCAAAGAACCACCTGCAAGCAATTTCTATTTTAAATTGTGCCATGATCTGAAAAACCTAATTGTTCCCACCCAGCCACCCAGAAGTTGGTGGACTGGACAAAAGAGCTGCCAATTCATTTAGGAAACACCCTCCACTTAATATTCTTAACCTCCATGACCTGTAAAAAGCTGGAACATGATGGTAGACTTGCACATTTGAAAATGTCTAATCATTTAGTATTATATTTTACTATAAAACCTTTGTGTGGCACAGGGTTGGGAGAAATCTCAGTAAGGAAACAGCTTCTAAAACTGTAAGATAGTTCATAGATAGAAGAATGACCTCAAGCACTGAACAAATCCATTGTATCCAGGATGCCACACTAGTCAACCAAGGAGGAACAGTTAATTCCTACCTTCCTACCCCCTCAGGCAAAGGTTCTGGTCTATTTAACTATGAAAGCACTTCTGTTGTGCATACTGTATTATCTTCCAGTTTGCTGTCTGTGTGAACTCAATCTTTCTCTTCTTCAGTTGTATAGTGCAGCCTTTTGTGTGCATCTCAAAGAAAGAAACATGCTCTAACCGAATGCTGCACAATGCTGACTGCCTACCTATTGAAGAATGGAACTCTCTGGTGCGGAGGGATCACTTGGGAAGACAGGCGAGGAAGAAGCAAAGATCACCAGTGTTAAAGCAATGACTCTTCAACATCAACTTTGTTGGACTGGTCATGTTGTACAGATGCCTGATTACCGTCTTCCAAAGCAACTACTCTATTCCGAACTTAGAAATGGAAAGCGTAATGCTAGTGGTCAACAAAAGAGGTTTAAAGACTGTCTCAAGGCAAATCTTTAAAAATGTAGTATAAACACCAACAACTGAGAAACACTGGCCTGCAAGCGCTCCAACTGGAGAAGAGTCTTTATCAAAGGTGTCATGGGCTTTGAAGACACTCCAACTCAGAACGCAAGGGAGAAACGTGCTAAGAGGAAGGCACACAGAAGGACATGTGGTTCCAGAATTGGCCTCCACAGTCACTTATGGACTCACTGTTAAAACCACGTTTATGGAAGACAATCTTACTCGCCTACGAGTAATCGCCGAAGAAGAAGAAGAAAAAGTGTGTGTGTGTCCCACCCTTCAGAAGCTAGTACTGACTCAAGGCTATCTCTGAAATCATTTTGTCTTTAACCATCAGTCTAGATTATCAGACTACATTTCCCCAAGAGGTAGTTGGCAATCTGAACAGAGACACAAGGGAAGCAGCAGTCTGAGGGGAATGGAAGTAGGTGTAAACAGGGGAAGAATATGTGATTATTTTCATTGCAATCACATATTCTTCGTCTGTTTACACCTACTTCCATTCCCCTCCAACTGTTGCTTCCCTTGTGTCTATTCTTAGATTGTAAACTCCTTGGGGTTAGGATCTGTCTTCTTCCTCTCATTATTTTCTAAGGTTCATGTACATACATGATGCTATATAAATAAGCAAATAAAAATAGCCCTAGTTTATGTACAGCACCAGATGGGCACTGTCCATTGTCTCTCTGTTTGGGAAGGTTCTACAGCTGGGGTGGGGAACCTGTGTCCCTACAGATTTAGTCTAATCTTTCCTGACCACTGACTATGCTAGCTGAGTCCAGCAACATCTGGAGAACCAGAAGCTCCTTGTCCCTGTTCTACAGGACAGGGCAGATAGTGCTATTAATAAATCAACTCCATTTAACAGATTAAAGCAGATAAAATCTCTCTTGCTCAAATCAATCCTTCTTTCCTGTGATTTTAAAGATGGCAAATTGCGTCTGAATCAGCTGCGGGGCCACCAGAACTCAGGGAAAGTGGCATGAGAGCACACCCTCTCTGCAAACAGCAAAAACATCAAGCCCTAAAACACAAAAATAGTGTCATGGCTAGGACAACCACATTGACAGACATCACACTACAGTGGCTGGGTTTACTCACTAATAAAGTTTAGAGATTTTCTTATGGGAAACAAATGGGAGGGTTACAGGATTTGAATTACATTATATCTGGTGTTGGGGGGAAATAATGGTATGTACTGATCCTGATTTAAATGCCTACTCTGGAATTGACCACCATTTACATGTGAATAATGTTTGATTTTCCTTACACAACCTGGTTGCTTGAGCTGCTGGGCTTTAAGAAACATGCTTCCATTTACAGAAAATTTATTCTGCTCTGCTGCATGCCTCAAGTTTTGCCTCTTTTGTCCATTACCCAAGCAAAAATCTTTCTGCCTGTTATGCAAAAAGAGAAAACTAAGGAAATTATGGCTTCTTGGCAACAAAACCACTTGTTCTAGCCTGCTTACATGCTAAATATGTTACACACACATTTGCCCACAGGCTGATGTCATATGGTCAGCAACGTGTCAAAAACATCGTTACAACCCACACTGCTGAGATCACAATTTTTAAACAGACTTGAGGCCTGGAGGAAGCTCAAGGAAGGCATGACATACAGCAGTTTCAAGATTACTCCAAGTACATGGTTCCTTTATTACTGGAAATGTTGAACAAGCATTCAAGCAAGAAAAATGACAGCTCTGTTAGCAATAGTTTGGAAGCCACCAAGGATTACAACTAGACCTACAATAGACCACTGGTCTGACTTAAAATAAGGCAACTTCTGATATTCCTATAACATAAAGAAAATTTAGCTGGTAAGTCCTAGGAAGCAAGCACAATTCATTCGCTATAATTCTTCCTGTTTTCTCATCTCCCCTTCCATTTGCATTTAACAATTTCTAGTAGTTCACGTTCATCTTTCTCACTGGGAGGAGTTAAGGAAGTTCTAACCAACACTTCCTAACCAAATCTATATATCTGTTCAGCTCGCCTGCCCCACCAGGGGTGTATGATGATGTCAAAATCACAGCCTTTAAACATCACTTCCCTTAAGCCTGTTAATTAAAACAAATTTTGAAAATAAATTACTATGTAGTGCAACCCCACACTAAGCCCTGCAATTCTCTTACCCTTTTGCTTCATCCAAGTTCAGAAAAGTTAAACCTTCCAGGCATGTTGCAAAGTCTACCTTTACCTCAATCATTAAAGCATTTGAGCCTTGATCCAGCAAAACATTTATAGACATGCTTGAAGTTCATCAAGTGCGTATATGGGGTACTGCTGACTCAATTGCTCGCAAAGAGGCAAGTAAAATAAAATGAAATGAAAGAGGTAGTAGATGCATGAATCTAAGGGGAGCACCGACAGATAGGTATCACCAGAGCTTGCAGAGCTCATTTCAAAAAGGAACAAGCTCTAGTTCAAGTTCAAGGTGTCCAAAAATGAACTAAATCCAGTTCAGATCTGTCCCTTTACAAAACCGTAGTTCAGTCCATGTTCAATTCGCAGTTCAAGTCCATCCAAATGATCCTCAGCACCCCCAATCACATTTTGCCCATGCCCAGAACAAAACAAAGCAATATTCTGAAGAGTGAGCAATTAACCCATCAAGCTCTACACAGAGTTATTGTGCCTCTCCATGTGCAACACGCTCTCCAAGAACTACAAGTCCCATTCCTTAGTTCCTGCTGGTCTTTTCTGTGCATGGGCAGGTAGAGCCACATCAGAACACAGCGGTAGGCAGCACCATCAGTAATTTAGGGGCATTGAGGACCAGCACCATCAGTAATTTAGGGGCACCGAGATAACATTTACAGCTCCCGGAATATGTGTGAGTTGGGGCCTGTAGTTTCCTGAGTTTATAGGAGAATCGACCCTTGGTCCAGGGGCAAGGGAAGAGCAGCTAAATGTCATTTGACCTTATTTGCCAAAGATGTAAGAAGCTTTAACAAAAAATAAGGACCCAAAGAAGCTCAAGGGCAGACAAAGGATTTTGAGACAGGGTCTTGTATTTACAAAGTTGCTCCAGGCCCAGATGAATTATGTTTGGGCGCTGTATTCAGGTCCAGTATATCCCACAGTGCGCGCGCTCTCTCTCTCTCTCTCCCTCTCTCTCTTGACCTCATGCCTTGATGCTTTGTGAGCTTCCAGAAGCATTTTGCTGGTTGGAATTGCGAAGCCAGGCAAGGTGGACTTTGGTTTCTTCCAGCAAGGCAGTTGCAATGCTTATGTGGGTGTCTGATCCAAACCTTGGTTTTCCAAAGCTCCTAATTATTAACATGTTTTGTGTCTCCTCTCCTGACTATTTTACCCGCCACCCACACACTCCTGTTTTATGCAAAGACGTTAATGTCCTGTACAGATCAATTGGATTCAATGAATTTTACTGTACAGTAGTACCTCGGGTTAAGTACTTAATTCGTTCCGGAGGTCCATTCTTAACCTGAAACTGTTCTTAACCTGAAGCACCACTTTAGCTAATGGGGCCTCCTGCTGCAACTGCGCCGCCAGAGCACGATTTCTGTTCTCATCCTGAAGCAAAGTTCTTAACCTGAAGCACTATTTCTGGGTTAGTGGAGTCTGTAACCTGAAGTGTATGTAACCTGAGGTACCACTGTGTTTTAGGTTTATTAATGTAAAGCTTTTCTTTTTTTTAAGTATGTGGCATTCAATATGAGACCTGCCCTCCTTAGTGTGTTGAGGATTGCAACCCTCATGCTTGACAAACACTTGCAATGAAGATCTGCTGCAGTTTGTATAAAGATTTGCTGCACTTTTAACCTCGGGACAAAGAGAAATGCCAAAGGAATTGGAGGATTTACAGAAAAGAGCACATACTGAACAATGAATGAAATAATAAACAATAGCTATCTAATCTCCCGGGGCCAGCTGCATTTGCTCTGCTATTAATGTGCTAAAGAAAACCCAAAGGCAAATCTAATAAATACAAGAGCTCTATGGCTAGGCCTCACAAAAATCTGCTTTCTATATATACTTAACTGTTTCGTGTCAATGCTCTGTGGAGCATTTCTTCCCACACTTGCAGCTTTCCATATCCAGAGCAGATAAAGGTTCTTTCTATCTATAACTAAACAAGCTGATCTAGCTGTTCACATTTTGCAGTCTGTTCCATGCATTTGGATGGCCATGTTTGTTGTACTTCACAGACAACAATCCTCCACTTCAAGAGCAGTAAGAAGAAGGCAATGAACAAACCTCTAATTGAAGGCATCCTCTGTTTTGGGAATGGGAAATGTTTTTCATTCTGAGGTGAACCAGAGACAACTGTGGATAGAGTAATGAATATAAAATTTATATTTGTACAGTAGGATAGTTTCTACACGCTCATTCATGTACTCTATCCTCCATGCAGTCAAGCAAGAGGCGTATCAGATTTTCAAGGATGTCATCATACTTCAAGGTTGGGGACACATGTGGCATAGAGAGAGCGGGTGTGGCTTAGAAGGACGTGTGGCCTGGGGAATAAATAAATAATAGCAACCATGCGACCCCACCAGCATGGGGTAATGTGTTAACCCCTTCACCTGCTCACTATTTTCTGAGTTGCTATTAGCTCAGCTAAGCAAAGCACATGGGTAACCACATATAACTGTTATAAGTTTGTGGGTGCTATACACCCTAAATTCCCTGGCTCCAGTAGGTGTTAGAATCTAATCAAGACAAATCTCTAAATATAAACTAGGCCAGTTTCCTAACCAGGAAATCACCTCAGGTGAGAGGCCATTAGGAAGACAAAAAGAAGGCAATGAGCCATTAGGAAGGCAGAATGAGTGGGGGCTTTGTGCCAGAAGGCAGTTGGGTAGGGCCCCTCCTTCAGGTGAGAGAGATGGTTAGAAGAACAAAAGCCAGGGTTAAGAGTTTGAGTTGGAGGGGTAAAAGGTTGCAGTCTGGTAAAGGCAGTAAGCTGGAGAGAGGGTCAGAACACAATGTCTGATGTCTGGTTGAATCCTAAGCTGTGGCTATGGGAGAAACAATACCCTATTAGGGTGTTGTTGCTGTTGCTATGATGTGGAGGGGTTCACGACACCCCAATAGGGTCAACCTCCTTCACACTGCTACACTCTCAGTCTGAATCAGCAATGCCCACTGCTGCTATGATTGTTTGTTTGTTTGTTTTAATGTGGTAGACCCTGTTCACACGAGCGCTCGTATCATGTCCGTTTTGGCCCACAGTTCGGTTTATGCAGTTTTGCAAACGTAGGCTTCAGCTGTGAAGACAGCATGGACATTTCTTTAAAAGAAAAGAAACATGAAGTAGGTTATGCAGTTGATTCTCCCAAACACCCAAAAAGAATTCAAACTGTCCACATTAGGCTTTGACATGTGTGACAATGAAGTCACACTAAATTCGTTGTGCGGACAGAACCCAAATTGCCGAAAATCTTCAGGACCAAAGGCAGAGATGATACTATAAACTATAAACAACAGATCACTTTATTCCTTTGTTTTTACAGCATCCAGACAATCCTATTCCTCTTTCCTTCTTCCACTGGTAACCTCCAGCAGCAACAGGTTGTGCTATAGCAGTGTTTCCCAACCTTTTTTGGGCAAAGGCACACTTGTTTCATGAAAAAAATCTCGAGGCACACCACCATTACAGCCCCGTGATGTCAGCGCGCAGCGTCACGCCGGGAGGGTCATGAATTGCTAGCAAATTACATAATCACCTCCTTGAGGGCTGGCTCATCTTCTCCGAAGGCAGAACCCCATTAATTAACAGGACAGACTCACACCATAGCCAAGACGAGGGGGGAAAACCTCAGTCATGCACAGTCATGCACATGTGGGGGCTAAATGAGGACGAAGACCGGGCAGAGAGCAGGGTTCAAATCACCCCACCTGGCCAGGACAATCCCTGGGTGCTCCCTTGGGCCACTCGCCTGACCCACCTCGCAGGGCTGTTGTTGCGAGGATAACACGGGGAGAACCACGCGCGCCCCCGGGAGCTCCTTGGAGGAGAAAGCGGGCGATGAATGCAATGCACGAAATATATGAGAGGCGACCAGGTTTTGCAGGTGAGGGGCCCCCGCCAGCCTCCGCTTCCAACACCCGGCGCAACGACGCCGAAGTTTCCCCCCGGGCTCGGCTCGGGGAGCAGCGCTGCTCCCCCCCCCGGCTCCCCTTCACCCTCCCGGCTCTCTCTGCCACCCACTGGGGACCCCCTCACCTGCCAAGTCCGGAGCGCCGGTGGAAGTTGCTTGCATGCATGCAGGGCGCCGCGTTGCCATTGCATTGCACTGCACTCCATGCAACGCCTGCACGCATGCATTGCCTTGCACACCCGCCAAGGGGTCTCCCCGCGGTCCGATGCGTCCCCTGCGGCGCGGATGCAGCATTGCAAAAATAAAAAACCCCCCGACGCAGCCCTACCTGGGGGGCAGCCTCCGCCTCCGCCGCTCCGCCTCCGCAGGGATCCCCGGGCTCCATCCTGCCGCCCGATCTCCGCGGGGGCGCAGGCAGGCTGCGTGGGGTCTGCGCGGAAGAGCCCCTGCCCGCCCGGCCGCCACCGCTGTGCTCATTCCATGGCCGGGAGAAGAGTGCTTCAAACAAAACGCCCGGCCCGCCAGGCCACGCTGGGAAACGTAGTTCGCGCACCCCGCGGGCGCGGAGCCCAAGGGCGAGGGGACTACGGATCCCGGCAGCCCCCGCACCGGGGACGGAGGGGGAGAGGCCGGGTGCAGAGATGGAGGGACGGGTGGGCAAGCGAGTGAGTGAGTGGCAGCCGCCAAGCCTTGGCCGAGAGCCAGGAAGGGCCTCCCCGGAGGAGGAGGAGGGAGGCGCAGAGCGGGAGGGAGGGAGGGAACCCCAGGGGTCATCTAGTGACAGTGCCCCAATCGAAAATTTGACTTTAAAAAAAAAAACTTCGATTTTTTTAATTTTTCCCGCGGCACACCAGGCAACATCTGTGCCGCGGAACAGTGGTTGGGAAACACTGTGCTATAGTAAGGCCTAGGGGCCAGATCCAGCCCAGTCGCCTTGGACCGCAGACAGTCTTTTTATTTAAAATGCATCTCTGGGTTATTTGTGGGGCCTGCCTGTTGTTTTTACATGGGTAGAATGTGTGCTTTTATCTAAAATGCATCTCTGGGTTATTTGTGGGGCATAGGAATTCATTCATTCCCCCCCCCAATATAGTCCGGCCCCCCACAGGGTCTGAGAGACAGTGGACTGGCCCCCTGCTGAAAAAGTTTGCTGACCTCTGTGCTATACTGTAGCTTCTGCCTTAGAGCAACAGCTGATAGGATAAGGCATTTTTTTATGGGAGCTCATGGGAGAAACTGCCACAAGGATTGTTATTTTCACTGTAATTGATGAGCATCATTTAAGCACCAATAACCAGCAGAGAGGCAGTTAACTAACAGAATAATATGTTGCCATTCATGGCCTGAGGCTCAGTCCCTGCCATGCAGGGATGGATCTGCTAATGGAGACCATGAAGAGCTGCTGGCAGTCAGTAGACTCCAACATTCCAGAAGAGGGGCTGAAGCATGCCATTAAGCCCTTGGTACCATGGATGCCCCTATTCCCTCTGCCAGTATGGAGAGTGATATTATCCAAGGAAAGTGAATAGTAATGCACCAGACTCCCTAGTGCTACCTGCACAACAGCAGGCTCACATAAGAGGAGATGCAGAAGCCTCAGAATTGGGGAGAAAGCACAATACCAATACCCGTGCTTTGACTCACTGGGCAAAGGGGAAGGTGGAACACTAAGAGACACTGAGCCGATGCACTTTTACCCATCATGCACTGGCTCCAGGGCTTCAATGCTGGTTAAAACAAACCACAGTTTCCCTGTTATGCCTGGAATGAGAAACTGTAGCTTTACTGTCAGTTTACTAACCGCATTTTAATCCTGGTTTCAGATCCTGATTAGCCACAGCAGAAGAGGATTTGGGGGAGCACGACTGGTGCAGTCACACTGGTCACTGAGTCTTGGGGGCAACGCCAGGGACCCCACAAATATGATTTACAATAGTTTTGCAAGAGGTGGAGGGGCGCCGGGTTTTAGCATTGTACAGGACACCGCTGAAATTTGAGACCCCAAGATCCACCACTGGGCAGAGTTTCTAGTGTTGGATTTATTAGGAAATGGATTTGCTTTAACAGAGATCAAAGTGCTAAAACCAGCATATGAGGAAGGAGAGAGGGAAGGCATGAGAAATGAACTTGAAAGGCTAACATAGGCGCCGACTCCATGGGGCTTGAGGGGGCTCGAGCCCCCTCAAAAAAATTTTTGGGGGGGCTCAGCCCCCCCAATAATCTCGGGCGGGCGCCCTTCCAGCAGAGCGCCGCCGCCGTCCCCCGCCTCCTCCCCACCTGCTCCTTCGCCAGCCAGCCAGCCAGCCGCGCGCCCTAATCGGAGAGCCCCGGCCGTCCCCCGCGAGATTAGGGAATCCCCGGGGGCGGGGGCTCCTGCCTCGCTGCTTCGCAGCACCACCGCCACTGCCAAGGCACTGCCGGAAATCCCGCGAGAACAGGGGAATCCCGACTGGCCACACCTCCCAGCCAGCCAATCGGCTGGCTGGGGGGCGTGGCTTGCCCTATTTAGGACCGGAGCCACTTTATTTGCATATTCATGAGCTTATTTATTATTCATGAGCTTTCCCGGGGCCCCCCAATATTTTTTCTAAGTCCGCGTCCCTGAAGGCTAATAGTCATTCCTAGCTTCATATGAAACCAGTATCACTGTATCCGAACTGGCTCAATTATAACTTGTTTATCACATAGTTGCAATAGTAGTTCTAAGAGCTGACTGAGATCAGTGATGCAGTTAGGTAATAGGGGGGATTATTTAGATAGCAATGTGCTTTCCAAAATGTGTACTTCTTCAAAACGTGGTGGCACAACCCTGCTTGAAAGAATGTACACATTTTTAGTGTAAAAAAAATAAAATTGTGCCTGAATATAAAACGTTTCAGAATCACTGGAGTAGAATATTGCCCATGATATAATTCAATAAGATTTAATATCTCTTCTATTAAAAAAGTATTTGAAAAATGGATAAAATATCTTCATGCCCCTAGTCCTGGACATGCATACCAAAAAGTTAAAAAAGAAAGCAAGCTGGCCATAATGTAGCAAACCATGCAAAGTGGATTTAGACAGACATTTTTCAAGTGTTTCTGTACGCCCTGAAGCTGAGACAGCATCATACTCATCAGAGCTCAGCATTTGCTGCCAAATGGATAAACCCAAAGGCATGCAATGCATTTTCTTCCTACACGTCACACCAGACTATAAATTTGTTCGAAATGCAGTACAGAAATTGCCTTGGAAACATTTGGCAAAAGACAACAGATTTTAGGCTGCAGTGTGAGAAACGTTTTAGATTCTAAATAAAGCACCGCTTCCCCCCACAGGAGATTTGATTAGGCAGGAACAATAATTATAAATGGGGGGAAGAGCTGTAATAAAGCCAAATCCCTAAATTAGAAGCACTTCCAAAAATGGAAGGAGAAAAATTGGCTTCTGAAACTTGAACTTCAATGGAATAATCAAGGCCCCTGGAGCAGAGTTAGTCATTCAGGTTGTTATATCCACAAAGAGAAGTGAAAGGCACTCGGAGGGCTTGGTTCATTATTGAGACCTTTCCTTGTGTCTGGTGAACTGTGAAAATGCCTTTGTCCATACTGCAGATGTGCTGGATGCAATAACTGCACTGAATCTGGATCTGTATTTCAAGTTCCAGTGCAATGTGTAGGTGCAGATTGTGCCCTCTTTGCTACACTTCACTATCTTACCCCAAGATCAGTTTAGACACTTCTTGGCCTCCCTCAAAAGAAAGTGCAGGGCCATCCGCAATCACAGTCAAACTGAGATTAAGGTAGAAACTGAATGTGAAAGGAGAATGGGAGAAGAAATCACAGGAGATGGGTAAAAATAGTTTAAGAAGCATGTGGGGGTAGGAAGGGGGAAAATATATAAATGAAAAAGTCTTCTCTACTAAGAACCTTTGGATCAGCAAATTCTGCCTAAAACTAGGAGGCTGAATAGCTGTACTTGGCTTGAGGAAAGCTGAGGTATGGAATTCCTTGCCATAAGAAACATGCCATGGCAAAGAATTTCAAAGTTTTCAAAGATGAATTAGACATCAGCAGAAAGTGATGTCAATAATCGCTAGCTGATTATACCAAACTCTACCTCCATGTGCCACCATTTTGTGACAGATTTGCCCCAGCACCACCATTTTGTAACTGGTGGGCGTCGGTAATCTTCAGCTATCTCAGGTGGACCCTGGCAGTAGAAAGTTTGAAGATCTCATGCTTTCGAGATCCTCTCGGAAGGCTGATGCTCTGAACCCCTCCATTGTAGGCTCAGGTTGTATATATGTGTAAATAAACCATATATTATAAAGACATCAGAGTCTCCTTTGTGCCTCATTATTTTCCAAAAGGAAACACAGGCACTTGGTGGGCACCTGAAACTGTCTGGAATCTTGCACTGTTGTGGAGACTGGGCGTGGAGTTTAACAATATTGTTACAGATTTGGGGTAACAGAGTTTGGGGATGCAAGGGCACCCATAATTGCTAAAGTTAGTGAGTGTTAAAACTTATTAAAACGGTAGAATTTAGATAATATTTGGTGCATTGAAAGGAAGATGCAGGCTAGTAGAAAAATACAGGGTAAACTCCCGTTTCAGTCCAGGGTCTCGCTTGGGGATAGTAGCTGTTAAGCATAACAAACAGTGTTGATATCCCATCACAGGAAAATCCTTGAGTCTGTGGCAATGGAGGTTGCCAAGGTTATGCAGAGTGATGACGTACGGTTAGAGGAAAATGGTCACCTTTTAAATCTAGACTTGGAAT
This sequence comes from Podarcis bocagei, assembly GCF_964188305.1. Classification (NCBI taxonomy): domain Eukaryota; kingdom Metazoa; phylum Chordata; class Lepidosauria; order Squamata; family Lacertidae; genus Podarcis; species Podarcis bocagei. The sequence goes on along the minus strand of NC_138129.1, from coordinate 79,079,235 downwards.
AGCAAAGGGGCAGGGCAAGCAGACAGAAAGGCAAGGTGTTCTGGGAACTAGAAGAAGGAAGCAGGGAGAATTTCATGCGACAGCTGAAGGTCCGAACCATCTTTGCAGGCTGGCTGAAGGCAGGCTGGGACAGAGACACGGAGATGCCTTGGAATTAGATGCTGCTCTGCTGTAAGGAACAAACCCCTCTTGGGATGTGGATGCTATCAACTCTGCACTCCCTCCATTGAAAGCTTCCAGTGTAAAATAAACCACATTACTTAAAGTCCCCCCTGCGTCTTAATTCCCAACAGATACACGCCCTGGAACTCCCTGGAATTTTGCTAAAACACAACAGAGATTGGGGGTGGAGCGCAACTTTCGTAGCAATAGCACACCTTCATTTCAACTGCAGGCAGTTTCATTTTTTCCACAACAGGGCCTGCAATTGTTTAATTGCCTCCTTTAAAAAATGCCTTCCTGAAGCACTGAGCCTTGCCCCAGTGGAATTGTAGGTGTCATGAGGAAGGGAAAAAACACACCTCTGGGTCAGATCTCGGCAGGTACAAACCAGCAAAGTGCTGCTCAAAGCGAAAGAGACTTGCCTGTCTGCATTAGCTGAGGCGCTGAAAATTTGCATCCATCTGAGGCAGCTTCCCCTTTTGTTTGCTCTTTCCACTTATACTTCATAACCATTCAGCTTGCAGAAGCTATTTCCATCTGAATGCATCTCTCCGCTTTATCTGAATGGACTACTCTGTTTAACCAGTTGCTTCTCTGAGGGCTCAAACTGTCACAGACATTACTCATACTCTTCAGTCTGAAATGAGACAAGAGGGTTCCCCGCTCCTCCTCAACAATAGCCCAGATCAGCCTGAACGAGTACTTTAGCTTCTGCTTACAAGTAGGCAGAGGCCATATCAAATAACTCACCAAACAGCCCATCAATAACCCCATTCATACTTTATAATCCCCAAACTTACTTTGTTCAAATCATTGTGCGGAGCTGCCATAACCAGGGGCCATTAGCCACGATCCTGACAAATTGTTTGCCACACAAAAACTCTGGCCACTTGAAAAGATACTATTCACATGGTCTGTGGTGAGCAGACTCTGCTCTCAGACTTGAATATGCAGCTCATGCCCACAGTTTCGCTGGATCATATACTACAGAGAAGCTTGAGGGTGAAACACAACTCAGGACCATGTTTTGGTAATGATACCCTCTCACAAGCAACTGCCTCAGCATTTCAAACACCCTTTGGATCAGCAAGTCCGCTTCAGAATTAAAATTAAAGCTGCAATTATTATAAAGAGGTGTTTCTTACGAAGGTATTGTGTTAGAAGTCACCCGTTCGCCCCTCCACCGGGCGAACTCCCCCCTCAGTCATGTACGAACATGACTCTTTGCTGCTACACATTTTGGTTTCCTGGTGATATTCTCAAAGCTCTATCATTAAAACAACACAGTTAAGTCATCTCATCTCACCCCCAGCTGGAACTTTGGTGTCTCCTGTTGGGCAGGAAATCTGCTAGAAGACTCACCATTGTTCTTCATGCTCAGATGAGTATTTGTAGCATGCTGGAAATGGCCTGCTAGCAGTTTGTGTCAGGGCCTGTCAGGCAGAGTGAGGCAACTGCTTCAAGTGGCAGACATTGGTGAAAGCCCTCCCACCCCAAAACCCGAGCCATTTTCCTGTCTTGGAAATCAGTTGTGCTGCTGGATTGGAACTGGGATTGTTAACTTTAAAACAACAGCCTTGCTGTGTGTGCCAAGGTGAACAGGCCTGGGATTTTCCTTTGAAAAGGGGGTGTAAGGACAAATAATCAAGCAAAATAGAGGTTCAAAAGCTCTGTTTCCTAACCAGTTTTGCACAGCTAGGGCTTCCTCTCCCTAATGGAAAACTACCCTTGAGAAAGGGAAATTGGAATTTGTAGAGAAGGAGTTGTCCTACCTAAGCAGACTACTCACACACTTACTAGGGATGAGGTCATACTCACAGTCAGGAGCCTGGCTGGGGATCCTTGGGGCAAGCAAAAATAGGAGAAAGGTTAGGTGTTGAGAGAAGAAGATGCTGCAGATATGTTGCCTCTTTGAGTTCACTGTGTAACTTTCTCTGAACTGGAACAGAGAGTTATGTGACAGAAAACTATGTACATGTTAGTGGCTTGAAATACAGTGAGGTCATTTCCCTCAACTGCATTTCAAGTTGCTTTCTTATGTTCCTATGCAAACCAGGGTGCAGGGCTGTCTTCGCCTGATACACATTATTTCATCCCTGCGCTGAATACTGCAGCTTCTGTTTTCTAATCAGATGGACTGAAGCTGGTTTGAGGGAAAGTGCATCTAGCAGGAGTGTTACTCAAGAAGCTACAGGATACAGATGAATTCTGGCTAACATCATGTGTACTTAAGACATCAGTAGTATGCATAGGTGCCGACTCCATGGGGCCTGAGGGGGCCCGAGCCCCCTCAAAAATTCGTTTGGGGGGGCTCTGCCCCCCCAATAATCTCGGGCGCCCCTCCAGCAGAGTGCCACCGCCGCCCCTCCCCCAGCCCAAAATGCACAGGGTCGGGCTGCATGCCTCCTGCCCTCCCTCCCGAGCAAAAGCTCCACCCAATTTCCTTCGGAGCTGATTAATAGGCGCAGCACGCTCTCCCCTATTCGCTCACGAGGAGGCGGTGCCACTTTATCTGCATATTCATGAGCTTATTTATTATTCATGAGCTTATTTATTATTCATGAGCTTTCGCGGGCTCCCCCAATGTTTTTTATAAGTCGGCGCCCCTGGTAGTATGTAAATGGGAATGTGTACAAAGCCTAAGTTGGGTCCATTCGTTTTAATGGATCTACTCTGAGGAAAACTTAGTTGAAAATATGCACAGCACCCAAGACTAGTCAAGTTGTTTTGACATCTGAGGCAGATATGGCCACAAGGACCTTTCCTCCTTACTGGCAGTTGTTGTTGTTATCCTTTTTGTAAACCACTTTGAGGGTTTCTTTTAACAATCAAGTAGTGTGAATTTTTTGAAATGAATAAATATTCTTATTAGCTACCTTTTCATAATACCAAAAATCTGCCTGAAGTGGCCACCTCCCTCTGCCTAATTGGGTGGATCCTTTCATCACACTTCAAGACTCAAATTATGCCCCCCACAAAAAATATGGAAATATTGTGTGATTCAGCCCCACTTATGGAATAAATGCCATAGGTTATATTATACGTGGTGGAGGGGGATTTCAACCTGCTGTTATGAATCTGCTTTGGACTTGCCTGCTTCTTCCTTCCAACCTCTTTCTCTTCCCTGCTCCAATTCCCCCTCTCACTGCCTAGTTTGTGCTAACCATAGTTTGCTGTTACATCCAGATTGGGCAAACTATAGTTTCCACATGCTACAGTTTACATCCAAGCTGCTGTTTGAAGTGAATTTGCAATTCTGGTTTGGATTCAAACTATTGCTCTGGGTTTGAGGGTGGGTCTGAGTGGCCTTTCAGGATGTCTTGTAAGCCAGAGATTTTGAGCATGAAAGGCTCAGGGTTAGGAAGAGTGCAGGAATTGGTTTGGCAAGAACTTTGCCTGGACACGTCCCTGTGCTAACTGATGGTTTTTAGCTCAGCAACTACCTTTGTGAAGGATCCTGAAAGCTGGTGTAATGATTCATATTTTTGCCCTCCGTCTGTTCTCAAGAAAGAGGACAACCTAAGCCCTTGCATTTTTAAAATCAGTATCTGAAGAAAAGATCAGGACAAAGGTCAAAGAGCTTAGAAGATTTCTTGGGTAACCTTTGGGGGTCTCCCAGCCAGTGTGGTGTAGTGGTTAAGAGTGGTAGACTCGTAATCTGGTGTCCACATGCAGCTGCTGGGTGACCTTGGGCTAGTCACACTTCTCTGAAGTCTCTCAGCCCCACTCACCTCACAGAGTGTTTGTTGTGGGGGAGGAAGGGAAAGGAGAATGTTAGCCGCTTTGAGACTCCTTCGGGTAGTGACAGTGGCGTAGCATGGGTTGTCAGCACCCGGGGCAAGGCAAGTAATTTGCACCCCCTAACCCGTGGATTTGCGCCCCCTAACCCGTGGGTTTGCGCCCCCTAACCCTAACCCCCAGATGTTGCGCCCGGTGCGGCCGGTCCCCCTGCACCCCCCAAGCTACGCCACTGGGTAGTGATAAAGCGGGATATCAAATCCAAACTCCTCCTCCTCCTCCTCTTCTTCTTCTCCTCCTCCCATACCAGTCACAAATGGTTGCATCCCTCCCTCATCCGTTCTTCGCACACCACAAAACCATTCAGCAACATCTGCAGTCTAAAGTTCCCTTAGAATAAATTATTTTAACACCCAGGAATGTATTTCAAAGGCTACTGAAGCTTAAGAGGAAAACCTCCCTTTGCCTTTAGGGAACTTTGGAGAGGATTATAGATGACTAAAGCACTGCAAACAATTGTCTCCTCATTTCAGATGAACCAAGTGCGGTAGCCAGAAGGCAGGAAAGCAAGGTAGGTACAGGACATTCAAGTTACATTACATGCGCAACAAAATCACTCCCTTGCCACATGCCACACCAGTTTGTCTGCTGAGGAACAGAGGAAACAGACTTCTACCTGCTGAGACCACTTCTCCCAAAGGGTCTTCTTTGTTGCTGGCTCTCCCAGAATCGCGAGCAGAGAAAAATATTCAACGTTACCTGCTGCCTCTAACTGGAGACAGCAGGGATTGAAACTGGCAACTTCTGCATACAAGCAAGCATCCGCTCTACCACTGAACTAGGTTATTTCTCCTGAGACACCCCCCCCCATGCACCTTGCCGTGGAACCACCCACACAGCACAGAGAATTCTGTAGAAAGTCCTAAAGGGTCCACTCAGTTTGCAGGGGGCATCAGAGCTTTGTTACACCCCTTCATGGGAGTCTACCCAAGAACAACCAACACTCCCTTGTGGTTCCACTCTTTAGTGGATGATCAGAAGTGGTGTGCAAGTTGTCTTTCTGGAAGAGTTGTCTGCTGTTATGTATCTGCTCCTAGAGGAACCGCAATATGCTCTTGAGGAGCCCCAGGAGCACAGCGTTGAAAATCCACTAACTTACTGGCGAAGGTATGCCTTCCTGTTTCTATTCTGTGATAAAAGAGTCCTTGTCTGTCATCTTGAGGAAATGTCCTCCAAGCCTTCCACGACAGGATGCAACCCACTTATAGGCCAGAACATACAAATGTCATGCATAAGACCTACTGCTTTTTAGACCCTTCTGGTATAATTGCCAAGACTGTGCTGTCCTCTGTTGCCTTAGAGTCAAATATGAGCTCATATCCTTTGCACATTCAGCTTCCAAAGCAATGAAGGAAAAAGCATGTTGTTTTGTAATATACAAAATGCAGAAAGAACTAGCAAAAATGTTTTTATTACATCACAATAGCAATGAAGTGTTTTCTATTGCTATGCCGCCTTCAGAGGCTCAAACCAGAAAAGGCTCCATTTTTTCCCTCCTTAGAGATGAAACAACTGAGCAGAAACTGGACTTAGCTGCCCAGGAAGAGTGAAAAAGCAGAAAGAAATGAAGTTTCCAAAACATAAGAAGATGGTACCAAGAATAGGTCCTCATAAAATACTGACTAAAATATTTCCAAATTAGGAGGCAGGCTGTAAAACCTTTATTATCCTAAGATCAATTGCTATTGTTAAGGAAACAACTGGGGTGGTGATACCACCTCTCTATGCATAAGGTCTTAGAATTTTGCATTTGTATTATCCTTGAAGATGCTATAATAAAAGCAAAACCTTCAAGGATCCCCACACTGAGTCAGCAAAGCAGATGTCTGGAAGTCTCAACTGCTACATTGCTTTGAGTACAGTGGTACCTCGGGTTACAGACGCTTCAGGTTACACACGCTTCAGGTTACAGACTCCGCTATCCCAGAAATAGTACCTCAAGTTAAGAACTTTGCTTCAGGATGAGAACAGAAATCGCATGGTGGCAGTGGGAGGCCCCATTAGCTAAAGTGGTATCTCAGGTGAAGAACAGTTTCAGGTTAAGAATGGACCTCCAGAACGAATAAAGTTCTTAACCTGAGGTACCACTGTATTTGTAAAGTTACAAATTACTGTTATGGTACAATATAACTCTACCTCACCATGTTCAGGAAAGATCAAATCCCCCCAAAAGATAAATATGTCAGGGAACCTGAATACCACCATACAGTATGAAAGGTCCATGCAAAATTCCAGGAGCCTAGGGTCTAACCTTGTCTCTTGAATCTAAGCAAGGTGTCATCTTGACAAACTACCGTATTTTTCGCTCTATAACACGCACCCGACCATAACACGCACGTAGTTTTTAGAGGAGGAAAATCCGTAGGCATGCCACCCGTAGGCATTCCCTCCATAACACTCACAGACATTTCCCCTTACTTTTTAGGAGGAAAAAAGTGAGTGTTATGGTGCAAAAAATATGGTAACTGCTTTGTTTCAAATGGCTTGCATTTTACAAGCTGGTAGAAGGTTTTCCATGGAGTGTTCTTGCTAGTGCTAGTTTCCTCTGAACTATGAAAAGATCTCAGAAGCTATCCATGATCTCATGCTTCCTGGAATTTTCCTAAATACATAGGAAAGTACACAGTGGCTCTTGTAACTTCATAGCAAGGAGAAAGACCGAACAAAAGAAATGCCCATCTCTTGATGAAGCAACGCTGTAAGAAGTACACATAGTTCGAGCATGAAGGTTGCAATAGTGCACAGTCAGGATGGGGAACCAATGGCTCACCAGATGTTGTTGGACTCCGACTCCCATCAGACCCAGCCAGAATGTAAAATGGCCAGGGGTTATAGGAGCTGTAGTCCTATAACATCTGGAATACCACAGCTTTTCTATCCCTGGCAGTGAGTCCCATTGAACTCAATGGGGCTTGCTTCTGAGGAAGCATGTATCAGATTGCATTGTAGATTTCTTAGGCACATACTGGGAAAGCATCTTAAAGATACACCTAAAGTTGTTAAAAACAAAGGTCCGTATAGCTAAAGCCATGGTTTTCCCAGTAGTGATGTATGGAAGTGAGAGCTGGACCATAAAGAAGGCTGATCGCCGAAGAATTGATGCTTTTGAATTATGGTGCTGGAGGAGACTCTTGAGAGTCCCATGGACTGCAAGATCAAACCTATCCATTCTTAAGGAAATCAGCCCTGAGTGCTCACTGGAAGGACGGATTGTGAAGCTGAGGCTCCAATACTTTGGCCACCTCATGAGAAGAGAAGACTCCCTGGAAAAGACCCTGATGTTGGGAAAGATGGAGGGCACAAGGAGAAGGGGACGACAGAGGACGCGATGGTTGGACAGTGTTCTCGAAGCTACAAACATGAGTCTGACCAAACTGCGGGAGGCAGTGGAAGACAGGAGTGCCTGGCGTGCTCTGGTCCATGGGGTCATGAAGAGTCGGACACGACTAAACGACTAAACAACAACAACAAAGTTGTTAAGTGGTAATGTGACAACATGTGTTTGCAAATACATGTGTCGTACAAGTGCACTTGTCAAGGAGCACTGGGTTACTTGGTGGCAAACCCACACTTGTCTCTGTATAATGTTTGCAATGGCCCTGAATTCCCTTGTTCTTACATGGTTGACATGCACAGTTATGCACAAACAGGGCCGGCCCACCCATGAGGCAAGGCAAGGTGACCACCTCAGGTGGCAGGATCCACAGGAGCAGCAGATCTGGCATCCAAGAAATGCAGATCTACCAAGGAATGCATATCTTTAGATCTGCCACTGCCTCAGCAGCTGCCCTCCCAATGGTACCTCTAAAACCATCTCTCGGATAATAGAAGACACTGCTCATCTCCTCCCACCCTTGTTCCTGATGTAGATCTTCACTCACTCCTTCTTCCCTGGCAGGGGGCATTTTGTGGTTCGCCTCAGGTGCCAAACTGTCTTACATCAGCCCTGGGCACAAACTATCCCTACTGTTTGTGCGGATAGACAGTATTGCAGATAGAAACATAGTGGGTGCTTTTCAGATCAAAACTTAAGAACTTCTGATTCTGTCACCCAGTTCAGACCCATTCTTCACTGTTCCCACTCACTCCTCTTAGCTAATTAAATGGTGAAGCTATCATGATAAATTGCTAAATAAGCTTTGTCCAGGAAATGTACATTTGCTAGATTGGTCTTTCACTCCTGGTTGCTTGAATCAAATGAGATTAGACATATTTAGGAAAGCAGCACTAATCTGATCACTATTTCAGCATAAAGAGCAACCAGCCTTCAGCAAAAGCAGATGGTTAGGGTGTTGTACAAGTTGCTGTACAATTTTATTTCCTTTAAAAATTTATTCATTTGCAGTATTTATATTGGACACCCAGCAACATAGTTATCTTGTCTGCTCACAACTTCTTTTTAAGGACTTCTTATAGAGGGTTAAATCATACATTGTTTACATTCCGACTTCTTCTGGTGTCTATAATTCTGTGTTCACAATGCAAAGTGCAAGTAGATAAATAGGTACCGCTCTAGCGGGATGGTAAACGGCGTTTCCGTGTGCTGCTCTGGTTCGCCAGAAGCGGCTTAGTCATGCTGGCCACATGACCCGGAAGCTGCACGCCGGCTCCCTCGGCCAATAAAGCGAGATGAGCGCCGCAACCCCAGAGTCGGCCACGACTGGACCTAATGGTCAGGGGTCCCTATACCTTTACTAATGCAAGAACAAAAGCAAAAAATCCAACTATTTTTTTCCTTAAAAACAAAGCCGTATAGAAATGAAACAAATAATAATAACAAACTATAGTAAATAATGTGTGGGATGAGAGTTTTCATATTCTCTGCTGTTTCACGGTACACCACGCTGCACATTTTCTACAGAAAAGTGATCCAAGCATTTTCATTTTTAAAAAATAACTAAAATATGGTGCAAAGAAGATGGATGTATAGGACAAGATCACTTCATGCCCTTGACCATTTTAGATACTTCTTTGTTCAGACTTTCCCTCACCAGATGATTGGAGCTGATGAGGATTTTCCTAGCTTAATAGAAACTGAGTAACACGGCTGAAATGCAATCGGCAAAATCTTGTTATGAACAATAAGGTGTTTTTGAAAGCTGGTGGTTTGCCAATGCCGAGATTAGTCTTCTAGTAATAAAAATAGCTTGGAAACTAATGATAATTTTATATATATATAAAAAGCTTACTATTGTTTTCCCCACACACATTTTAAACCCTACCTTTCAAAGTTCCCCACAGCTGACCTAAACTATTGTTTGGTCTTTTTCCCAGGAAAGTGAGCGTGGCATGGGGTGGGTGACTAACTCTGACTCAGCCATTTCTGTACTTCCCATGAACCGCTTACCACAGAAGGTGTAGGTCTCTTTACATATGATTTACTGTATATTAATGTGCAAAATAGCCACCAGATGATCTACCAGCTTCAAGAAAATGAAATGCAAATGAAATGTTATCTGAATGTAACACAGCCATGCAATTTAGAAGCAGCTTCTCTTCCTAAACTGTACTCCAGCACTGACCATATTTGCCAATCCTAGCCCTAGGACAAAAGGTGAGGTTTCTGCTGGGAATACACTTAATAAACCTACTTCCTCCAAGCCTATGCTGCACTTCAGCCCCCTCTTGTGGTACCTAGCATTCATTGCCATTCTCTGTGCTTTGAGGAGTAATAATAAATTTAATAATAAATTTTATTTATATCCCGCCCTCCCCAGCCGAAGCCAGGCTCAGGGCGGCTAACAACAATAAAACAGTACAAAAGTACAGCACAAACAACACTCTAAAATCATTCATTATAAAATTAATTCAAATCAAGCCACTGGCAACCATTGGGCCAGAGCTCCGCGAAGATTGCCGAGGGAGTGAGTCAGGCTGTGCCCTGGCCAAAGGCCTGGTGGAACAGCTCTGTCTTGCAGGCCCTGCAGAAAGATGTCAAGTCCCGCAGGGCCCTAGTCTCTTGTGACAGAGTGTTCCACCAGATCGGAGCCACAACTGAAAAAGCCCTGGCTCTAGTTGAGGCCAGCCTAACTTCTCTGTGGCCTGGGACCTTCAAGATGTTTTTATTTGAAGACTGTAAGTTTCTCTGTGGGGCATACCAGGAGAGGCGGTCCTGTAGGTACGAGGGTCCTAGGCAGTATAGGGCTTTAAAGGTTAAAACCAGCACCTTAAACCTGATCCTGTACTCCACCGGGAGCCAGTGCAGCTGGTATAGCACCGGGTGAATGTGATCTCGCAGCGAAGACCCCATAAGGAGTCTCGCTGCAGCATTCTGCACCTGCTGGAGTTTTTGGGTCAGTCTCAAGGGCAGCCCCACGTAGAGCGAGTTACAATAATCCAGTCTGGAGGTGACCGTCGCGTGGATCACAGTGGCTAGGTCAGGGCGAGAGAGGTAAGGAGCCAACTGCTTAGCTTGGCGGAGATGGAAAAATGCCGCCTTTATTATAGCTGCAATCTGTGCCTCCATGGAAAGGGAGGTGTTGAAGATTACACCCAAACTCTTAACGGACGGTGCTGGAACTAATTGCACCCCCACAAGAGATGGGAGTTGCCCCCCCAATCCCATATCGTCCCGTCCCAGCCACAGGACCTCTGTCTTCGAAGGATTTAGCTTCAACCGGCTCCCACGTAACCATCTAGCCACAGCTTCCAAGCATCTGGTCAGTGTGTCTGGGGCCGAGTCAGGATGGCCATCCATCAACAGATAGAGTTGGGTGTCATCGGCATACTGATGGCAACCCAGCCCAAAACTCCGGACAAGCTGGGCGAGGGGGCGCATAAAGATGTTGAAAAGCATCGGGGAGAGTATCGCACCCTGAGGTACTCCACACACCAAGTAGTGGCGCGATGACAATCCCCCCCAAGCACCACCCTCTGTCCCCGTAAGGTTAGTGTTGTGGTGAAGGACTAATTTTTCAGAGAACAATGATGTGTGCAAGGACAGAGCAATACCTTTAAGAGAGATTATCCAAGCTCACAGATTCAATATTAAAATCTTTCCGCTGGTAATAATAATAATAATAATTCCTCTTCACTGAGGAACGGACCTAACTCCATGGAAGAAAACAAGTTGTGTGCAAGAGTTGCACCGAATTCAGTAGATGACGGGAAAGAACTTTGCTTAAGACTTTGGAGAGCAGTTTCAGGTGCTCTTTGGGTCTTACATTTATCATGCAACACTAGCAAGAAATAACTTACATGCACGTTCCTGTTCCTGTGATTTGTTTCCTTTAGTAATACATATTTACTAACCCTATCTCAATTTTGCCTACACAGTAATCTAGATGACAAGGAAGTAATTCATGAATGCAATAATTTATATGTTGCATCAACGTTTTATTCCTTTCTGTTGCCGAAGGCAAGAAGGGATTCTAGTTAGCAGAATCATGTGAGGTACTTATCTAAGCCATAATGCTGTCAAAATAGTGAGGGAAAAGACATTGCACCACTTCATAATGCCAGTGTCCATATTAACACTTCCTATCATCTTCCAACCATCTCAAATTATGTACTTTAGTATGTACAGTTTTCCTATTCCGTACTCTTTTCATTGCAACTCTATTGTGAGAAAGTTTAAATATATACATCTAAATGTAAGTAAATGAAGTCAACAAATCCATACATTTCTAGGGTTTGCTGATCAGAAGGTCAGTGGTTTGAATCCCTGTGACGGGGTGAGCTCCCATTGCTTGGTCCCAGCTCCTGCCCACCTAGCAGTTCGAAAGCATGTCAAAGTGCAAGTAGATAAATAGGTACTGCTCTGGTGGGAAGGTAAACAGCGTTTCCGTGTGGTGCTCTGGTTGGCCAGAAGCAGCTTAGTCATGCTGGCCACATGACCACGAAGCTGTCTACGGACAAACACCGGCTCCCTCGGCCAGTAAAGCAAGATGAGCGCCGCAACCCCAGAGTCATCCATGACTGGACTTAACGGTCAGTGGGTCCCTTTACCTTTACCTAATCCATACATTTCTTTTTTTAAGTTTCCCACTCACTCCTTCAATCACAGTAAATAATTTTGTGAATTTTTTATGATTAAAAGTTGTATTTAAATGCTAAAACACAACAGTTTTGTGTTTGCAGGAACAAGGTACAGCATATTAAAATTGTTGCTATACTCTAGACCAGTGTTTCCCAACCTTTTTTGGGCAAAGGCACACTTGTTTGATGAAAAAAATCTCGAGGCACACCACCATTACAGCCCCGTGACATCAGCGCGCAGCGTCACGCCGGGAGGGATGCACGAAAGTGTAAGTTTCAATTTTTTCCCCTCCCCCTTGCCGGGGAACCTCCAAGCTTTGGGGGTGGGGGGGGGAGGAGGCAGCAAAGCGAGGCAGGAAGGAGAGCGCGGCTTGGCTGGGTGAGCTTTGACAGGGAATGAGAGCCGCGAGGCGGGCGCTGCGGACGGAGGCGCTGCCCGCCGAGCTCGCAGGCAGCCAGGCAGGCAGACGGCGAGAGCCCCGCGCTGGGCGGCCTCTCCTCGCCGCCCCGCCTCTCGCCGCCTGACTCGTCCGCCTCCCTCCAGGCAACATCTCGCGGCACACCAGGCAACATCTCGCGGCACACTAGTGTGCCGCGGAACAGTGGTTGGGAAACACTGCTCTAGACAACCTCCCAAAGAGCACAATGTATATAAGATAATAAAGCACCAAGTTAGGACTTGCTATTTTAACAGGCGATAAATAGCCTATTTTATTTTCAAATGCAGAATAAATGTCTTAGCTGACACTCCTTAAAGCAGCATTTTAAATCTCTCGCATTTTAAATCTCTCACAGACAATGTAGCTCAGCAAAAAATCCTCTTGATATGCACCAAACAATAATTAGCCCATTCATAATATTTTATAACCCAGAGACTATTGCATTAAGTATTAATAGAAAAGAACACACAACCGTTCTTCCTGCTCAATTGGCTATCATTTCCCACTGATATATCCTTGTAACTGAAATGTCCTCTTGTTGAAAGACATACCTTGAAAAGTCCTTCCCAACCAACAAAAGATCAGACCTACTCAGATGTCAACAACTTGTGAATCATACTGTGAGGGCTGAATTCTGAAAAATATTCCCCATTCCAAGCAAATTTAGAGATTTATTTACATCTTAAGAAATACTTCAATGCATAATTTAAAACACCATTGCTCTCTTTCTGCTATGCTGTAGTACATCTAATACAGCCTTGATTATGTATCATTTGGGTCATGTTGAACTAATAATTCCTGCCAGCAGTGGAGGGAGAAGCCTAAATGCATAAAAATTCATATAATATATAATGCAGAAACGAGTAAGTGCCAATAAGAGCCTGATCCTATATGCCGGTGATGGGCAACCTGTAGCCCTCCAGATATTGCTGAACTACAACTCGCATCAGTCCTAGCTACACGGCCAATGCTCATGGGTTGGACTCCCACAATATCTGTAGAGACCCAGATTCCTTATCCCTGCTATACATGTTTACTTAGAGATAAGTCCCACTGAATTCATTGGAATTTATTCCCAAGTAAATGTGCATAGGCTGGCAGCTATGTGTCCTTATCTTATTGTATACTTGGAAATAAGGTCTTCTGGATAGCTCAGTTGGTTAGAGCATAGTGCTAATCATGCCAAGGTTGCAGGTTCAATCCCCATATGGGACAGCTGCATATTCCTGCATTGCAGGGGGCTGGACTAGATGATCAACAGGGTCCCTTCCAACAATAAGTCCCAACGTAACTTATTACCAAATGCCAGAAGCCCTGCTGTGCTCTCTGGTTCAACGCCAGATTAGATGCTGGCGTGACAGATGTGCCGGCAGAACTCTGCTGTTATGCTGACAGAACCATTCTGCCTCTGCAGCAGCCAAAATAAGGCAGAGATGGGGGTTCAGATAGGGCAACAGGGGAGGAGCATATTCCTATACTCCTTTCAGGCTACATCTACCGGTACATTGCAGAACATTCTTCTAGACACAGACCCTGGTGCAAGAAACCTCACTTCAATGGGAGATTTAAGAGAGAAAAGCTTGTCCCACTTCAGTGGGAAGGTCTATTAAAAAATTAAAGAACTGTCTCCATGACCAAATGTCTCCTCTTGGTTTACAGATTCATCTGTAACTTTTAACAAATCAGAAAGTCAAGGAACACATGCAACCTCTCTCCTATGCATGTCTTCTCAGAAGACATTTTATAACCACTGGAGAATCCTAGATAGCTAAAACCTCCTCAAAAATAGATGGATGACCTGATGAAGTAGTCTATATTTGCAGGCATGCTTTCATAATATGGTTAATTAATATGTTACAACAATGAATGTCAACAGCAGATAATGCAAGTAATTCCTGCCACTCACATTCCTGTTCCTATACCCTTGAAACTGAAATATCCTCTTGTTGAAAGACATATACTGAAAAGTCCTTCGATCATTCATCTTGACATTCCAAGTCAAAATTGGTTAATGTTTTGAAATTCACATTTTTCTCATCTGTTGGACATACTCCAGTGAATAGTGACAATCACCTTCAGGCTAAGATCCACATTCATATTAGCACTATACCTTTATTAGCACAACCAAAAAGTCACAAATTATTGTACTGTACAAGTTCTCCTTAATTCTTCATCAGGCTAAATGTAAACAAAGCAGGGGGTGGAGAGACAGAAAAATTCGCCAGTAGTGTAACCATATCTGCCTGCATTCCTCTTATGACAGAGTGCTGGAGGAGATAGGGGACCTTCAAATAAGGTTTTGTTAGACACTATACAGGTTTCAGAATGCGCGAAGCATGGAGATGCTTTCAGACTGTCACTATACTGGCAAATGAAGATCCCACAATTAAAGCTGATTTGCTGCTTTTTAGCAACAAACTTTTTGTGATGCAGGCATTGATAGGAAAATGCATTGCAAAGTGTGGGATAATATTTGCTTGATGCAACAGTCATCTAATCACCCCCCCAAGCAAATTTAGAATTGCTGATAATCTGGAAGCAACAATTGTGGGAAGAAAAACAAACTAACAATGGCAGTTCCCCCATCTCTGGAAATACAAAACCTAACTCTTACACAGTCCATTTCCATCCTTAGGTGAAACACACCGGTACCTCATTGGGTGAAAAACAAATTAAACAGAAGCTTTATATTAGATGGTATGCAGATTAATTTTAGATAGTGTGTTTTATTTTATTTTTTAAGTAATTAGAATGAAATTGAGTAGCTTTACCTAGCAGTTTGAGGGACCGTTCCCTCAGGAGAACAAAGTTTCATCTTCAGGTAGTGCAAGACTCTATTCTTCCCATTTAGAATCACCAATGTGTCTCTGAGATTTGGGACATTCACAACAATGTCTGGGACTGCTGACATTCACCAAATTTTAAGCACTGATATATTCTGCAATGAACTCTGCCCTTCGCAAAATACTTTTGGTTATTTAATCAACATCCATTGCTTGCTAATATTTCTTTTTCTAAAAAGTCCAAAGGAACAATGTGAGACATTATTTCAGTGTAATGTTAGAATGTAGGACTATGCCATGCTTTTAGAGCATAAGAACGAAAGTGGCCAATTCACTTCACAGAAAGAGGCCTTTGTTCGGGTGCCATCTGCAGAGAGAGCCTTTGAAGTTCTGCTTTTGAGCTTCCCCACATTGTTGCTTCCTCAGAGTGATGAGTTTGAGGCAAATTCTGATATATGTCATCCTATCAGGGAGAAAGTAACCGAGAGGTTTATACTGCTGAAGGGTAATCAGTCACAAACGCAATTGTTGTGTAATGGAGATTGGAATGAATGCCCCAATAGGTGAGAGACGTAGTTTTTTCTTAATCTGAAAACTGACTGTAAAAGGGACATTTACAGTGGTACCTCAGGTTAAGAGCTTACTTCGTTCTGGAGGTCTGTTCTTAACCTGAAACTGTTCTTAACCTGAGGTACCACTTTAGCTAAGGGGGGCTCCCGCTGCTGCTGCTGCTGCACCACCGCCACGCGATTTCTGTTATCATCCTGAAGCAAAGTTCTTAACCCGAGGTACTATTTCTGGGTTAGCAGAGTCTGTAACCTGAAGCATCTGTAACCTGAAGTGTCTGTGACCCAAGGTACCACTGTATATTCTAAACTAAGGTCCATATGCAACACTGCAGTTCTGCTGCTACAAGGGACTTCTTGTGAACAACAGAACTTCCTCTTCCTCTCCTGTTGCTTCCAGTCCCCCTGCACCCTCTCAAAATCAGCTTTGGAAGGTTGAGAGATTCTCCGGAGCAGATTCTGGGTGTGTGTAGTGGAAGCTGTCTGTGGACAAACGCTGGCTCCCTTGGCCAGTAAAGTGAGATGAGTGCCACAATCCCATAGTCATTCGCGACTGGACTTAACTGTCAGGGGTCCCTTGACCTTTTTTAGTGGGAGCCACCATAGCTGCTAGAGGGCTGTAAAAATTTGTGTCCCTGGCTTTTTAGACTTGTCTACCCCTATACTATCTGAAACCAAAAGGGATGCATTGGTTGATAGTTGTGATTCCCACCCCCAGCTCTCCTACCACACTATTTGAGCAACTATTTGGTTCTTCATATACAGCTCTATTATCACTAGCACCAACTAGTGAAATTAACTGTAACTGCACTTTTTACAAATACTAGAGTCCATGTATTACACTAGAGCAGGCTTCCTCAAACTCGGCCCGCCAGATGTTTTTGGCCTACAACTCCCATGATCCCTAGCTAGCAGGACCAGTGGTCAGGAATGATGGGAATTGTAGTCTCAAAGCACCTGGAGGGCCGAGTTTGAGGAAGCCTGCACTAGAGACTATAGGAATAGTATTGCATCCTAAATTGTATTAATGATTCAGCACTACCATCAAGAGAATGTTTTAACCGCAACATACATTCCTTTTTTAAAAAAAAGTTTTAAATTTTCATACTATTTTCTGCATTTATAGAGTCTCTCCTGTCCTTCTTGGTCTTTTATCAAGTGTGCCAGTTTAAGCATAGAAAGGACATTTCTTCTTAATTGGAGGAAACATTCTTGCATAAAAGTTGCTCATTTTAAAAGCAATCCTTCTTGGGACCTAGATTATTTGGAAACGTAAACATTGGCAAGCATCCAAACCACAATTATTCTAATATAGTAGTAGTGTTAACTGGAGGAAGTAGAAACAGGCAGTAGAATCAGTGCAGAGAGATCTCTGGGATGATTTGTATGATCCTGCCTGAACAGACTGACAAGGGATGCACCGATGGCGTGCACATTCCACACCATCACCACACCACCTTGAACTTCACACCTCTTCCACGTGATTCCATTATGCCAGTGGTTTTCAACCAGTGTGCCATGGCCCCCGAGGATGCCTTGGATGATAGTCAGGGGTGCCGTGGGCAACACTTGCCTCTGTCCCTCTTTCCTTCCCTCCCTTCCTCTGATGCCCCCTCATATCTCTGCCTCCCAAAGGCTTGCAAAGCTGTTTGTTGCTGCAGCCCTGGCTACAAGCTCCCCAGGCGAATAGTGCCTCTGAGGCTGGCCAGGAGGGTGCTTCCCAGGCCCCTGCAGCCAAGGGATGACATAACTCCTGAGCCCCACAGGAGTGCCGCAGAAAGAATGTAGTTGGTCAAGGGAGCTGCGGACCCAAAAAGGTTGAAAACCTCTGCATTATGCAAACATTGCTGTGGGATCCAACAATGAGGAAGCAACAAGCGCTCTGCCCTGGCAATGGGCAACTGGCTGGCACCTCTTTTTCCCAGCAATCACAGGCTCAGTGCACTTTGAGCAATGAATGCCTTGGATCTGTTATTGTTTCAAATGATTGCGGCTGCTCCTGGTGCTATCTTGCTACTTGTAGTAAAGCACCCATCTGCAAACTTTTGTTTTGAGAATAGTGAATGCAAGCAACTGAAACTTTAATTTATAGAAAACAACACAATTCTTATCTCATTGATATGACTGTGTTTTCTTAGGTTTAGTCACATTGCTCAGACATCTGCCTAGCCTGAGCATCCTGTTTACATTAGCAACTAGGCAGTTCTAATAACAGAAATCCCTGCTGGATAATTCCAGGTGCTGTGTGTGTGTTTCATATGCTCATTTTGCAAAGAGAGGCATTGTGTTGTTGTCAGCTGGGAAATCAATTTCATCACACTTAACCTGCTAGCAGAACTGAATGCGGCTTGAATATTTGTTTTTATTTATACCAAGTTGTATTTGCATCAACAGCCTATGGGGCTACGTCTGGCTTTTACGATCACAGGGATGATTGCAATTGAAGCTGCCTAGGATGTATGGATGATGTTACACAAAGCAGGGACTGAGCGGGTTCAAGGGAAAGTGGAAACAGAAGTGCTAGGCTGTACGATAGACAGAATTCAAATGTGAACCCATTCGCATTGCTATATGCATGTGGCAAGAAATGGTGACATCTGCTGAATTTCTGCCAGGCAGTGGTTAATTGCACAGGGCCATTCGGGGCCGGGGCAAAAGTGCCTCCTCCTATTGGCCTGCGAAGGAACATCTGTGTGCACCCCACCACTGGGCCAGTCAAGAGGGAAAGAGGAAGAGGAAGGCAGGAAAGCACTGCCAGAGCCATGTGCCTGGTCTAGAGTACCTCGCTGCAAGGACAGGAGGGCGGGGCAACACAGCGGTGCTCCAAGCTTCACGTTTCTCTGCCTTATCTCTGCTCCCATTTCAGGGCTAGTTTGCAAGGACAGACTCCCTTGATTAGACACTAGCTGGCAAAGGCACTGAACGCTGCCCAGTCCACCAGAGAGGCACAACACTTGCCCTGCCCTGGGCACTGGCAACCCACGCTACGCCCCTGGAGGTGGCAATTACTCCCCAGGGTTTTTAGCCAGGGAAATTCCTAGCCCTACTTGGAGCTGTCAGGGATTTAGCCAGGGACCTTCTGAATGCAAAGCTGATGCTCTGTCACTAAGAATCCCTCGTCAACAAAAAAGACCGTGCTGTGGCACTGAGTCTTATACAAGTGGTGTTTTTCAGGGAGGTGGAGCAAAGCTTAGAATTCATTTCATGTGAGGTGGGCGGGCTGGAAGAAAGCACAAGGACAGAGTGGGAGAGCCACACAAAGGAGGCATTGAAATATATGTTGGCAAACAAAGACAGCAAAGAGGAATACATTAGGTGACAAGTTCACATAAAAAGTGCAATTTAAATGCTAAGTGTTGTTATGAGTTTGCGGGTGCCAAACCAATATAAATTCCTGCACCCAGTAAAGTGTTGGAATCTAATCAAGGCTTGGGGTGTTAAACTGGGTGCCCAACACCTAATCCCTGGACTCAGCAAGTGTTAAAAGCTAATCAAGGCAGGCTGGCTTATTGTGTTCAGGTAATCGTTTGGGTTTGACCGAACTGCAGGAGACAGTGGAAGACAGGAGTGCCTGGCGTGCTCTGGTCCATGGGGTCACGAAGAGTCGGACACGACTAAATGACTAAACAACAATGATCGCTTGGGTGATGGGCCATTAAGGAAAGACAAGGTGATGAGCCATTAAGAAAGCAAAGGCGAGGGGGCTCTGTGTGAGACGGCAAATGGGTGCAGCCTTCGCTCACAGACAGCAAGAAGGACAAAAGCCCGACTTTTGAAAGTGTTGTGGGTGATCTAGAAGTAAAGCTGCAGGCTGAAAACCAGAGGGGCAGAGCACATTGTTTGAATCCAAGGCCATGGCTATGGGAGAAACAAGAGCCTCTTGGGGTGCTAATGCTGTGAACCCCTCCATAGTAGGCTCATGTTGTATATATGCGCAAATAAATCACATACCCTAAAGGCAGCACAGTCTTTCCAGAAGGAAACAAGAACTGTAAGTTAGCGCCTAGAAACCCTGGAATCTCGCACTGCTTACATATTGAGGTGGTGTGCAGTATACATCAGTGTATGAGCAGAACCCACTTCCACCCCACCCCCCCATGGGGAATCTCTCATCAACTGCAACCCCTCAAACCGTCTACCCCCAGGTCACTCCTGAGGGCTGGGAGGACCCTAAGGGATGGCTTTTCATGGGCAACTCCTCATGAGCCTCACATTTATGAACATTGCACAAAGAACACGGGACACAGACTTTCCTATTTACCTCCAAGTTTGTGACAACCTGACTTGTGGCTATTTTCTAGAGTCCCCCCTTGCTGCCCAAGTCTTTGCTTTCTGGCCACCTTTTAAGCTGGCAGGGGAAAGCTTCTTTCTCAGAATTCCTGAGGCAGGTCTTCCTAGCCCCTCGCCTTTTCATATTTACCACAATAATAACATTGTCCTTTGCAGCACAATCCTACAAGGGGGAAACTCCAAAGAAAGCTCCATGAATTTGGTGGGGCTTATTACTCAGCAAGTGTGCAAAGAATGGCAGCCTTTTATCTATTCAAACTGTCAACACAGGTTAAAAATTTCAGCAATGCCCAACCCTAACATTTTGGGTGGTTGATTTCCTGTTGTAGCTTTTTCTTCAAGCCCCCCAAAGATTTCAGCCATTGTCTCTGGCTGCTGCCCCTAACATCTAGAACTCCCTTTCAGAACAACATACAATGCTCCTTGCCATCTCTAAAATCCCTTTCCCAAAGCCTCCTTCTCCATTAATTCCTTAGGGCATGTACACATAAGTGGCTTTGAAATGCAACAAGGCCGTTTCCATCTCCCCTGCCATGTTTCAAGTTGTGTTTTAGGCTGCTGTGCGTACCATTACCTGATCTATTTCCCCATGCTCGCAGCCCTGCCAACCCCTATTTGGCGAAACTGTCATCTGTGCATGCGTAATTTGCACATGTGCAATGGACGTCTAACAGGTAAACAACCCAGCTGAACCATGGTTTATGTTTTTGAACTGGGTGGAAGCTGCTTTAAGGGAAAGCACATCACAAAGCAGCATTTCCCAAGATGCTGAAGGACACAGATGGTCTGTGGCTAAGGTCATGCCTTCTCAGCTTCAGATACGGGTGGTGGGAGCCTGCTGGAGCCAGGGTCAGTGGTAACATGTACACAGCCTCAGTCTGTGAACAGTACCTGCTCATTTCCTATGGTATGGCTCTCCCTCCTTCCTCTGCTATCTCCCCTCGTGTCTAAATTTAGATTGCCTGCTCATCAGGAGAGGGACCATTTTTCTTTTTGTTTATGTTATGCTGTAATGCCCCACGGACGTTGACATTGAAAGCACTTATATAGAGAAATAGATCCATGAACAAACAAATAAATACACAATAAAGTATCAAATCAATGCCTTACACACACACACACACACACACACACACACACACACACACACACACACACAATGTAGACTTGTCTTGCCAACTCCATTTGCTCTCCTGAAATAAATACTGGGCTGGATTCCCTGTCAGATTTATGCTGTGCCCTGCGAAGATGCAATCGAGTGGAGAAAGTCGCCCAGATTGTTTGATCACAGATTGTTCCCTTCTTCCCTTTTTCACATCGCTGATCCAAATGACTTCCTTTTGCTCGCCGCAGTGCACCACTGTCTCCACCACAGTCCTTGTTTAGTATGTGCAAACCGTTCAGAGAGTGCATGGATGAAGGAGGGGAAGGGAGAACGCCGCATTAGGAAAGCATTGGAGAAAAAAAGGTAAGAGTTTTCCCAATTTGCTTTCAGCTGCAGTAGCCTTTGCTGCTATTTTTGGAGCTTGGTTCTCGTACCTTTTTGTGCGGAGTTTTTATTTTTTTATGTAACGGCAGGGTGAACTTTAGTCTAGCACATTTTATGCAGGTGCATTTTAAAGGACACCAGAAACTATTTTTTACTTCCTCTCCCCCTCGCCCTTCAGGGGTGATCTTATCATCTTCACTTTTGTTTCTGCCCACCTTTCCGGGACAAGATGTAAAATATTGATCAAAAGCAGTAGGTTATAGGGAAAGGTGTGACAAAGCAGATAGACGGTACAGTTCGCAGAAAGGCTTGCAGGGCATTATAAAGAGGATCTGAACCCAGAGACTGAATTATGATATGAGGCTCAGCTACAAGGCAATTTAGAGGAATGCAGGAATCAGGTGTGTTCCTACCAGATCCCACATTCCACATCCCTCTTCCACAAAGACAACAAGGATGACTGTACAGCCCTTGTGTGGGTGTAGAATGCACAGCAGACTTTCACCAGACTTGGGGAACAGGCACTGGTCTTTTTTGACACCTCCTTAAGCAGTGGAGGATAGTCCATTAGGATGAATAGGGCACTGCCGTACCAACCTCAGTCTGCCTTCAGCCAGCCCCCACCTGCTTACTTTCTTCCATCCCATCCAGAGGGTGACATTGGCACTGAGCTACCTCCTCCTTAGTCTCAGTGCTACATTTGTGAAAACTTGGCTAGAAGGAAGATTGAGACAAGGCCAGAATTAGTTGGGCTCTGCCTCTTATTGGCTCTTGCTCCCCCTAGTGTTGGGCTCCTGCCTTGCATCCCAATGGACACCAGCCACAACTGTACTGAAGTTTAATAGCAGAGACCACTTGCGTTGCATGCCAAAGGTCCCAGGCTTCAATGCAATTTAAAAGTTTCTGCAATTTAAAAGGATCTCAAGGAACAGGATGCTTGCTGTGACCTTGGGGAACATTCACCCTGGCCAGATCTGGGCTAGGTGGACTAATATTCTGAGGCCCACACTATGCATTATGGGTTTGACCACATTTGAGAATCATTTGGGTGTTAATCCACTTTTTCCGCAATTGAATAAGATTGAAATAGTCCACACCAATATGTATTTGAATTTCTATATAAGGAGCAACCACAATCTTTCCTGTTCACACCACAGACGGTGTTACTGTTGCTGTTCGCCCCTACCTTTTAAGTTGTTGATTTTATTATGCCAGTTAGGTAGCTGAATGAAGACAACTGTGCGCATACCTTTAAAAAAAGAATTCATGCAAATGAGGTACACAAAAGCACACAGTCAGGCAATCATAAAGGTTCAGCACACATTTTCAGTTTTCTGGATATATATATATATATATATGAATGAGATAGTCACTCACTTTTCAGATTGCTGTTGTAGATTTTTTAAAATGTATTTTGCTTGTGCAGTTTTATAGTTTGGGGCAAATCTTCCACAATAAGAGAAGGAGGAAACCCCATGGGGATGGTAGGATTTACTGGAAACAATTTCATTCACTTTTTTTGAAAAAAGAAGAATCTAATTCACTGGCTCTCATTGTGCTCCCAATCTGAATTTAAGATGCTGGCTTTGACTATCTATCTATCTATCTATCTATCTATCTATCTATCTATCTATCTATTTATCTATCTACAATTTCCCACCTTTTCCACTGGAAAGTTTGGGAGCAAAATATCTCAGATGCCTCCATTCCCCCACTCCATAGCGCCTGCCTGCTACTTTCAATTAAGTTTAGGTCTCCTAAAGATCCCACTGCTATCTGAGGTGAGTGACCAAGAAGGGGGATTCTCAAATGTGGTGGACAGTGAAAATATTCTTTAAGTGGGCCTTTTAAGAATCTTGATTCCATTGGGATTCTGCTACTGTCTCAATTAGCTTATCAGCTTGTTTCAGATTTTGAGGTTGGATTTTTTTCTTTCTTGATTTGTATTTTACTAATGTAGTGTAATCTACGTTAAAAGTATAAATCAATAAAATAAAAATAAACAAACAAAATTAAATAGAAGAAACAATTAATTTAGGCCTGCAAGAATTTTTTAAAAAGCTATCTGTTCTGTCCAACTGCAACCATGGAATGATTTAATCACTTGCCTCATGCCATTCCCCCTGATTAAAAACTAATCCCTGAATCTGCTTCTTGACTGGTAGAAGAAATTGATAGCTACCAGTAAGATATCAGTTAGTTTTCCTTTACAGGGATCATACAAAGGAGCAAATAACAGCTTCGGGGAAAGATTTTAGTTGGGTCGTCTAGGGTACATGGGAAAAGTCAAGCCTCCCTCCTACATACACCATGGTCCCAGTGCGCACACACCCTGACAACTGCTGTTAATTTTTAAACAACTGGTCTTCTGTGTAGCATCTGGGGGTTTGCCCCTTTGTGGCAGAAAAGAGGGATACAGGCTCCTAGAATAATATTCTACCACCTGATATTCAGCATTAACTACTAAAGCAAACTGATCCTGCATGTTCACTGGGAAATAAGCACCACTTTATTACATGGGCCTTATTCACTTCTGTAAGAAATTGTAGGGTCATAACCTTAGGCACAAATAGTTTATTAGAAGCAGAGGTTGCTGCTACCCACTCATTTTCATGCAAAGGCTTGATCCTGTCTTCTCCTGTCTCCCCCACTCCACAGACGTCTCCTTTCCACATATAGTATGTCTGGCTAGACATAGTAAACATCCAAAGTATTTAGCCAAAATTACAGTGGGCTCACATGTTCACTGACACACTGTTATACACAGATGACACAATCTCCTATTCACTAATTATAAAATTCTATCTCTGTTCTGTGGCATCTTGCTAGGCTGTTGTTGTTTTTTGTGTTGGTTTTTTTAGCCAATTTTATTGGCAAATCTTTAAAAACCAAGGTACCCATCCCTGTAGGCTAGATTTTTCCATGTAGCCACTGCCTCTAAGGTGATATGTCACAGATAATATGATGCCTATTCTCACACACCCTCAGCAATTCCCAGAGCTAGCTCTTAAAAATCCCTGTGAAGAGCCTTGTTAGTGTCTCCAAAAGAGATACATATTTCTCACATGGATGGAAATGGGCTTGGAATGACTGGCAGGCTCTGGGACTGACAGACTGGAAAAAGGTGGGAAGCCTCACACTTCACAGTAGAAATGAAAATTCTGTTTGCCTTTGTAAAACAAAAAACCAGGAGTCTTTATTCTTCTAAGCACACAGGCAGATTGTCTTGCAATGTTTACTTTTCTGCTCCCAACCCACAAATACTTTAAAGTTTATTTATGTCTGTGTGTGTCACACTGCACAAGTGAGGATAAGGTGATAACAGAGATTAATGACCTTGCTCCATTAACCCCTTGATCAAGGAACTTCTGAAGAAGCCTTGGCCCTCAAGATAGTGTTGGACTCCACTTCCCATCAGCCCCAGCCAGTAAGGTCAATGGTCAGGAAAGATGGGAACTTGTCCAACAATAACTGCAAAGGCCATAGGTTTCCCATCCCTGCTCTACACATTTTCAAACCCTGTTCTAGAAAAACCTGGAGTTCAATAAGAACATACTACAACTCCTATCATCTCTAACCATTGGCCATGCTGGCTGAGGTTGATGGGAGTTGCAATCCAAGATCTTTCGAGGGCCACAGGTTTCCTATCTATGACATATCCCCTTTAAAAAGTAGATAGGAAGCACAGAGCTGCATGGCTGTCCAACCAAAGCAAGGCTATTCTCCTCTTGAGCACGTGAATACACTTTGCTCTATCACAAATGTGGGGAAACATCGGCTCTCCTGACGCTGCTGAACTACAACTCCCATCAGCTCCAGCAATTGTGGCCAATGCCCAGGGATGATGGGAGTTGTAGTTCAGCAACATATGGAAGAACCAAGATTCCCCATACCTGATCTGTCTAGGGTTGCCATATTTCAAAAAGTAAAATTCCTGACACATGCAAAATTGTTGAGCATTTTTTAAAGAAATCAACAAAAATTGTTAAGCCTTTTTGGGGGGGAACAAAAACAAATTATTGAGCTTTTGAGGGCAAACCTACCCCCCCCCATAGTGATTTTAAGTTTTTTGAGCTGTTTCCACTGCTTTTTCCATCGCGTTGGGGAGACTCTATGATAATTAAAGTGGATAAAATTGACTCGTGTTTTCAGTGAAGCTAGGGGCTGAGTAGGAGCTGCTCTCCAAAGTTTCAGGCACCGATATTGCCTATCGTTGTTAGCAGAGACCCTTTAATTGACTTAATATGGGAACACTTTCATGCTCATCTTTAGCCCCTTGGCAGAACTTCCTTCTCTCCTTTTATCTAGGGGTGCAGAAGATAAATTGTGTCATTCATATAGCTGGTACTGACTATGACAGTCATTGCAAAGGGGTGGGGAGAAATGATTTTTGGGAAATAATGTTTATTGTGCATGCCTTTTTATTTTACTTCCAGCAGTGCCATCTACTGGTGAGTGAGAAATAAGGGGTATGCTTTAGCATGAAAATCTGGAAGAATTCACATTAATGTTTTTTGTTTTGAGGGAAGTTTTTAATGTGTGATATTTTAGTGTATTTTTGGTTTCTATGGAAGCTGCCCAGAGTGGCTGGGGAAACCCAACCAGATGGGTGGGGTACAAATAATAAATTGTTGTTGTTGTTGTTGTTGTTGTTGTTGTTGTTGTTGTTGTTGTTGTTATATTGTTTTTTTAAATGTAATCAAATAAAAATCCCCAACTTTACTGGCAGTGTTACACTTAAAGAGTCCTCAAGGGCTGGTAACTGATGCAGAGGGTGCCTGTAAAATTTATTCTGGAAGTAAGGTACTGTATAGGTATCTTGGGCTAAATGAAGGATGTTCATCTTCAGTGAAGCATCTCTCAAGGCTGCATGGAAACCTGGTAGAAATATAATCTCAAGACCCAAGCAGGTTCATATGTTGGTTTCAAGAAAACTTACTGAAGTGGAGGGGTGACGGATCAATCAATTCCACCCCACCCCCACAGAAAAGGTAGATAAAATTATGACTTACTGAATTGATGTCTCTTGGCAAAAGGTGTGGGCAAAATGGACTGCCAATGATTCACTGTAAAGAGAGGAAAGTTACTGGTGATGAGTGAAAGTTATTCCGTGCACTTTGGAAAATGGTGGCCTTTTAAGAAAGGATCTGGCACACAAACAAAAATAACTCCTAAATTAGTGCATAATTTTACAAGGAGTTGAAGCATGAAATGATTGAATTGCTTCTTTAAATGACCGACAGTTTTAGGAAGTGTTTAAAAATAATCTGCATTTAATTTTAAAAACCCAATGACTTCTAGCAAAAAAATTATTAAGAATTATTAATCTTTCCATTGGTGAAGAGTTCTGTGTAATCAAAGAGCTTGCATATTCTTATGCCGCAATAAATTAGTCCAGTGAAAGGCACTACTTTATTATTCTCTCTCACCAGTTCAATGTTTTTATTAAAAAACTGGAAAATACAGGCGAACAATTGCTAAATATTTTCAAATGATATTTAAAGACACAACCATAATGAAAAAGGAATATTGTAAGATTCAACAGGCTTGAAATGATCCGATCAGCAAAATTATTTACTAAAAGCACTACATGGTTCAATTCCCACATTGAGTAGATATAGCCCTCTTTTTATTTAATGCACAATGAATTTAGTCAATTTTAGTAACACAGTAAAAAAAAGTAAAGTATAGCTACATGCGCTCTGGTACACAATAAATATTTGTTTTAAGGGTGTCCTTGGCAGCCCTGCCCTGCAATAATGAGTAGTATTGATTTCAACTGAAGTTCACACTTAATATGGAAATTAGTTCCATGAGCTGTTTAAAACTCGCAAGGAAAAAATAATAGCAACTTTACTTTCTGGCGCCACGACATAATTCAGTTTTAAAAGAGCAATGGAACACACTCTTTCCTGCTGCGAAGGACGGGACGAAGTCTTTCTGTGGGTTGTATAGCGAATGTACAAGGAATCCAACAGGTGGCTCCGTGGCGCAATGGATAGCGCATTGGACTTCTAGAGGGTTGAAGGGATTCAAAGGTTCCGGGTTCGAGTCCCGGCGGAGTCGCAGGGAGAATTTTTGTTTCGTTTTGCTCCGCTTTTCTCGCCTACTTTTTTTTTTTTTTTTACAGAAAGCAGTTCCGCGTCTTAAAATCGGATAAATATTTGCTGAGACGGCGAAAGCTTGCCGTGAAGGCCAGCAGCGCCAACCCTTTCCTTTAGCTTACTCAGCGCCGACTACGGACTTCCCCTCAGGAGGGAGGCGTTGCCTTAGCGAGGCGGCCGAGTCTGGGGAGAGAAAAAGCCGCGGCCAGGGGGGCGAGGGAGGCCGAATCACCTCAGAGCGCCAAAAGCCCGCCTTCCCCAGAGCCAAAATGGGGCGGATGCCTCGCTACGCCAGGCTACACTCGGTTTCTCCGACTGCCGGCATGAGGAGGGAAACCCTTACGAGTCCCCGCAAAACTCGCCCCTGGCTGTCCACTTCCTCGCCTGCCTGCGCCGCCATTGCAAGGCTGACGGGGGAAGGAAGAGCCGCCTCATGGCCGCCTCAGCAGGGCTGGTCTGAGGCAACTGCCACGGCTTTACCCGCGCGGCCAGGGCATAGCGGAGCAGGAGTTTACTGTTTCGACAGCATCTCCCCCAAAAGGCTAGAAGCAGTTATTCATTTCTTTTGCTTACATTATTTTTTAAAAAATAAAAATATTCGCCCCCACAGCTCCAAGGAGCTCGTGAAGTGGCGCAGCAGGTGGTTTTTTATTTATTGTTTATTGAATTTACTGTATATACCGCCCTTATACCCGGAGGTCTCACAGGGCGGTTCACATAAAAGGATCAACATAAATACCACAAACTCAAACTAAAAATAACAGCCCAATTACACTCCCCAAAAAAAGAGAAACACATTTTTTAAAAGGGCATTCCTCTTCCTAGTACCTCACAACGACCCTGTGAGGTAGGTTAGGCAGAGAAAGCGTAGGGAGGGAAGGGGGACATGATTGACTCAAGGTGGGCTGAGTGGGGGGATATGAATCCTGGTCTCCCACCCAGGATCCTTTTCTTTGTTTGTGAGCAAGTGGCCCTCATAATGCCACCTCAGAAGTAAAACCCGCCAAGTCTCAGCCTAAGCAAAGGAAGTACAGTAAAGCATGCATGTGAACAAAGAGACGGGTTACAGAAATAGGGCAGCGAGATGCTGGTGCGTTTTTTATCCTATTTAAAGGCTGCTTTTGTTCCATTTCTCTCAGCTAAAACTTTTTGGCAAGGCCTGTGTGCACATTCCAAGCACGTTCGCATTTCTGTCTCAGCGACGTCTACGCTGGCTTGGTCCTGTGCACAGAACGGAAGATGGCAGGATCCCCATGGGCGTCTGGCTTCAGGCACTGGCATGACACGAAGGCTATCAACCCCACTGGTGTGGGAATAATCCCATCGCATGGAGACGGCTATGTCAGGTCATGTATCCACAGCAGTGACCAGGCGAGGGATGACCGCTGGGAGGAGCGCAGAAAGAAGAAACGCCATGGTGCACCTGCAGCGGCACAACTGGATGCCTTCATCTGCCTTGGCTGCGGCAAAACACGTGTCAGTATCTGCAGCCACAGCAGGCGCTGTAACTCCAACGGTTTGACTTCTCCTGAAGGCGCACTCTTCCATATTCTTCCAGACAGATGGCAACATCATCAGTGCTAGAGTGCCGTGTGCAGAATTAGCGCTGAGGACATCAAGGTTAGCTTGCCTTGCTAGGGGCCACGGAAATTGTGAGAAACGGATTGTAATCCTTATTTAGCAGCAACCACTTGACCTTCCCAGACCCAAGGGAGAGAATAAAAGCTCTTTCAACAGGCTATTTGGGCAGACAAGCCAAAGCTGTGGATATTTTCAATGGGAAAGGAGAACTGAAGCTGGCACACTAAGTGGGCCCTCTTTTTATTTATAGTTATTTTAAAAGAATCTCTTTGTATGAACAACTTTCTGCTGATCAGACAGCTTATGTAATGTCCCAAATATTCATGAGGTTCAATGAACAGTGTTGCATCACTGCCTCTGTGGAGGGATAATTTGGCGATGTTAAGCATTTTAGAGCAAAATGGAGTCATCACTGAGAAGTAAATTCTCAACCCATCTGGGAGAATGATTATAAGACAATAAAACAAGTCCTTTTAGTTTTCTGTAGAAGGGTTACCGCAAATGCATTAAAAATGCCTGTGAAGTCTGACCACTAGAGTTCAGGAGCTGGGATAGTGCACTAGCGAAGCCCTGTAAGTCATAAAACAATCAGGCTTACAGTTGAACTAAATACAAATAGAATACAACGGTAAGCAGAAGCTAACATTCGCAAATGGATTGTACTCCTTCCACAGTAGTTTCAGTGCAGGTGCTACAAACCAGTTTATCACATTCTCACCCTTCTGTCTTAGGTTGAAATGGCTACACAGCCTCTTCAAGATGTGCTGCAGGTGGTGCAATGTCCATCCCATGATCTCCAAGAAGGAACCAGAAATAAGAGTAATCTATCAGGTCCAATGACCAGGGGACGAACATGACTGATCCAGATACTTCAGGCGAGGAAATTTCTTCTGAGTGGAAATTATTGTGTGGCCAGTGAGAATCTCACTAATTGGGTAAGGAGGAGGCAGGTATTCCTTTGGAAGGGAAATGGTAATTATTTTGCTTTCCTTCTAATCTTTCTTGTTGTTTCATCAACAGGATTTGACCCCACAAAATCATTTACCCACTGAAAAAAATGGAAAAACAAATGACTCAAAAGGTTTTGCAAGTTGAAGGCTGCCAAGAAGGTACCGGGATCACATTGCTCACTGCTTTTGATGTGAAAGACTAGCACGGAGAGTCAGTGTGGTGCAGTGGATTAGGGGGGCCCAAAGTGCTAGATACCACTCTTATTGGTGACATGAAAAATCTTTAAAATTCCTGTTAACACCATAATAATTCCTAGTGTAATGCCATTTTGTTTTGAGCTGAAATGAGTTATGTGAACAACCCATTTAAAATGTTTCATTATCCCTTTTAAATATGAAGTCTTACCTTGAAAGAAGGTATTATCTTTGACCTTCATATTCACATTCATTTATAGAACTCGGGTCAGGATTCATCCGAGTCCCTTCAACTGAAGCCCTGTGCAACAACTTCCGCAATGAGGTCTTCCCCTTCTTCTACCCCATGCCCTCTCCCCAATTGGTTGGGATGGGTGGGTTCGGAGAACACCCAAAACAGCACTTCGGGAGCAGGAAGGAAAGGGCAGATCATTTTGTCTGGCAAGCTGACATGTGCTGCCAGAATGATCAGAAGACTGTGATATTGAATTCCTACCTTTTCCAGAGCATACCTTCACAATATTTCCATAAATTCATTGATGAATATAATGCATTAACGTCACCTGATAGTGAATTCTTAGAAATATTTTAATGGGGAAGCACACACAGGTTTTACACTTTTCTATGCCAACATCACAAATTTTCATTGTAAGGTTTTTAAGTTTATATTAGAATTGTCATTTTTTCATTTAATTGACCCATATATATTCAGTATGCTTAATCTTGCATAAGTTTCTATTTTTCTTTCTGAAGTTTAGTTCCATCATCTTTTATTTATTTTATTTCACAAAATTTATGCATTGCTTGTTTGTAAAGAAAACCTCAAAGCGGTTTACATATTTCAATTCCACTTCCAAGATATTGTTGGAAAACCAGGACCGGCCTTGACCTCTTCTTCCTGATAAGATAACTAAGTCCAGTAGTTGCAAAATCTTATATATATAATCTTTAACAGGTAATTTAAGTTCAGCCCCCCTCCTTTAAAGCTATGTGCGGAATTTTTTCTTCTTCCGATACTTCTTGCCTGCTGCAAGGGCTGATTTTTCAGCAATGATGTCTTGATACTTCCTTTTATTATATCTGAACAAGAGAAATAATATTATAAAGTATGAATAACATACATTAAAAATATGCAGGTGCAAAGTAACTTTAAGCAGTGTAGTGACTATTATCAGTTATAGACCAAACCAAAAAATAGATTTAATTTAATAATAGCAATTATTGTTGGCCATGATAGAGAAAATGAACCATGGTATTCAATGCTGGTGCATTTGAGTACCAGAACAAACACCAGAAGAGAGCTGTTGCCTCATACCCTCCTTGTGAACGTCCTGAAGACATGTGGCTAACCACTGTTACAAACAGAATTCAGGACTAGAAGGACCCCTGGTATGATCCTACTAGCTACAATAAAACTGAGAAAAGATTTTAGATGGTTTTTTAGAATAAAACTAGTTCCAAGAAACTTAAAAAAGGAACATTTTTATAGCTAACAGCTTAGTTTTATATTAGTATAAAAGCAGGTGTGCTATGATGTCAATTCTACTAGTCACAACTGAAATTACACTCATTAATTGATTAAAATTAAACAGAAGTACTGTTTCTCATACACCCTAACAAGAGATTGAACGGGCAGCAATGAATCATCACTGTAGTGGTTTGGAGTTACTCGTGCGTAAACTGTCCCCTTTGGGAGCTTGGCTGCCTGGGTTAAACCGTCCTGACTGCACAGCCCATCTCAGCGTGGCTGCCTCAGTCGCTCACAGAGTCTGTCTGTGGGCGTTTCTTAAACCGTTGCCAGCATAAGAGTTGTTTGACTCCCAATCGTCTCCGCCTCTCATTGCGCGGGAGTCTCCTGCGCAAGGAGGGCGTGGGTAGTGGAGGACCAGGGCTCTCCTCACTGACTTCCAAGGAAGAATCCCAGAGCCCTTCCACCTCTTCTCCCATTTGCTCTCCTGGCTCCTTGGTGTTACGCTGATTTCCTTCCCCCTCCATCAAGCTGCGTCTCCCCCTAGTGCTTGTTCCTTCCCCTGCAGAATCAGAGAGCCTCTCCTTCGCCTGTTGCTCTGATGTCAGTTTCCTGACAATCATGCATGTCCCAATCAGGCACAGAATCTCAATATTGTCTCTCCAACATAAATACCTTAAAACGGGAAGAAAATGGGCTCTGTCTTAACAGGCAAGCAAGATGCTACTACAACATGCATTATGAACTGCAGTATGCAATTCTTACAAAGACAGAGGCTGGAATCCAATGTTGCATAACTAGATGCTTGCTCAAAGGGGATTCACATTCTTCTCTGCACTGCAGCTCCCCATTCACCCTCAAAATCTGCTCCAACCTACTGTACCAGATTCTGATGACACTCATGAGGGGAGGAGAGAAAAGTGAAGTTCCACTGTGAGCATAGGTCTATTCTGCTTGCACACTGGGAACACCCCAAAGAGATGAAGTATCTCTGCCGACTTTTCAGGATTGTCTTTTTCTCCTGCATCCATGAATATGCAGTTTTAAAAATAAAGAAACCACCCTGCTTTTCTTTATAAATACACAAAGCACTTACAGCATTACTCACGTGACATCAAAGCAATAAAAACACAACCCCAAAGAGACAGTTTCAGTATAATCTGAGCACTGAAATGGACAAGGCCCTGTGCCTCAAATTCCAACCAACTATGCTTCTGAAAGTGTTTGGGATGCATAGCAGGGCCTCCGATGTTAAATGCACAAGATCATATGGGAGTAATGTCCTCCAGAAATTGCTAGTAAAACCTTAACACATTCTTTGACATCATCACATCGCTTGTATAAAGTTTTCAATTGAAATTCATTCCAAATACCTTCTAAACTCAGAATCTGCCAGAAGTTCTTCCACTATGTTCTTCTTCCTCTCTTTCTTGGGAATTCGGGCATGATAGAAGTCTATTGGAGAATCCACAACAGTTCCAACCTGAGAAAAGAAAATATAAGGTATTTTATAGCTATATACACTTGAAGGGCTATTTTTACAAAAGAGGGGTCACTGGACAAACAAAGAGCAGTGATGCCCAGTACATACTACACTCTCAAACACAATTGCTAAATACATACAACACAGTGAAGAACTTGCAATATCCAGAAAAGGTTTTGATATAAAAGAAAGAAAAGCAGCATGCTAAGACACTTTTATTGAGCTCATCTTAGGGAGAGAGTCATAAATCTAGCATACAATTAAACATGTTTACAGAATTTAAGTTCAAATAATGGTGCAAGTTCAGCTGAATCCATTTGACTCTTCAGTATGCTTATCTGTAGTGATGGACAGCATTGTGGAGCTGTAATATCCCAGTGGTCGAGTTGCTGCTGCATAGTGGAGTGGAGGGGGTGATGTCAGCGCAATGCAAATACCCTGGCAGAGCCACCAACTCCCCTCCCCTTGTGTGCTGCAGGGACTCAGCCATCAGGAGGTCTGGTGAGCAATGCAGCCCCACCATACCATCTACTTACTTTGTGCTTTGGACTCTAGTAACTGGCTACAATAAAAATATATACAAAGAGTGAAGCTTTGGATGCAGCAGGGAGCCATGTACTTACTTTTTCAAGTAGTAGCAATGAAAAAAAAAATGAACACAGAAATGTTTTTGTGCATACTACATTTGAAAGTCAGGAGGCAAAAAGCATTATGCTGAGCAAATGGAATGCAACTGTAAATGACTGAAGGAATAAATGAGCCCAGATTTTGGAGCATATTTTAATGCAGTGTTTAATTCTTAAGGTGACATGCACGTACAAAATTTGTTACCTAAGGAAAGTAGATAATGGTTAGGATGTTCCAAAGTATGCTTAACTTCAGCGTGGTGTAGCAGAAACCCAAAATATCTTCTCATTTTCTTACCTGGAAGTATTTGGGGAGACCTTCTCTGTCATTCTTTTTATAAAATCTCTTAGGATCTATGGCTGCCCTCATCTTCAGAGCCTTAAGGTCATTTTTCAATTCATCAGTCATTTCTGGGGCTTTCATACCAAACCAACCGTTGCCTGTTGTTTTCTCTCGCTCTGCCTGTATTCAACACACCAAGAAACAGCAGTTCAGTATTTGTCCACTTGCTAATAAACAACTGCATTTTCATGCAATAAAGTCAGCTAGTTAAAAACTGCAAGCAAGCTTTATGATTAAAAGTGTTAGAAGCTGGACATATAACAAAAGGTTATCCTAACGTTTAGAGCTTTACATTAAGGCAGTTTTCACAATATTCAAACATTTTCCTTATATTTAAACAGGCTTAAATGATTTTTTTAAAAAGCAACTGTAACTATCTAAACCAACATTATTAGTTTACCAAGGTCTTCATATGTTATTTTTAAAGTAAAGAAGCACTTTAGAGATTATGCAGGTAAGGAGTGGGTAAGGAGTTTAAGTAGTGTGTGGATGTGTATGAGTGTGCATGTGTGTTATCCCCATATAGATAAAGCTTTGGATTTCCTCTGACAATGTTTTGATAATACAGCTTCCCACCACCATCCAGCAGTGGGCATGGAAATACAGCATCTATGGACTGAAGTCAGACTCTGTTATTAGCCTTTAAACTTTAACTAATGTTTCAGGACTTCCGGGTTAGCGCGAACAGCTAATGGCGGATTCCCTCCGAGCTCCGGAGGGAATCGGCTCCGCTGGAGACGGGTCCTGCCGCGACGGCATCGCGGGGACCCTCAAAAACCGCAGGCGCGGATGCCTGCGGACCTGGTGACTCGGTGGGCACCTTAAACGCCCCCGCTGACCCACGAAGAGCCTTTTTAAAGGCTTCGGAAAGGGTACGGAGAGTGGCGCGGTGCTGGGAGTAGACCGCTACTCCAGTGGAGCGAAGCCGCGTGCCATGGCTGAAGAGCGCTGACTTTTTTCCTTGAATTCGGCTGGAAAAGAAACAACCCGTGAGTAAAGTGGAATTGGGACTTTAAAATAGTTACCTGTGAATTCGGTACGACCGGGGTGTGTGTTAAAGGGAAGTCCGCACCCCCCCCTTGCAGACGATCTAAAGCAACAATAGAAGAACTAAGCTGGAGAGCCTACCCTTTGCGGGGTGAGTTAAAAAAGACATTAACTTCCAAGATTTGGCAAAAAGAAATTTTGAGCTGGAGTGAAAGAGTGGAATTTTAAAAGTTTTCTTTCTGTTGTATACAACCCCCCCTCCCGGGCCCGGGAGCGTCCTGTGTTTTGAGCTTGTGGAAGAGGAATACGGAGTTTGACAGCTGTCAAAGCTGTCAAACGGACAGTTTAAAGCTGAAAAATTGTTATCTAAGATCCCTTTGGATTAAAATGAGTTACAATTGAACTAAAATCGTTGGAAACAAAGTAACAATAACAAGTCAGAGGTTTGTTGGAGAAAGATTATTAAGTAACCAGATTCCCTCTAGGGGGAATTCTGTGACATTACAATGGCTGTGGATGGAAAGTTACTAGTGGAAATTGAAAGAACGTTTTATTTGGTGGGAATCTTACAAGAGCAGAGTCTGGCTATGAATAAACAACTCATAACCTTGACCTCTGGAATAAGCAGCTCTGCTGAATGTATTGAGGACCCGAGTGAGAGAGAATCTGCAGCTGAATCAGAAATGATATCTCAAGAAGTGGAGACTAAACAAGGAAAAGAGAAAGCAAAAATGGAAAGTACCAACCAGAAGCTTACACCAGTGGAGTATAAACAAGGAGACTTTTGGATTACACCAACTACAAATCTGCGAAAGATGCAAAAGACGAAGGAGGAGGCCCCTGGAGTATATGGAATACAGGAACTTAAAATAAAGAAGAAATATGATTGGGACCTCCACTCTGACTCTGAAGATGCATGGCCTGTGGAACTTTTGCAGCAGTTGTTCCTAAATACCCTTGCGGGAAGTGATCCTGGTTTGATGGGGACAGAACTCCTTCGAGATTTGATGACCAACATAAAGGACTACCAACAAGACCGGCGGAGAGGGACTGAAAGAGACTTGAAAGCCTCGGATGTGAGGAATCCAGGCTAAGAACTGTTGTTTTGGACATGTATCGGGGAAGGGACGAAAACCGGGGATGGGAGGGAGGGAAGAATAGAACTTTAAAAACACTCAGGACTTTTGGATTTAGTTAATATGACTTTTATACAAGACAAAATGGGAAATCGATGGAAGGGAATTTGAGTCCAACTTAGAAAAAACTCATTTTTTATAAAAGAGGTAATATTAAGATGGTTAAGAGGAGAAATAATAATTTGCTGACATAATCATGGGAATTGGGATGCATGAAGGGGGGTGGGGGGAAGTCAAGGAACAAGGTTAAGAAAGTAGGATTTTCTGAAACTATACATGTTTTTGTCTTTGTCTTTTTGTGTATGTTATGTCTATATAAAAGGTGAAAAACCAATAAATTTTTTTTAAAAAAATAAACTTTAACTAATGTTTCAAGTTAATACATCTCAGTTTCAATATTACGCTTTAGTGCCAAATTAAACCCAAATACCCAAGAAGCTCCTGTAATATTAAGTAACCCACACTTACAAGCTGACATCGCCATATGCGCAGTATCACTCTTTCCTCATTCATTGTAGCCATATCTTCCACATGAAGCTTGCTTCCTCCTCTGTTCCCCCAAATATCCACAAACATTCAATCTTAAGCTTTCACCTTTTTGTCCTCCTCTAAGCTATTGCCTCATACTCTTGCATGGTTCCCCACACCCATCCTAAAGCCCCTGAGTCCTCTTGTCTCTTCAGGAATCATAATCTTTTGGCAAGCCCAGTTCTTCTGGCACCCATGTGCTCTTAAGTCTTCTTCACATGCTGCTGTCTGACTTCACAGGCTAAGCTGTAAAAAAGACCTACTGATTCAGTGTTGCAGTTGTCACATGCAACCACATGAACATTAATGAGCACTTGATTGAGTCTGATTTCGCTGGCATTTTGCTCAAGGGCTGAAGAGTGCTTTTAAAAAGGAAGAGCCTGTTATTATCAACCTTCTTCATCTTTTATTTGTCATATTTTCTGTTCTTCTTCCAAGAAGTTCAGAACAGCTTATATGTCACCACCCTTCGGCTGATTAAATGTTATATGGCCTTTTAAATGTGCTTGTGGAAGAGGGGTTATTGCTTTGCTTTTTGTGTTCTTGTTTTGTATTTTTATGTTGTGATCTTCGGATGAAGGGCGCTATACAAATTAAATAATAATAATAATCCCATTATCTAATCATTGTAAGGCAGACTAAGCTGAGAAGTGAAGTGACGGGTGCTTACATGCCCTCAGAGTCAGCCCAATTCTTGTAGCATTGAGCATTGCTCAGTGACCCTCTACTTACCCTACGTTGTTTCTTCAGCTGGTGGACCGATTCTTTTAAAGGTGGAACAGATTCCCTTTTTTCAAAATCTGGAGTTATAACACTCTTTTTCAAAAGCTATAAGGGTATATTAAAGTAGCATAATTACTACACAGTGCTAAGCAGACAAAACACAAAAGAAATTTTAGGAAACTTGAAAACTGCAGTTACAATAAAAGTTAAGCTCCCTAAGGACTAGGTCAGGACAAAAAACTGAGTCACAGGAAGGTTACTGATGAGAGTGGCTCAATAGGACTTTTAGAAATCACAGAACAGTTGAGAAGTTAAGCTGAGAAAGGAGCACCAAAGAAAAGAAAATTTGGAAAATGCAGTTTTTCTGGTAAAAACAAGGAGTAGATTCCTTCAATGTTTTATTGAGGGCTTTCTTCTAAGCCAGCTTTTAGCACAACAGTGAACATTGGGTACTTTACCTCATCTTTCTTTTTCTCCTTTAGTGGCACAACTCCATGAAAGCCAGATTTCTGCTTTCCTGCATCAAAACTAATATATGAGCCTCCAAGGTTTTTAACATTTAGACCAGGATCAATGCTGCTTGAAAATGATAAACTAGAAGAGAAAGAAATGTTAAATTTACATGCATTTTGACACCACCTTCTAAAGCTTATTACAGGAAAATATTTAAATGAGCAAACCAAATCAGTTTCGAAAGTAACTGACACAGACCTATTAACTCCTTCCCATAGGAACCAAGACATACAAACAACTCTTTAACTGAAGTTTTAACTTTTCCCTAAAGCATGTGAGCTGCAACAGAGGCTTTCAACAGAATATACCAAGGTTGTACACTCCCAATAGAAAGCTCTTAAAAAGCAGCTGAAATGCATATGGCAAATCCACGGACTGTCAATAGCCTAGTTTACAGTAACTTTTAAGCAGCTTTTTTGCCCCTACTCCATGGCGACTATTCCCTGGAAAACTAGAAATCATGTATCAGACAATTCATGTCTGCCACTGCTTCCATTTTCTCAGACCTTGTAAAACAATAAACAATTCTGCCCCAGATACATGCATCTAATAATACTGCTTAACATAAACTATAACTAAGTTCATTGAGAGAACTTACATTTTATTATTTTCATTTATTAAATCTTCCTCCTCATCTATAAATTCTTCTTCACTGTCTTCCAATTCAGAGGATTCCTCACTTTGTTTATTACCTTCTGTGTCCTTCTCTTCTAAATACCATGATCTGGTGGAGTCCAAGCCAGGAGTTTTATCAATTACAAATAGTTCTTCACTATGTGATTCATGTAAGGTGGTAGTAGTTTTTTTATTAGTATCTGTCGAACTGGCAATTGTTTCTACTTCATTAATTTCTTCTAAATCACTGTTTTCAGATTCTTCACCCTCATCACTTGTAAGAAGTGACACAGTCAAATGTGTTTCATGGCCTGTTTTGGTTGTATGTGAAGATGATTCAGCAACTGGTTCATCTTGCCTTCCATCACTGTCTGAACTTGCAACAGAAATCCTGCAGTCATCACTGTTGCCTTCTATATTTCGTGACTGGATAATATTCTTTTGTGGGCTATCTATTTTTGATGGCTTGCCTACTTCTATTGCCTCTTCTACTTGATACTGTGTAACCTTTCCAGTATCCATTTTTGGGGGTTCCACATTGCTTTTGTTTTTATTAGCAGTTGTCTGTTTCAGGGGCATACTAGACTGATCAAGTTTTATGTCATCATATGGAGAAATGTCCGAATTATTTTTTATAGGTGACTGGTTTTTAGTTACCTTTATGGATTTTTCTAAAGTTAGATCACACACTTCCTCTGTGCTCTCCGCAATTTCATATACATCAGCTAACATTTGTTTTGTGACCAACTCCTTGATATCTTTCTCCTGTCTTATCTTTACCTCCACACTGCCCACAGATTCACAGTTCCTCTCTTTTGTCTTGCCTTTTTTAGGTGATTTTTGTGTGCATTCTCTTGCCTTTCGTGGGGGGCTGCTTGACACAATCTGTTTTGGATCATTGTTGAGAACAGATTCAGAATGGCCCTTTGTTTTACTGGGGCTAGGTTTCTCATTTATCAAAAGAGTTGAGAGAGATGAGGCTTGGTCTACGTCTAAATCAGAATTTGTAGGTTGCTCTGAATCAGAGATTACAATAGTCTCAGATTTTGTTACACAGTCAGTCAGTTTTGCTTCTTCCACCACAGCTTCACTTTTTCTTTCAGGCAGAGGCATTGCTTCTTTGGACAATCTCAGCCCCATGCTCCTGGTTATTCGTTTAGACTGGACAGATTGCTCTGCAGAAATACCGGAGCACCATGATTCTGTATCAGAAACTTCTTCAGCTTGGGCCTCACACACTGGTGAAACAGTAGTCTTGACTTGCCGAATTCTAGTCATTCTTGCAACACTTGGAGTCCGTACTCCTGAAACAGTGGAAGAACATGATTCTGCTTCAGATATGTCATCATCTTCTTGACATCTGCTTCCTTCACTAAGAGGAGCTTTCTTGCTCTGTCTGCTTTTATTGGGCGTCTCTGGTGGACAAGGAACTACAATTTTCCGCCTTCTTGTTATTCTTATAAATAAAGGTGTCTGAAGACCGGACACAGAGGAGCAATTTGATTCTGCTTCAGAAATATCCCCATCAGCCTGCAGTTCAGCAACTGAGTCTGCCAAATTTACAGTCTTTCTCCTATTCAGAGATGCCTGCGATTGCGGAGGCTCCTCCGCATCCATTTTTGTTTCAGACTCCTTTGTTTTCTCAAGAGGAGGCTCAGGAACAACTTTTGCAGGGAAATTCACTTTACTTCTCCTAGTTGTCCTGACAGATGTGCTGCCTTCCGTTGAGTCCAGCTGAAAGAAAGAGAATAATGTTGAATAATATGTAAAAGCTATTTCCACAGGCAAAAGCCACATGAGAAACTCCACTCTCAGATTCCAATGCATTGTGGCTTTTTAATCCATTAGCTATTGTTAGAATGAAACAATATTGCACGAATTGTCACAGCAAGTCATCTTCTTAGTTTTACCTTGCCAACAAAAACCATTCATAAGTTTTTTGATAGACATTTCAAAAGATAAGACCCCCAAACTGTTTGCTTTAATGTACCGTAACTCTCACTTGGAGAAGAGGACACTTACACATCTGCTTAGGAGCATAATTCAGCAGCAGTTTAGGGTTTTACTAAAACACCAGAAAGCATCATTATGTCTGAAGGACTCCCATGTTCCCATTTTGACAACGGCTGTGCTATTTAAGTCCCCATGGCTGTATATGTTATGGGAGCATCATGCACCATGCAGTTTGCAGAAACTAGATCATCAACACATCCACACTGTATGGCAACTATCTAGCTATAGGCAATTCTAAAAAATACTGCTACACTTACCTCACAAACGTACCCATAAAAGCAGCGAGGTACAATCTGCTAGCAAGCACTGCCAATCCAAGACATTTGCTGCTTGAGGGAAACAACAAAATGACAATCCCTACTTCTATGTATGGAAACCATGCCAGCAACTGAATCTTACCTCAGTGCTAGCAATGGGACAGCATCCTCCGCTATATGTGAGGGCAGCCAGTACCACATCTGGCGTATCTTGCAGTGGTAGTTCTGCCGCTCAATCTGTCACCTCTGTACCCCGCCCCTCCTAAAGGCAGAGGGTGGTCCTGCCTCGAGGGCTTTCCCTATGGGGTGAATGAGCCCCACTAAGAATAAGCCATAGGCGTACAGCTGAGATATCCGTATCTTCTCTGCAATGTTCTCCTTCAGAAAGGCAGCAGCCAGAACGGTGCCTCAGATGGCACCGCATCTCTCCAACCCCGAGCCCATCTTAATATCCATCATGCAAAACACATATGCGCCGCCCTGCCCCCCCCCCCCAGTGAAGACGAGTGGGGGGGGCGCTTCAAGGCACGCAAGGGCACTTTAGCAGGAGCCCCGCGGCCGCCGCCATCAGGGCTGCAGTGATCCTCCGCAGTGGATCCACGGCAGTGCTCGCGGCGCAACGGTCTCCGGTCACGCGCACAGAGGCTACGCGCGCTCCCGGGCGGACTGAGGGGTCTGCGCATTCAAACTCCAGCACGGGAGCTGCGCGGGCCGGAAACAGAATCGCTCGGGCCGGCTGCCCCTTTGTCCCCCCCACTCTCCCTAGATATCGCTCCGCTCCCTTCTCACCTTCGCTTCTCCAGGGTGGTCCCTGCTCTCCGGCTCACTCCGCCGCGCTCCCCGCCGCGTGGCCACCATCTTCTCTCTTCTTTAATACGCATGGGAAGGAAGCCACTTTCAGCTCGCTTCCGGGTTGGTGTGCTCTCCTAAGTTCTCCGGGTGAAAACTTTCTACCCCCCCCGAACAGTTCCTGTCAGCGGCACTGGACCGGAACGGTTCGCCTAGGTCAGCGCACACGTGGGCTTCCCCCGCCCGACTCTTCCGTTCTCTTAGTGGCTGTCTTGTGTGTTCTTGTTTTAGCGTACATTTTAACTATGGGATATTTATATCTCAACGGTTTTGTGTATCTTGATGGTCTTTATATTCTGCTCAGAAGCCTCCTTTGGCATTGGGCTGTATATAGAATCACAGAATTGTAGAGTGTAAGGGTCATCTAGTCTCACCCCTCGCAATACAGGAATCAAATAAAGATAAATAAAACAAACGATTATGACAATAATGCTCTCTTAGTCTGTAGGCAGGAGGTCTGTTGAAGGTGTGTGGGGGGACTAGCAAATTTACTTCAGCAGGGAAAGGGAAATTCTGATGAAGGGGAACAGCTTTTAGGAACAGGCGCCCTGGCTTGTCCGTTTCCTGACAGCGGGACTGACAGTTTTCTGTTTTTTATCTGCAGCACAACTTCAAAATGTTTTCTGAGTGATGGCTGCTGCTTAATCACCGCCACACCTTTATGCATTTCCAGACGTGCTGCTTTTGGCCTTTAAAGCCCAAATGGCTTGGGACTGGGTTACCATAAGATCCACTTCAGAAGCCTTGCCTCTGTCACATGAAGAGAGGCAGGTAACCCTCACCCCCTGGAACTTTTAGTGGCACCCCACTAAGGGAGCAGCCCTTGCAGGGAAGCTTAAAAGGTAAAGGGACCCCTGACCATTAGGTCCAGTTGTGGCCAACTCTGGGGTTGCGGCGCTCATCTCGCTTTATTGGCCAAGGGAGCCGGCGTACAGCTTCCGGGCCATGTGGCCAGCATGACTAAGCCGCTTCTGGCGAACCAGAGCAGCACACGGAAATGCCGTTTACCTTCCCACTGGAGCAGTACCTATTTATCTACTTGCACTGGCGTGCTTTCGAACTGCTAGGTTGGCAGGAGCAGGGACTGAGCAACGGGAGCTCACCCTGTCACGGGTTTAACCCACAGCGCCACCCGCGTCCCTGCAGGGAAGCTTAAAAAGGTAAAGGTACCCCTGCCCGTACGGGCCAGTCTTGCCAGACTCTAGGGTTGTGTGCCCATCTCACTCAAGAGGCCGGGGGCCAGCGCTGTCCAAAGACACTTCCGGGTCACGTGGCCAGCGTGACATCGCTGCTCTGGCGAACCAGAGCCGCACACGGAAACACCGTTTACCTTCCCGCTTGTAAGCGGTCCCTATTTATCTACTTGCACCCGGGGGTGCTTTCGAACTGCTAGGTTGGCAGGCGCTGGGACCGAACGACGGGAGCGCACCCCGCCGCAGGGATTCGAACCGCCGACCTTTCGATCGGCAAGCCCTAGGTGCTGAGGCTTTTACCCACAGCGCCACCTGCGTCCCAGGGAAGCTTAGTTTGCACCAATTTACACCTTTCTATTGATAGGTAAAGACCCAGACTGTTGTAGCATGGACCTCTTTTAAACCCCAAACCTGTGTTCATAATTGGAGCTTTAGTGAATTTTGTTTGCTATATTTATGTACTTTTTGACTTTATGGGTTTTTAATATTTTATAATTGCAATGTTTGACGTATTCCAAGCTATAAAAAGAACATTGTTATGGAACAGCCTAGAGAGAAGATTAAGAAAACACCTGCTCCCTCTCAGCCAGTGCAGTCACTGCTTTTAAAAATTGTAGTGTGCAAGCACATTACCAAATGGATCTGACACATGGAAGATCACAGCACTTAATTCCATGACGTAGGAGGGGCTGCAAATCCTGTAAGCAGCTCTGGGATTGCTTCTGGGATCAATTATATAGTGCTCTGCCTATCCCACCTGCCTAAGCACAATAAAATCTGGGACTGGTAATTTTTGAGATAACTTGATACAAAGAGGGTCACAACTCTCTTCCCCATAACCTATGTCCTACTGACCCTACAGCTGCTGCTGGACCCCCATCACCTCCAGCCAGCACAACTATTGCCAGGGATGGCAGCTGTAGCATAAATAATATCTGGAGAGCTACAGATCCTCATCTCTGCTAACTTTTTAATGTATTTGCTTTTTTTATAGTTTTCTTGTCTTGTGTATTTTTGTTGGGAAGCCTCTGGTGTGACACACACACAAACACACACGAGTTAAGAGTTCAACATTAAACCAACAATGCCATATAACAGTGGTTTCCAATTAGCTAATTATTGAGGACTCTGTTTTTCAAAAGCCAAGCCATGGAGCTTCTACTTTTGAAAATTTTGACATCTCTATGGTAGTTTTTGTTATGTGAATGCTCCCACACTGTGCTTTTTTCTAGGGGGGTGCAAGGTATGCATACCCCTAAGCATTTGGTGAATCTGAGTTTTGCCTCATTGAGGAGCAGTGTTTCAATAGGAGTAGGAAAATGAGAGTACCCCTAAACATATTTTTAAAAGAAAAAAGCACTGCTCCCACAGATCCTCTGGGTGGGTTATGTGGACACCCTGGGATCCATGGACACCAATTATGAACCACTGCCTAAAAGACCTAGCTAGGATTTTACTCCTTTGTAGTTCTCATCGCAGGGACGCGGGTGGCGCTGTGGGTAAAACCTCAGCACCTAGGACTTGCCGATCGCATGGTCAGCGGTTCGAATCCCCGCGGCGGGGTGCGCTCCCGCTGCTTGGTCCCAGCGCCTGCCCACCTAGCAGTTCGAAAG
The DNA here is from genome assembly GCF_964188305.1 of Podarcis bocagei. Taxonomy (NCBI): domain Eukaryota; kingdom Metazoa; phylum Chordata; class Lepidosauria; order Squamata; family Lacertidae; genus Podarcis; species Podarcis bocagei. The sequence continues at coordinate 79,034,553 of NC_138129.1, read as the reverse complement.
CACCCCCGGGTGCAAGTAGATAAATAGGAACCGCTTATTAGCGGGAAGGTAAACGCCGTTTCCGTGTGCGGCTCTGGCTCGCCAGAGTAGCTTCGTCATGCTGGCCACGTGACCTGGAAGTGTCTGCGGATAGCGCTGGCTCCCGGCCTCTAGAGTGAGATGAGCGCACAACCCGTACGGGCAGGGGTACCTTTACCTTTTAGTTCTCATTGAGGTGGTAGACTTGCATCACAGAGGTGCTTCTTTTAGACAAGGTTGAACAGCTGTTCATAGTTTTATGGCAGAAAGGTTTATGGAAGTAGAAGAACAGAGAAAAATAATGTTCCAGAAAGGAAAAGTCTTTTCTGAACTTAGAAGGAATTTGCATGAAGGAAATTTAGCAACATTGCTAGTGTTGCTACTCTTAGTGTGGATTGGTAGTTACACGCAGAAACTAAGGTTGGTCTAGTTTTAGATAACTTATTCGTTTTGACTAGACTCAAGTATATCTGCAAACACTTAAGACAGGGCTGCCATACACCTGGCTTTCCCTGGGATTTCAAAGGCGGCATTGATGTCCGGGGGGAATTTCTGAAAGGCGGTGCTTTGTCCTGAATCTTAGCCAAATCAATAAAAAAACCCCCAGTGTCCTGGTTTTTACTTTTTGAAATATGGCAGCTTAAAATTAGAGTACAAGTTGTGTTGGGGAAGGATTTGGTTATGTCACCTATTCCAGCACTGAATCTGAAATACAGTATTAAAATGAACTAGAAAGAAGTACTAAAAAGAAGTGCTGGATGGGGTAGAGCCTTGAATGAAAGTGAGGCCTGGCTGAAAGGAAATCTTTCTCTTGGCATAGTATCACCAAAAATGTGTTCTGCTTCCATATTTGGGATATGTGTGTTTTCCAGATAACATGCATAGTTTAAAATCTGTTTTAAAGTTTTATTTCATCGTATCATTTTATAGGAAGCATTCCATCTAGTGTTCTTCATGCTGGCTGGAGAAAATCCAAACCAAAACCTGCAGTTCCTCACTCCCTAACTCCAAAAAAGGACAACATAACCTGAAATATTATTTGAAAATTTGCATAGAGATACACACAAAGAGGACAAACAGTTACCAGCGAATTTCTGTAAAGCAAGGGTTTTTTTAATCAACAATGATTTTCAAACTAGTAAAAGCTCATTAGGTACAGAAGTTTAAATAAAACCAGTTAATTCTGAAGCAGACTACATACAACTGCAGCTGTCTACATCTTTTGTTTTGCAACCCCAAATTTCCATAAACAGACTTCCTGCAAATTCAGTACATACTATTTTTAGCAATATCGCCAGAATTATTTGGATATTTATGCTGCAAATCAAAGTTTACGCCAGAATCCTGTCTGAGCAGCTTTACTTAAAACATTTTAGGACCCAAACATCACCACATGCTTAAACCCCCTTATTCAAAAACTTTATAAAAACTTGAGAAGTTTGCCCACTGGAATGGATTAAAGTACGTAACCAGGATATGATAGACAGTACAAAAGCATTTGCTCTTTCTAGCTACCCATTATGATGCTATTTTTAATTAGAATGTAAAACTCTGGACTTCAGATAAAAGTTTACCACCCCTCATGAAACCTGTCATTAGTGCATTAAACAGGTATACAAATACAAAAGTTAACCTTCCTCAAATGGCGTAAAACCTCCAAAATGTATTGGCTATACACTAAATGAAAAATTAGAAAGCTGCTTCATTTATAGAAGTTTCCATAGGTTAAAAGCAGTCCAGAACACTGAATGCATCAAACTAGTTGACAAAAACAAAGGGTTGATGCTACACAAAGGGCTTGCCTATGCTTTGCACGGGTCCAAGTAGCTTTCCATTTGCCAAGCCATTTTCCCCAGGAAAACCTCTTTACCACTGAATCGGAGGAAACTTCAATCCATTGAAAACCCAACTGATGTCTGCTCTGATTCAGCAGTGAATAGGTTTTCCCAGGATAAAGTGGTGGGAAAAGCAAAAGTGTGGATGAGCCCTTAGTTATGCTTTGAGTGGACGTGCTGTAAATCATCAGGATTTAAGTCAGTCATGAGTAACAAATTCCATTTATTTCAGTGGCTATACACTTATTCAGTCTGGAACCAACCCAAACTAATTTTCGTTTAACTATGACAGCTCTGATTTTCAGACAGAATTGGGTCTCCTGCTTTTTTGGGGGGACTACAACTCCCATCATCCCTAGCTAGCAGGACCCGTGGTCAGAGATGATGGGAATTGTAGTCCAAAAAGAAGCTAGAGACTCAAATTTGGGAACCCCTGCTCTATACTGTATGTGATGTCAAGGTTATATATAAAGCGAATCATCTTTCTATGGGTCTCAAAATGTAAATCATGTTTTAGCACTGGCAAAATGAAACTAGGTAAACTTTGACAAAGTTAATTATATTTTTGACCAGTGCTCTCCAATACAGAAACACCATCTCCTTGGGCATATATCAAGAGAAATGTAGTATAGACATGATAGAAGAAAAAAGTTACATAATACAAGTATTACACTGTATTATGACAGGAGTGGTGGGGAAGTCCATTCATGAATATATTAAACAATTTACTTGCATACCCTGAATTTTACATCTCTGGTTTAAAATCAGAGTGCTCATTCCACCAGTGTTCCCAAATTTACTCTGCTGTCCGCTTAGCAGCAATAAGGTTTAACAAGTTACATTACTCCTTGCAAACAGAAATATTTCAATCAAAATATACCTAGTCAAATTCTGTTTATATTAGTCATTAAAATATTTCAAATATTTTTATTTATATATCATCTCTAAATCACCCGAACAGTTAATGAAAAATAATATTTCACAAGTGAGCAAGCTGAACTCAACACAAAACACACATGTATGAGAAATGTATGAAATAAAAGGCAACTGATAGAGAAATATGGTATCAGACTCTTACTCCAATATGCAATTTGGGCTTCACTGACTACTTGATAATAAAACATTTTGGTCTTTACAAATTCCAGTTTGCATCTTGGTGCAATTATCTAGAAGACAGGGCCTTTCAGATACAGGATAATCCCAAGGTCCATCTTAAGATGCTGGGATTCTTTTAGCTTGCAAGATGTAGCCTTTGGATTTGATGACTCCTCTACTCTTAACAATGACTGAATATCGCAGAAGCCACAGTGGAGTCCATTCATGCACTTGGCAATCTGGGATACTTTCCTGAAGTGTTTCTTGGAAGCTTGCTTCGGAAAGGAGTTCTAAGGTTAGAACAGGGACAGGAGAAGGTGATGATTAGCAAAGCTTTTAGGAAATTGAGCTACCAGCATTATGAATGCCAATCATATTTGAAATATGTATATATGCAATTACAATAAAGCAAACACACTACGTGGTTGAACACAGTCCTGATATTTGACATGCCAGAACATCACCAAGACCAACACTCCAGAACCTTTTACAGTTGTTCATTACTTCACTTTTTATAATACATTAGTTTGGACATTATTTTAAAAGTCCAGGTTTGTTCAAACTAAACCAGCACTGCAGGATTTATCTCCTGGCTTATTGCTATGCCCATCTTTGCTGCGGTGTTATCTCTACAAATGACTTTATGTTTTGCCTGCTGAATGAGTTCCTTGACTGCATTAAGTCCAAATCAATACCAGTTTTTAAAATCTCCAAACATACAAGTGATATAAGCCAGAAATTCATTGTTAAAAAGGTGGGAATAATGAAATCTTTGCTCAAATGGTAACAAGCAGTGCACCCTATGCACATGTCGTCCTCAAACATTGGGCTGAGCTATTCTGGCTTTGATTTAAGCTGGCATCCAGAAAAGGTTCTTTTTCTATACATTGTGCCCTACACAGAATATGGAACTAGCTCTGTGATAATACAGCTAATTCTTAATGATCATAAGATGGCAAAACATAAATGGACCTTTGGTCTACTCTATCCAGGCAATTAACAGGACCTTACCTTTTGGATCATTATGAGTCAAAAGCTGGATATCAAACTCTTTAGCAAATGCAGTCAGATCTGGTGGCATCACACAACAGGATGCAAGATTCACCTGGTTACTGCTTGGTTTCACCTAGAAAAAAGTTTAAAATTTCAGCTTTCCTTCAGATATAAGATAGTGCTATGGTGTTTGCCTTACATTATAATTAATTAAGTGACTGCACATTCTTTATGACAATGGAAAGTTGCTGTGTTTTCTAAAAAAATTTTTTAATGCTGCACATATCAAACATATGGATGCAACTACTCACTTGCCCAGCTGGCTATACAGTGTCTATACTGTACTCAGGTTTAAAACTGGATCTGATTCCATAATATATTCAGCAGAACATATTAACAGAAAAAGCAGCAGACCCAGGTTATTTCAGTTGAACAGACTGCCTCTTACCTGCGCCCACAAGAACAGTTGCTCCAACAGTACTTTATCTAGATCAGAAGTCCCTATGGCAACAATCTTTTTGTTTTGAACTAAGTTTTCAAGCTCTGCCCAGTAAGGTTGTAAATATTCTAAGGAAAGATTAATTCCGTCTTCGGTTGGAGGAGGAGCAATTATCACGGAATCTAACTGGTCGACACCAAGGGCAGAACATGCTAAAAAAAAGAGAGACAAACTTTCATAGAATAAAAATTATTTACAGGAGGCTTTAAGAAACACAAATCTACTTGTCTTCTGATCACTTATTCTATCTCCTTGTATAAATGTTCAATTCCCTGAATCCACAAAATTTTTGAATTACAAGGAAGAACCTATACAATAGGTATTACTTTGCAGCAAAATATGCTGAAAAGAGAGGAAGGAAAGCAGAGTTCTTAATAGTTCTGAACATACAATAGTACACCAAGGAAACCACACAAAAGGGTTATTTTCAGAGTTCAGCTATCAGAAAAACAAAAGACGAATTTTTGCTTGAATTGAGGCTAGCTCTGCAATGCAAAATCTGGATTTCTTCCAGTTCTTAGTAAGTCGGTGTGCACTTCTGGCCTACTAAAATTAGGTTTGAAAAAAGCATAATATTAAAGCCAATAGTAGCCCCACTCCTCCAAAGCCGAAATGTGGCATGATCAATTGTGAGGAGGGTCACAGCCGCCATACCCCCTTGCTGGAAATGCACCCTCGCCCAACTGCACTTAGGTTAGAAGTCTTACTGTCTCCAATGCAAACTTTCCCCCCAAAACCTAATTATGTGAGTGTTGTGTGCTGTATATGTAAGCTTACATGGGATATGTTCAGGTATGTATGCATGCGCTGGTCAGCCCTGCTCACCTTCCATTTAGCTGCATCTATTGTTTGAAAGATGGACCCTGAAAAGGAAACCACGAAAAATGCAGCCACTCGACTGAAAGTGATTCCCAACCCCCGCCTCCATTTCACTGTCTGCCAACTTAGTTCGAAGACAGTAGGGAAAAGGTACAAAGGTCAATAGATTTTTAAAACATTCATGACTAGGGAAAGCTTTCTGTTTCAGAGCCAGAACAGGCTTTATAAAGAAAAAGAAAAGTCCCTGCAAACTTTGGATGTGTTCAAATGTAAGTTGCCAACTTACTCATACTGACTGCTTCTCTGATTGATGAAATGTTTGATCCCGCGATAAACAATTTTGCTGAAAATAAAAGACGAGTTAATAAGGGAAAGCAACATCTGCAAATAATGCAAATTCCCAACTGTGTGTTTCTGACCATTTAATAGCACATCAAATCTGCACAGATTAATGACCAAAACACTGCGGCAGAGGACATAATTTGAATGCAGAAGGTCCTGGGTTCAAATTCTAGAGTCTCCTAGAAAGGCTTGGAAGAATTATGCAGCCTCCTCCTTTCTTTATGTTGATGTCTTGCACAAATACAACTTAGCTATAAAGCAACAAGAACGCCAACAACAAATGCAAGAAGTTCCCCTCCCAAAAGCAATTAATTCCCAAGAACACCAATTGTTCCAGTTAAAAAGTCTGACATATATTACACAATGTCCGCCTTTCAGAGACTGAGTTAAGGGTTATTTGCTGCTCTAGGTTATTTCTGGGTTTACAGATTTCTAGGCAAGTCTCCTATTAAGATGAAATTCAAAACAAGCTTATAGAAAGGTTAGATTTCAAAGCAATTTGACTTAAGACATGTTTGCTCAGGTCCTTTTGGTGAACAGCGGCCCACAGATTATTTCTCTACATGTGAAGACAAGGAATTTTTGCCAATGAGCTCCTGACGCACTGGATGAGTTAAAGAATGGCAGAAATGTTGTTTTCCCTTCTTAGTCCAGGGGTTAGAGAACCTTTGGTCCTTCAGCTAAATCCCATCAGCCCCAGCAAGCATCGCTGATGGCCAGGGATGATGGGAGTCGTAGTTCATCAACATCTGGAGGGACAAAGGTTCCTCACACTTGGCCTTAGCCCATGGGTCTGCCTAGAACGTGGTGATGAAAAACCTGCTTCTTGATTTCACTTACAATAGATGCCCGGTTGTTGTTTTTTTATGGTAGGTACTCTCAGAATCATTGATGGAACTGAGATTGCCTTATCAACTCAGATAAAAACCTTGGTTCAAAGTAGTTCATTAACTTGTTGTTCAGGAAGCATATATGAAAGATTATTGGCTGCGCCTTCAATACCAGGCCCAAGAGAGACCCAGGTTGGCACACACCTCTCAGCAAGATTTACTAATATTTATGTAGCTATTTTTGAACTAACAACAGTTTTCATTTTCAGGGTGCAAGGATAGCCGCTATCTATACAGAGAACTAGGATGGTTCCATGACCCTACTGCAACTGTGCTGTACCTAGAAATGTCTGCCCTCTCTTTGAGAAACTTCAGAATTGCCCCTTACTGAAGGAGACCAGAAGTCCACCTAACACACCATTCTGTATCCAACAGCCAGAGGCCTCTGGAAGCTCACAGGCTGATGCATTATGCAACTGGTCATTCCCTCACATTTGTCCCAGTTCTGTTTTCATTTTACTTCCAGCATTGCAACAGTGGCATCAGCTGCTTTAAGGAAGAAAAGAAAGAAAAAGATATGCATTGCCTGAGGCTATGAGATGATCCTGAAGATTTTTGTTGAGTACAGATTTTGGAAAGAGCAATATGGATGCAATGATATACAAGCAAAGCAGTACCAAAGTTCTGGTGGTGTGCACTTTGGATACATCTGCATGAAACTATAGTTCAGTGTTATGAGAGCAAGCCCAGGGCTCATGCACTCTCCCCTCCTCCCTGGTGTGGCTGTGAGGAGGCGATCAAGCATTTCTGCTTCTATTTTTTATTAACCACAGTATCCTTAACTGGGGTCACTCTTAACTATAGTTCTCTAGAGCAAGCCAGATAAATAAACCCGCGGTGTGCGCGTGTGTGCAAGCCAGAGACTTGCAAAGGCTTGGCCTCATAATGCTAAATCATGATGCAAACACAGCCTAAATGTACATGAACTATTAACTGTGCAATGCTAACCATGTTTTCTCAAAAGTAAGCATATTCAATTCAAACACACCCAGGTAAGCAGGGTTAAATGGTGTTTCTTTTTATTACTGTGATCCCCTTTGGGAGAGGACAATTGTCTGAAAAGCAGGATAAAAATATTAAAAGGGAATAAATAATATTGCTTTGTCCTATGAATTAGTCATCAGGTTGTTTAGTTAGCAGATCCTCGACTGCAATCCTTGTCAGCAGAGTGACTAGAATAATGCAGATAAGAGTCGCAAGAGAAAGTAAGTGATAATACTTTACTGAAGTTAATTGAACAAAAGCAGCATATAATATGCAGAGAAACGAGCTTTGGTCTCCTGGCCAATGGCAGACTCTGCTGCCTTTCAGCTCTGCTGAAACAATGTTAAGCTGTGCTATGCTGGACCTCTTACTCAATTCCCCAACCTATTGTGGAATTTAATATTCCACAAGTCCCCAGAGGAAGGTGACTCTCTGTATCTAAGAAGCTGGTTGACTAACACTGGGCCCTGCTGCATCCCACCTCTCCTGATGAAGTCAACAAACAAATTATACCTGAAACTTTCAGTTCTTCCCTTTCTTCAGGATTGATCTTTTCTATTGCTTGGGCTAGAGTACATTCAAGGGTTTCAGGCAGCTCCTGCAAATAAATACATTGACAGTCAGAAGAAGCTTACCAGTATTGGCAGCTAAGCACATCTTGTGTCATTAGAGAAGACATATAAAAAGCAGCCTGGAGCTTCACCAAAATTCTGTTTTCATATGGGGGGGGGGGAGGGAGCACAAACAACTCTGCAGTAGATGCCTGAGACAAAAGTCCTGGAATCCCCCTGTCCGAGGCACCCAGTTGCAAAAGGCCTGGTCCACACTGCACAGCTGGAGGCCACAGAGGGCAAGTCTGACAAGCACCTCAACAAACGGCGTGAAAGGAAAGTATGCAAGGCAGATTTGTAGCACTACACATATTCTGAGAGTTATGTTATGCCTGCATTCAGCCTCAAAAATGCAGGGCGTGAAATAAAAACACATGCAACAAACAGTTTAAATATATATATAAAAACAGTCACAGGGTTATGTTTACACAAACCATCCAACTACAGGGCCTCTGGTCCCATTCTAATTGCAGAATGGGACTGGCAGGAGTGGGTCAGCAATAAATCGCATGGAGTAAGCGGAATTAACTCTTTATTAGAAGAAACAAGGTCTGCTCAGTAGTGCCAGGCCTCATAAGCACAGCAACTCTTCTCGGTAAATATTGTCCCTATGATATAGTTGTGGAGAATCAAGGTCCCTGCCTTACCCCAGCTGCCTAAGTCTCCTCCTCTCCCAGGTCCTTCCTAAGCAATCTGAGACTTCCAGAATGCCTATTTTTGCTCTTCCCTCTTCATGCCTCTTCTGGTTCTGGGAGACCAGAAGGGAGGGGAACTTGACTCTCCCTGCTCACTAAACCCTGTTACCTCTTCAACTTCCAACACCTCTTCCCAATCTTCTTCATCTTCTCCCTCTGACGACTCGTTGTCGTGCCACCACCAATCCCTGGGCTCTGAGCCTTCTTCCTTGGGGGTTCCCCAGCTGGTGCCTCCCACCATTCCTCTGTGTCCAGTCAGTCCATGATAAAGTGCTGCTTTGGACATTTAAAGCCCTAAATGGCTTGGGATTCCAATTATCTAAAGGATCGTCTCTTCCCACAGCAACCTGTCTGGACACTCCATTGGCCCTCCAAGGTCCTGCTCTGTGTCCCAAAGAAGCATATGGAGGGCAGTGACCAGACATGTGTCAGCTCTCCACCTGCCCATCCCTACTCTTTGGAATGGGAAGGAATGCCTGCCTCTGACTTTATTATCATTTTGGTTCCAGGTAAAGACACTTTAATTATTCTATGAGAACTTTCATTATATTGTTTCTCTCTCCAGAAATAAATTTCATTTAACAAGGACAGACTGAGTTTGGGCCAGAGAAAATTCTAACTATTTGACTAGCATACTAGCAAGGAAACACAAAACAGGAAAAGTCACTTACCTGCAATAGATCTGGGCTGATCTTTGAACTCCACTCATTTAAGGTTTTCTGAATGCAATCCCGCAGCTGCAAAGCAACATATTCACTATTCAACACTGCTTGGTTTCAATTTTGCAATACAGTGAGAAAAGGAAATTAAACTTGCCTCTGCTAATCCCTATATCTTCTCTCTTATGTACACAAACTAAGCAAATTATATCTGGGTACAGGGATAGAACAAAAATGTGAGGACAAATGTAAACAGGAAACAGTAAAAAGGAAAGGAATCCTATTTTTTCTGCAATTCACCATGCCGGTTTTAAAGTATTGCTCCCTTCTCCCATTAGGCAAAGCGGGTGGCCTGCATAAGGTCACATTAGGGGCCTAGATGGGAAATGAGAGGAACCCACAAATAATGCAGCAGATTCATGATTTTGGGGGGCAAATGAAAGGAGGAACAAGTCACAAAACCTAAAGAACTGGAAAATTGTGCTAGAGGAGGGCAGTGGAGGGGTACAAGAATGTAAGGCTTGCTGTGGCTTGTTCCTGTCACAAAAAACAGTGGTTTATGTAACATATAAGCTAGAACCACAGGTATGAACTCTTGCTTAAGAAACTAAGTGTCTTTCTCTCTACCAGAATCCAACAAACCCAGCAGTCGGCAATAAGCCTTCATCTAAAAATTGGCCAGTGGTTCACCAATAGACCACTGTCTTCTTTCTGCCTCTTTGGACAAGTTTCAACTTCCTGTTCAACATCACTGTGATCTGAATTGAGGGTTGCTGATACTGAATGGCACAATCAATTAACTTTTTCAGTTAACAAGGCATAGGGAAGTTTGAGTCCAGGTCTGAATGAACAACAACTTCCATTATTATTTTTAAAAAGGGAGGAGAAGCAAAATCTAGCACCTGGTCTTGTAGTAGTGTACTTCTCATGCAAAGATCATTTGTAAAAGCTACAAATTCATCCTAAGTAAAGCTTTAAAATGGCTTGACTGATTTAATTGTTGTGAAACAATTCAATGAAAGGCAAATATTAAGCATGTTGTGGGCATGTTTAATTTTGCCAGACCTTCGGAATGAGAAAACTAAATACTGTATGACTTTTTCTACTAGAATAGAGTAGCATTTGTCTACTGAATAGGAAGCTACCTCACACTCTTTAGAATTTCAGAAAGGCAACTTATTAACTGAGATTCTGATACCAAGTTACGGTATTTAAACATAACTCGGCAATTAACTCATTGATTAAGAGGCCAATAATCAACTAATAATTCTTTAATCAGTTAACAGCCCTCATATTTAGTGTTTCCTGCTGTGATGGCTTTGGACAGTTTGTAAAGTGTAAAAAGCGCAGCTACAGAAATAAACTTCAAATTTATTATCTGACTCGATTCCCCAGGTGTAAAACCAAAACAGTGGTTTTCAAAGTTTCTAAGCTTTGGGGAATCCCTTCCCCATCGGGTGGTCTGTGCTGAGGAATCTCTGAGTGGTCTACATCAGTGTTTCCCAACCGGTGTTCCGCAGCACACTAGTGTGCCGCGAGATTGTTGCCTGGTGTACCGTGGGAGGGAGGCGGGCGAGTCGGGCGGCGAGAGGCAGGGCGGCGGCGGCGAGGAGAGGCCGCCCAGCGCGGGGCTCTCGCCGTCTGCCTGCCTGGCTGCCTGCGTGGCGCTGACGTCACGGGGCTGTAACGTGCCCCACATAGGCACACGCGGGGCGGCGAGCGAGCTCCCTCCCACATCCCATCGCCGGCTCTGCACCAGGCGGTAGAGCTCGGCGAAGTCGCCGCGCTGGAAGGCCAGCAGCGCGTGCGCCTTGGCCAGGCTCTCGCCCGCCTGCGCCTCCAGGCACGGCGCCTCGGCGTCGGGCGGCAGCAAACCCAGGAAGCGGCCCAGCCGGCCGGGGTCGCCCGCCTGCAGCAGCGCCTCGCACACGCACAAGACCTGCTCCGCCGAGAAGCGCGGCGAGCGCGGAGGATCGGGCGCGGCGGAGGCCAGCCCCGCGCTTGGAGAGGACGCAGCAGCCGTCGCCGAACCCGATCCTCCTCCTCCTGCTCCGCCGCCGTCCTCTGGCTCTCGGCCGGGAGGAGCCTGCGGCGACGGGGCGGGCGCCGAAGTTGGCAGAAGTTGGCGCGCCTCCTCGGCAGCGCCTTCGTCCTCCTCCTCCTGCCTCTGCTCTCCTCTGGCGGCGGGGGCACGCCTCCCTCCCCGGCCGGTGGGCTCGGCGGGGCCCGCGGGGAAGGATCGCGGCCCCCCTCGCCCGCCTCCCTCCCCCTGCGCTGCCCTAGCCGTGCGGGTCTCCTCCCCCTGCGCCTCCGTCCCCTTTCCACATCCTAGGAACCGCGGTCCGCCTACCGCCCCCGGGCCGCGGCGCGGCTCCCAGCCCGGGCTGGCCTCCGCCTCCTGGGACGCGCGCCCACCCCCGCGGCCCCCCAAACTTCGGAGCAACTCTCCAGACGCTTCTCCCCCGCCTCGGTCTCCCTCCTTTCCACTTCTCTTCCCCCCTTCCTTCCCTCTTTCTTTCTCTTTCTCTCCCACCCGCCTTTCCTTCTATTAATTTTCCTTTCCCCTCCCTCCCTTCGTCCTTCCTACTTTTACTCCTGGGCTCCTCCCCCCTTTGCGCAGCCACAAATCAATCTCTCTCTCTTTTTTCCCCTCTCTCTCTTCTTTGCTCAGACGCAAAAAAGCGCCGCTTTTTGGAAATCCGGACTGCTGTCCCCGCTGAAACGATACTTTAAAAAAGGAAGAACCCACTGGCTCTTATTTCTGTTTAAAGCAGTAGATCCCGAACTCTTTTGGCCCACTGCCCCCTTGGTTCCACATCCCCCAGTGTCCCCTATGCTTACTCTATAGAAAGCATTACAGGGGTTAACGCGGCTCGCTAAGGAAGATATTAATAGAATTCTGCATTTGGGGGGAGACCCTAACAGTCATAACCATTACCTTCTATGCTGTTACTATTTTTTTATATTTTTTTACATAAGTAAAAAGTGACCTTTCCCCATCTGGCATGGTGGTGTGCCTCGAGATTTTTTTCATGAAACAAGTGTGCCTTTGCCCAAAAAAGGTTGGGAAACACTGGTCTACATCTTCCAAAGGATTCTGGGGCGTATTCTATGAGCCACACTCGGTTTTTGTAGGCTGCCAGCCAAATCTTTTGGCAGCCAGTGAATGCCATTTACCATCACCTAGCATGAACTGAGACTACGCCCTGTAACACACCCAACCCTTCCCTGCAGCTACACATTACAGGGCCAGACGAGTTGTAGTGCACAAACAGTCTTTTCAGAAAACCTGTCCATCACTACTGATTTTCTCACTGAGGAACTCCCATTTTCTGGCTTTCAGTTTGAAAGCCACTGGGTTAGAAACAATACTGTAGTTGTATGCAGAGGAAAAAAGATAGTAAAATAGGAACCCATGCTTCTGGTACGTATGTTTTACACGTGTCAGAGCAGTTCCCTTGAGGGAAGTACTGTATTATTATTATTAATTAGACTCGTTAGTAGCTTGTTGCACAAGGGTTTCCCAAGCAACACGCAACATATTTTAAAAAATAAGCATAATACAAATACATTATAATATCAGCACATTCGCACAAAAGCACATGAAATTCGTAAAAATTACACAACTTCCCTAATAGCAGCATACTAAGAACAACAATAAACTACACAAGCTGTGTTGTAGTTTACTATTATTACTAGTATTGCTCCCACCCTGCCTATTGTAAAAGTAGTACTCACTTCTATTTTGATTTGAACTGAGGCTTTCATTATATTCAAGCAGGCTACGGGATAGCTGCCAAACATAACTTCATTACTACCTCAGAATGGTATGGGGGCCTATAGTTTGCAGAACAATGGCTCCCAAGCCTCGTAATCCATGTTCTGAAACTAAGCTGCTGGCTTTATAGATGCTCAGTACTAAGAACTGAACCTCATCTTTAGAATAATAATTAAAAACCACAACATGGCAAGCCAGTTATCCAATAGATTAGCAATGTACTTTCCCAAGAAGCCACAAAACAAATTTTAATGATTGCTACACACTCACTATGCGTACTTTTAAAGGGCGAAAAAAAGGTTATTGTGATTTGTGGCTGTGATAAACTTTTCTTCTCATATCAAGGTGGAAGTATGATCTGAAAGCAAAAGTCCTCTATATACCGTTTTGAGTATAAATGGTTATTGTGGGATAGCTGAGAATGACTACTTTGGGTTACAAAATACTATATCACCTTATGGCACACTGGGGGTGAAGGAAATTGACAATTATAAGAAAATAACTAGGTCAGTATGATACATGAACACTTTAGTCCAGAAGATATCTTGTCTAGAAGCTTTGAATAGATTGTATTAGCCATAATAAAATTTATTTATTTTTATTAGCCTTCATTACATATATTATGTTCCGGGGGAAATTGTTTCTCTTTAATCCGTCTGATTAAAATTCTATGTCCTTTTAAATGTATTTGTGGGAGGGGGAGTTATTGGTTTGTTTTTGTTCTTGTTTTTATTATGAATTTTGTGTCCTCATTTTGTATTTTTGTGTTGTGATCCGCCCTGTGATCTTTGGATGAAGGGCGGTATACAAATTTAATAAATAAGTAATAAAACAAAAAGAAAATGATTAGAATGAAATGCAGTTTTACAGGACCATTTTTAGGCTGTTTAAAAAGGACTGACCCCCAAGCATAAGACCAATACAGCGCTGCCTGTCAGTATAGCCTGAAGAGGCAATACGATGCCAAACTAATTACAGCAGGATTCCGTATGTCAATTACAACCAGGGTGGGGCAAGGAAGTTTTTGCAGCTACATGCCACAACACAGTTCAAGATGCTCACACTTAACTGCTAAGCTAGACATGTATTTAGCTAACAAGTTTGGGGTCGCAAAAAGCCTAAACAGATTTAATGTAAAAACCTTTAGAACTACAAGGTGTTGAGTAGTTAAGTTAGGCTGACGTCAAAGGCATAACTGCCTATCAAATTTCCAGTAAGTTGCCTGATCAAACATGCAACAGCTCATCAAACTGCTAAAATGCTAGCAATGGATTTGGAAAAAGTTGCTTGCTTATGATTCAGAAAAGTTTAGGGGAAACACAGCAGAATAAATTGAAGTTGAAGTGTATGCCCCGACAGTATACCAAACATTATGAAGAAATGTTTGGGGAGTCTTTTCGCCTAAGTACTTGTTAAGAGGGTTTTTTTAAAATCATGTCCAAAATTTAGCAGAAAAGCACTTTTTAACAAATTGTGATGGGCTTCAATGTTTTCAAAAAAACCCTACTCTTGAGGCTATTAAGAGAGACTAAGGATGCTTTGAGGCTATCACAATTTTTCAGATGGGGAATCAGTGACAAATCAGGAAGTTACAGCAGCGCGCATTACTGGGCAACAAACTGCTTTCCAAACAAAATCAGACTTTTTGCAGCAAGGAAAGTGATAGCAATTGCTTGGTGTGACGTCATATAGCCTGCCTATAAACTTAGTGCAAAACAAATCAGGTGAATGGTCTACAAACAGGTTGTTTGCCTGGAAGCAACCTGGAAGGCATTGGACAAAAACACAATACAGTGAAAGAAGCATTTTTTTTGGCACTCAGGAAAAGACACAGCAACATAAACAAATATCTACTTAACGCTGACACTTCTAAAAAAGATAACTCTCCGTGGTGGGATTCCCACATTGCTCTGTACCCACAAACTACCCAGCTAAAGCGGAGCAGAGAACCAGGAAATCAATAAAGCTTTAATTCCCCTCCACCCCGATTCAGACAGTGACCTGGATTTTAATACCAACTCCTTGTTTTCAAAGCATCGTGCTGTTTGGGGTCTTCCTCTTCTTCTTTTCAACGGGAGAGAGACGTATAACAACAGCTAAAACCCCAGTCAATAAAACCAACGTTTTTTGGGAACACACACACCCAGCGCTGCCTCCCGCTGCTTTTGCCACAGAAAGGAGACAATAAATAACCCCTTTCAAGGCTCCGCGAGAAGGAACAAAAAAACCCTGCCAGCCCCCATATGTATTATTTATGAGGGAGCGGTCGATCGCAGCGGCCTGGCTTTGGTGGGGTATATTTTTTGGGGGTGCTGATCCCTCGCGGAGAGCAAGAATCGGGATCCGCGCGCCCGCGTTCTCACGACCAACAAGAGCGGGTCTTCAGAATGGACCGTCCACGCGTCTCCTCCCCGCTTCCCGCAGGCTCACCTCCTCGCTGGGGGTGGCCGGGCACTTCTTCCTCAGGCGCCCCCAGTTGAGCAGGTTGCCCGTCTGCAGGTTGAGGGTGCCCGCTTGCCCCAGCAGCACCCCGGCGCTGCCGCTCTCGGTCCCCATGTGCGCTTGTTTGCCTGCTCTCTCCGCCCGCTGGAAGCCACTGGCCGCCGGGTCCTGAGGAAGGAGAAGAGGAAGGGACTTGACCCGGGCAGAGTCTGCGGCGCCGCTCTCCTTCCTTCCCTCCCTCGCTTTCCCTTCAGACAAGGGACGGTGACTCAGCAGGAGGGGGAAAGTGCCTTGTCACCGTCCCCGGTCACGTGGCTCGGGACGGACACACACAGAGCCACAAGGTAGCGGGGACCGCGCGCAAACGGCCCTCCCAACGGCGGCGGCCAACTGCTTTGATCCCAGCTGAACCCCACACACACATCGAGGGGAGTTCTTGCTGCCAGTGCGCATGCTCAGCAGTCAGGAGCATGTGCCGTGACAGCTGCGATGCGTGCTGCCCTCACCCGGTCTCTCCGCCGGGAGCGTGTTTTGGACCAGCGCCCCCTGCCGGTTACCTTAGGACCTCAGCCGTCTCAGACACTCCTTTCGCGCCAACAGACGCTCCGTAGCAGCCGTGCATAACGAAGTCGCTTTCTCTCTCTCTCTCTCCCTCCCTCTCTCCCCCCCCCCGCGCAAGGGCACCTTTGTGTTGAGTGAGGTTGGGGGGGGGCTGCTTGGCTACGGAAACTCGAGCGCCTCGGCGCGAGAAGGATGCTCACGACACGATCCTGGACAGACCCGTTTACATAGCTGTCAACTTACAGATTTGAAAATTAGGGACCAGCAGCCTCGTAAATAAGGGCTCAGCAGCCAAAATAAGGGATTTTGCTTAGCTTATACAGAAATCCGCCACTGATGGAGCCATGCTGCTTTGGCTGCCACTGACTGTGTTTTGCAGGGGATTGGACTAGATGATCCTAAGGGTCTATAACTCCGACCAAAGAAGAGGGGCAGACAAAACTGATGAACGACGTCGTGATGGCACAGCTTACAGGCAGAATTAGAAACCAGGAAGAGGACCTCTTTAATAAAGAATGGGGAAAGTTTATAATTTAGTTGAAAAGCTATTGTAAAGAGATACATACATTGGTAGGATTGACAGAAAACTTGTAGTAAAAATTTGAACTATGGATGGACAAATGATTTATAAAAATAGAGTCATGAACGGGATGCAGAGGGGGAAATCACTACATTAAGATGCTGCACTGGTTGGAGGGTATGCTAAGCAGCACGTCGGGGCTGCCATCGTCCTGGCACAAGGAGTTCCACCGGCCCTTCCCCGCCGGAGAGGGGGAGGGAGACTCTCGCCCACGCCACCCGTGAGCCCGGCATGAGGTGGTTGCAGTGCTGCAGCGGCCGCTGAAGCGCCACCCTTCTGCGTCCCTCCCCATCCCCTCCTCCCTCAGGCCGCCTCTTCAGCCGCCGCCGCTGCCGCCTCCAGCAGTGCGGTGGAAGTCTCACAAGAGAGGGGCTGCCTGCTCGCCCGCGGCCACCCGCCTCCTCACGACGCACCCCTGAGGGGGAAAAGGGAGAGACGGAGACACAGCAGCACGTGCGCGCGCTCTCACGGCGGAGGACCCCGAGCCGCTGCTTCCCTCCCAAGCCTGGCGAGCATGAAACCCGGGAAATTTAAGGGACATCATCAATAAGGGACAGCAGCAGGACACGGCACTGGGATAAGGGAGTTTCCTGCCAAATAAGGGACGGTTGACAGCTATGTGTTTATTTTCGAAAGGGTGTCGCAAGCTGAGCACAATTTGATTTCCACAGACTGTTTTGTCAGGGAGGGTAGAAGCGTAGCATTGTGTTAACTTGGAACTCATCAGCATGGCTGGTTTTGAAGGCTGTGATTCTTTAAATTATGTGCTGCGAAATTAACTGCACTCAACAAGAAATAAAATTACTGAATTATGAAAGTATTCCATGAATCCAAAGCACTTGTCTGAGGAGCAGGTTTCCTAATGTATCATTGTGTGATTCGATGCCCTGGATTTGCTTCTTTCCCAGAGTGGTGGTGGGACTGGAACTTTCAAGTTGCAATCTACATATCTGCTTGGGACATAAGTCCCACTGAACCTAGTGGGTCTTACTCCAGATAAGTGGGTGTACGATTACCACTTGGATCACTCCCAAGTAGCATTGATCAACTTCCTTCCAACAGTCACAGAATTGTATCCTGTTCATTTAAAAAAATGCTTCAGGGACAATACTGTTTTAATGTGTTCAAGTCTATAGGTGCCCTACTTTACATGAACAAAGGTCTACATATTATGGGATAAGCAATGAAAACAGCACATAAACATCTATCCCTTTCCCATGCAAAAATAAAATCTCAAACGTCCCAATCAGTTCTGTGTTCATTCCAGAACGTAGCACGAATCAGTCCAAAGTGCCTAATCACTGGCACTCAGTTGTATCCTCCATGAAAATGACTAAGTTCCAATATCAAGATTTGAAATATTATTTAAATTTCCCTTTTCCTTTGTAGCTGATCCTTACAAAATTGCATGCTTTTAGATGCTGAACAATAGCATATGAATACAGTGGTACCTCGGGTTAAGCACTTAATTCGTTCCGAAGGTCCGTACTTAACCTGAAACTGTTCTTAACCTGAAGCACCACTTTAGCTAATGGGGCCTCCTGGTGCTGCTGCGCCGCCGGAGCACGATTTCTGTTCTCAACCTGAAGCAAAGTTCTTAAGCTGAAGCACTATTTCTGGGTTAGCGGAGTATGTAACCTGAAGCATCTTTAACCTGAAGCGTATGCAACCTGAGGTACCACTGTAATAGAGAAGGCATAACATGAATGCAAGATGTGAGGCGTTCTATAACATTTTGTATGAAATCCAAAAACTGACTTGTAAATCATGCCTAATTTATTTATATTCCCCTTTTGGAATAAGTAATCCCCCTTTTGTGTGTATTCTATGCAAATAATGCCTTCCAGTATTTGGAATTTGCTGCTGCAAGCTTCTATTTATCACTGTCCATTGGACTCCAATAATGCTTAACTAAACCTTGGCAACATCCCAGAAGGCTGCATGGAAGGGATGTTAAAAAGCAGAGCTTAAACACTATTCTGATCATACACCAAATCTGGCTACATCAGTACTAAATAGTTGTTTTCTGGTAGGCATGAGGCACAATTAAGGACCCAATTCTGTACTTGATTTCCCTTGACATGAGGGGGCTATAGGATGTGCTGGCAGCTCCACCATTTTGGCAGAACTGGAAATATGCTGCTGGCACAAAATGTATGCTGGCAGAACTGGTCAGAAGCAGACGCTATATTTTATTTGGTCTTTATCAAGCATTTGTTCTGATTTGAGGGACTTCTTATATGTCTTCCCATTAATCATTTGTTAATTACACACTTCTCAATGCATTTCACCTAACTGCAAAAAGACAGCTTCTTTTTAAAAAAAGGATTTATTGTGCAAGGGCAACAGAGCATTTCAAATCCACCTTAATGTATACATTCAAATTCCACCTGCAAAATACTGGGCTATATCTAATGCTAGGCCTACTCAGAGTAAACCTATTGAAATTAATGAACATGACAAACTTAGGCCTATTTATTTCAATTGCTCTACTCTTAGTTGAATGCAACCCACTGACTGGAACTACTTAACACCCCAACCTGTACATATGTTTACTGTGCCTTGTTTAATGTTTTTGTAACTGATAAAACTCTGTAAAATATTCATAAAATAAAAAAGGAGATAAATATCTGGTTAGACTGATATGACAGTTGTTTCTAGGCTGCTGCACCCATGCATGTTCATTGTGCTATGCCTGTTACATGGAGTGATGATTTGCATCTGTGCATGGAGTTGCATATTCAGCTGCAAGTATTCAAGGCCCAATTTGGACACTTACCTAGTCTGCAGTGATCTTAATGGGATGGAGGAGCAGAAAGGCATCAGTCAAGAGCACCTGACATGGATTCCAATCATGCAGGTGCTGAGTCTGCATTTGGGGCAAAAGCAGATAGCTCAGTACTGTTGCATACAGCATTGCCTGCAGGAGAAGGTTCAGTCCTCAGCTTCTCTAGGTAAGGCTGGGAAAGAGCTCTGTCTGAAACTCCAGAGAGCTACAGCCAGCCAATGTGGCTGCCTTGAGTCCCATCAGGGACAAAATACATGTGATGATGATGATATGACATAGACAACATAGAATCTATGTCAGTTGTGTGGGGAAACCTTCACTCTCCAGATGTTGCTGAACTAAACTCCCCTCATCCCTGGCCACTGGCCATGGTTGCTACAGCTGATGGGAGCTGTAGTTCAATAACATCTGGAAGGACACAGGATCCCCACTTCTGGGCTATGAGAAGTTACAGCATCTCCACTAGAACCCAAAGGCATGTTGCTTACCACAACAGTGGTACGTCAGGTTACATACGCTTCAGGTTACATACGCTTCAGGTTGCAGACTCTGCTAACCCAGAAATAATACCTCGGGTTAAGAACTTTGCTTCAAGATGAAAACAGAAATCTCGCGGCGGCAGCAGGAGGCCCCATTAGCTAAAGTGGTGCTTCAGGTTAAGAACAGTTTCAGGTTAAGAACGGATCTCCGGAACGAATTAAGTACGTAACCAGAGGTATCAATGTACTGTATGGGGAATTGCAGTCAAATACATATACTAATGAATGCTAATGAAGGGGTTAACACGACAGAGCTGGATTCCTAGCCTCAGCTAAGTCACTCCCCCTCTTTTCCATGAGGAGGAATTCCTGTTTCTTCTCTCTGTGGCATTTTAATTGACCAAGGAAGGCATGTCCAAGCTTTGTTGCAAGCTTAAAGAGTGTGTTTGAAGCCATCTTTCTGTATTTTCTACCCAAGAGTATTCTGCCAGTATCCTGCTGCTTCTTGGATAAATGCATGAATCTGACCTTTGGAACATTTTGTAAGTAAAGCGTTTTAAATTTACTTAATAGGGTGTGGTCTGTTGGTTGCAAAAGGGTAGAGTTCTGTGTTTGCAAGCTGACAGGATAAAAGGGTCGAAAAACCTGTATTCCTAACTATACCACTGCTTGATTTTTGCTTGTTTAAACTCGGCTATTGGGGCTCTCTCCTGCTGGAGTGTGCAAGGTCCCACATTTTTAATCCAGACAGCCTGCCACATTTGTTATTTAGCCCCCAAACGCGGGTCACAGGAATTCGTATTCACCACCACAGCTACCTCGGTAAATGTTTGAACTGAGGACTGACTCTCAATACGAGGTAGCAGAGTTGGGGGTAAATTTGTAGAGGGGAGGCCTTTTATTCTTAATCCTTCTCGGCTAGGAAGCTAATTGGGTGGATCTGGGGTCAGCCACTGTCTCTCTTTCCTACACTGTTGTGTGAGTACACAACAGGCTTGCTGAAGCGCCCCCCCCCATTTAATTACCCAGGTGACAAGCAACCCAGGAAGATAAAAAAAAGTGCTGTTGTGTTTCATATTTTATTTTCTGGTTCTTGTTTGTGAGCTGCGTCGAACTTTTCTGAGGAAAAGCGAGGTATTAATACATATTAAGCAAACAAACACTCGACCAGACGTGAGTAGTCACGTGAGGAAACCCAAGGCACATGGAGAGGCCAGGTGGACGTTCCCGCGCGTTTCTGTGCGCCTCGCGCGTGGCGCAAAGCCGCGCCCAGCAGCAGCATTAGCAGCAAACCCTCGCCGCCCCTCCGGATCGCTGCTTTCCCCCCTTTTTGCTGCGGAGCTGCTGAGGAGCTGAGCGCACCCTGGCTGCATGCAGCAGCGGCAGTAGCAGCGGTGGTGGCGGCGGCACCACCTCCTCCTCCATCCTTCCCCCTCCAGGGGATGGGGCGGGAGTGATGGATGAAGGCGTAAGCTGGCCGAGCACCGCTGCCCGCCCCGGTCTGGACGCGCCCTCCACCTTCTTCCCTGCAGGGCTTCCTCCTCCTGGGGCTAAGGAATCACCTGACCGGCCGGAAGACCGGCCGGGGGCCCCCCAATTAAAGTGCATCCGCGGCGCAGACGGGAGGAGGTGGTGGTGGTGGAGGAGGTGGCGCCGCCGGCGGCGGTGCCGATTGCATCCCCTACGCCGGCAGCTGGAGTCGGGGCCGGGCGGCCGCCTGCAAAATGGGCAGCAGGATTACTTTCTTCGAGGTGGGTGTCCCCCGCGAGCCTGCGCTAGGGAGGAGGAGGAGGACGCGCCAGTGGGGCTGGGGAGAAACCCCCAAGGGGACCCAGGGTTCCGGAGATGCATGGAAGAAGGCTGCGCCTGCGCCCTCCATCCTTGGGCTGGCTCGCAAAGGGTCCCTCGCCGGCGGGTGCCTTGATGATGATGATGATGATGATGATGGGCGGGGGAAGGAGCAGCAACTGCTCTGCATTGGAGCCAGCGGGAACCCGGCACTTGCCGCTGGATCCTTAAACACGTTGTCTTGCTGCAACCACTAGGGCTTGTTTCCTCTCTAGCGTGCTTAGGGGGGCATGGCCTTTAAACTCCTCCTGAAGTCTGAAGACCTAGGAGGACCCACTTTTAGTCCAAGCCTGCACTTGGAGACCCACCTGATACCTAGTGTTTGCTGTTGCAGCTCACCTTTAGTTGGTCCTGTGTCCTCCTGACCCATTAGGCTTGGGATGGGGGAGGTACAGGGTGGGTGGATTGTGTCTTACCAGCAGATTTTCGTGTCCTTCCCTGAGCAGGAACCTTGTCTGATGTTTTGGGGTTTTGTAGGTGCTGGTGTCTCCCATAGCTATTGGGAAGCCCAAGAGTTCTATGTCTCTGTGGGAAGACTATTCTTGGCATTCCGGTACTTCCTGGGTCATGGGCAGCCACTGCCATGGCACAAAGCAGCATACACTTTGCATGCCACAGCAAACATACCTTTTTCTGCTCTGCGAAAAGCTTAAAAAACCCTTTACACTAAAAGAGTGAGCCAACACATGCATGTTGGCAGGCATGTGACTGTATTCATGGACTACAGATTTCAGGGAAGGGCCATGGCACAGTGGTAAAGGAACTGTTTTGCTTTCAGAAAGTCCTGGTTCAACTCACAGCATCTCCAGGTAGGGCTGTGAAAGACTGCTCAGAACGCTGGAGAGCTGCTGCCAGCCAGTGTTGACAATACTGAACTAGATGGACCTGACTTGATATTAGGCAGCCTCCTTTGATTATCCAGATTTGTGTAGGCAGCCCTTTCTTGATTACCTACCTACTTGGCTGTCACATCTTCCTACTAGTAGTAGCTGCTGCACTAACTTTTGCCTGTGATTGAAGAAGAGATGGTTGCCACCTTTGACAACTTAGTTTTCTAAGAACAACAAAGGGCTTTTATTGACAAGAGATGGGAACATTGGGTTTTGAGGCCAAACACATCCCTCTAACTGGCCCTTGAGACTCTCTGCAGGCCATGTTCCTTGCCTAACCCAAACCCATTGAGTGCCTCTGCCTGACAAGTTCCTTGTGCTGTGAGCATGCCTCTTTGCTTGCCTGACATCAGATGTAGGGGCAGGTAGGTGTAGCTTGGCAGAAAGGGCCTTGGAAGCTGAAAGGGGTAGATCTAATTGGACCGAATCAGATGTTCCCCTTTGCTGCTGCAGCCAAGCAAAACAAATCAACTGATCAACTATTCTGGAGAGAATATGGGTGTCTCAGAGGAGTCCCTCCACTTAGCCCTGTCTTCCGCTATCGAAGGAGAAGCTGTGCCCGCGAGGAGCACTCCAAAAGGAGGTTGGTTCGTGCCAACTGTTTTACGTTTGACAAATTGGGATTTTCGTTAACATTCCTTGGCATCCCAGCTCCTTTGCCAGGAGGTAGGGAGGACTCTCAGGCTGTCGGTTACCAAAGTTTCTCCTATGGTTTATGGCTTGTGTTTTGTCTGGGTTCAAACCACACACTAAGCCCAAACATGATTTTGTTTAATGCGGTGCTGAAGCAATCTCTCATTGCTTGTTTTGGAAATTGGCGAAACTACTGCTTTTCAGCAAATCTCCCAATTTTGTGCTTTGTCATCTTATACATGCCTTCATTAGCATGCTAAGTGTGCTACAACAGTGCCTTTTGTGATTATAAGAGGGTTGGGTATATTATGACTGAAAATAGAACATAGATTTTGTTTCAGACTAATAGGTGAAGGTGAAATTGCACTGGCCACAACGATGGCAACTTCCTGGAAGACTAAACCGCCGCCTGCCTTGTCAGGTTTTGTGTTGTGCAATCTGAGCTGCATTTGAACATATGTAATCTTAATTGAGCGTGGTGATTTAACAACTTAAGGTGTTTCAGAAAAACAGCAATAACATCCTGTGGCCAATCGTAAAACAGTGAGTTTGTTCTCATCTTCTCATCTTGAAATACTTGTATTCAATATTTTTCAAAGCACCTAAACAATATTGGAAATTAATTGCCTGCCCTACCCCACTTAAAAAACAAACTATTTCAGGCCTTGATCCAAAGAGAAGTGCATACTACACATTTGTACTCAGAAATAATAACAGTTGGCAGAAACACTGGAGAACAAGAAAAATTCACAGGACAGTGGTTCAGTTCAGTGTGCTCTTGCACATGAGATATTTCATATTTTGGACCAACGCTGTGTCCATAGATGCTCTGCAGATAGGCATATTCAGTACCCGTGAAGAAAAATTGAGACAAGAGAATGCACAATAATGAATCAACAATGAACCATGCTTTGTATGGTTTTAGTTTTGTTTCAAATGTATTATGATTTTTAATTACCTTTAGTAAATTGCCTTGAGACAGTTGTTTAGATGGTGATGAATGTTGTTGTTGTTGTTTAGTTGTGTAGTCGTGTCCGACTCTTCGTGACCCCATGGACCAGAGTACGCCAGGCACTCCTGTCTCAAACAATTGTTAATCCCACACTTTCCATTACAATTTCCCCAACACTTTGCTCCTTAATTTTTCTTGGGAGTGGGTTTGATGTGCAAGAGCTCCAGATTAATTGCACAAGCAGAATTTGTTGGCACACCATTGAATCCCACCTACAAAATAGTGACGGTCTGTAAGCACCCTTTATGACCAGCATTTGGGCATGTGCCTTGCTTTGGGTTTGTTTGTTTGTTTACCTTTCTGCAGCTCAGAAAGTTTAGATTCTTTTACTAGCGAAAGATAAATTACCAGGATATTTAACAATAGCCTGTAATCTGCAAATAAGATACGCAGTCCTGAATTACCCATGAAAGGGATGAGCCTTTCCTCTCAACTAAATAATGCAGACCAATCCCATAATGTGTGGAATCAAACCCATCAATAATACATTGAATAGTTTTTTTGTCAAAAACATTATGAGCAGCAGCACTTAACTTGAGTCATCTGTAGTGTTTGGAGCTGTCTAGATCAGGACTCTGAAATCTTACACAGTCATACCTCTGGTTACGTCCGCTTCATGTTACGTTCTTTCAGGTTATGTCCCGCGGTGACCCAGAAGTACCAGAAAGGGTTACTTCCGGGTTTCATCGCTCGTGCATGCACAGACGCGCAAAATGACGTCACGCACAGAAGCGGCAAATCACGACTCGTGCGTGTGCAGACGCGCTGCTGCGGGTTGCGCTCTTTTCATGTTGTGAACGGGCCTCCGGAACGGATCCCGTTCGCAACCAGAGGTACCACTGTATTCTGGATAGCACAATATAAAAATTAATAAGCATGTGTCTTGCAAAGAAAGCCTCTCTGCAGGAGACCTGGCATAACCTCCAACCAACCTGGTTGAACACAACCCATCAATCATGTATTATGACTTGCCAGGCCCTTGACAAGTGCCCTGGAGTCCAGACAACCAGGAAAAATAGGAGTCTTCTAGAGGCCTGGTGAGTTGCCATGTTTGGGCTGCATTCTGGCATGGGTAGGTCTGCTTTACAGAGTCCAAAGGCAAATTATGAGAAGTACTAATATTAAATGAGCAGGAATTCGCTGTGTTGGCTTCCTTAGAGGGCTTTTGCATCCACCCTAGGCTTGGAAATAGGTCATTCCGGTGCACGCATTTCTTTCTGAAAGAAAAGCATTTGTACTCGACGAATAAAAAGCAAGCTCTTCCTCAATAATTTATCCCCCTGCCACCCTAACTGATACTAGTGGGTTGTTGTTCTTGTTTTGCTGAGTTATTTGGAAAGCTGTTTGCTATCATTGGTGGGCTAGAGTTATTGGAGAAGTAGCAGTTTTAAGCGGTGACAGCTATGCTGAGTCACGTAGCTTCTGGGACCAATAATAACTTCGATTTTTTTTTTAGAGAGAGGGTGCTCAAATTGTGTTTTCCAAAACAGCAGTTTTAAAAAATGAAGACACAGCCAAATTTCTTATACTCCTGTCCTGTGTAGGAAAGGGCTGTTCCCCTGAACTGTGCCAACGTGAATGACTTCTAACTGGTTTCCCCCTGTGCCAATGAGGTACAAAACTAGGCTGGCAGGTACCAGGTAACCTGTATTCCATCAGGACATTGCTGGCGCATGAGGCGGGAATCTGGGAGCATGTAAGGGTTGGTTGGAATCGTATGCTTTCTCAGGTTTTGGTTCCATTGCTACACATGGTACAATGCAGAGAGGGCACTTGGGAACCCAAGGCAAAGAGAGTCTGGGTGTGTGGGTGAATGTTAAGATGCTTGTTCCACACTGTGGCATTGTTTTTATAAAGTTTGCAAGCAGCAGATATTGCAGTGTACCTTAGAACAGGAAAAGCCCACTACTGTATACCTATGAAATTACACTTGTGTGATCTAGACAGTCTACAAAGGGGCACATTTGCATATACAGTTGTGTGTGTGCATGTGCATTGTGTGAGTAGTGATCCCTGCACAACCAGATGGTCTTTTGCAGATGATGTTCTATTCGATAAACTTTTCTTCAGTGGATGCTCATCTAACTGTTCCAGTCAAGCATCTGTTTGTATTTCCTCCAGTGCTGCTGCTTGGCAACAGACAATTGCAAATAAATAGTTCCCTGGCTTGGTTTATTGCCAACTCTGGCAGAGGAATTTTGATCTGAAAATAGACTTACATGGAGAAATGCTTGGAAAGATTAATTTGACTACTAAGAAGTAATCAGGTGCTTGGGGTATAAGGAGAAATTATGCTCTTGCTCTAATTAAATCAAAAGGAGGCTCACTTACACAAGCACTTTATAACAGCACAGGCAGGATTAATTCATTTTGCACTGCTCTTATCCCAGCCTGCTTGTTCATAGATTGCAAAGTAAGCATTTTTCTCATGAATGATTTTTTTTGGGGTGGGGATCAATACGGTATTTGGTTGTAAGTACCAAGTAGGACATAAGGGACGCGGGTGGCGCTGTGGGTTAAACCGCTGAGCCTAGGACTTGCTGATCAGAAGGTCAGCAGTTCGAATCCTCGCGACGGGGTGAGCTCCCTTTGCTCGGTCCCTGCTCCTGCTAACCTAGCAGTTGAAAAGCACATCAAAGTGCAAGTAGATAAATAGGTACCGCTCTGGCGGGAAGGTAAAGGGTGTTTCCATGTGCTGCTTTGGTTCGCCAGAAGCGGCTTAGTCATGCTGGCCACATGACCCGGAAGCTGTACGCCGGCTCCCTCGGCCAATAAAGCGAGATGAGCGCCACAACCCCAGAGTCGGTCACGACTGGACCTAATGGTCAGGGGTCCCTTTACCTTTTTACCAAGTAGGACAATCTAGCAACAGGAAAGGGCTGGGATCCAAGTGACTAACCATAAATGGGAAGAGGTGGTAATTAGGCCCACAGTATTCCTGCAATTGCTCTTACAACTTTTAAACAAATGTCATTTTCTAGAAAAGAGAATTTCCCGAACTCACCATGAAAACCTCCCTTGTTCTCTTAGAATGGCAATAGCGTCCACCTGAGAGGTGCCTGAGTTCCAGCTTCAAAAAAAAAGGCCTGTCTATTAGCGTTTGATAAATTAAATTATTTCAAGGTTTATGTCCCACTTACAACATTGCATACTCATAGCAGCATAATTTCACTTAGCGGTTCATTGGGAATATACGTTGTACAGTGGTACCTTGATTCTCAAATGGCTTAGTTGTTGAACAAATCGGCTCCTGAACACTGCAAACCAGAAGTACGTGTCCCGGTTTGCAAATGTTTTTCAGAAGCTGAACGTCCAACACAGCTTCCGACTGAGTGCAGGAAGCTCCTGCAGCCAATCAGAAGCTGCGCCTTGGTTTTTGAACGGTTTCAGAAGTCGAACGGACTCCCGGAACGGATTGAGTTTGAGAACCAAGGTACCACTGTATGCTGTACAGTGGTACCGCGGGTTAAGAACTTAATTCGTTCCGGAGGTCTGTTCTTAACCTGAAACTGTTCTTAACTTGAAGCACCACTTTAGCTAATGGGGCCTCACGCTGCTGCCGTGCTGCCGGAGCACAATTTCTGTTCTTATCCTGAAGCAAAGTTCTTAACCCGAGGTACTATTTCTGGGTTAGCGGAGTCTGTAACCTGAAGTGTATGTAACCTGAAGCATATGTACCCAAGGTACCACTGTACTAAAGAAATGTGGTCTAATTCATGAGGGGGGGCAATATCACTCTGTAACAATAGTATACATGCAGTGCAATCCTATGTAATATGATATACTGTACATGTCTTCCCAGAAATAAGCTCCGTTGAATTTGCTTCCTCAGCAAATAAAATTTCAGGGTGGGATGCAATGACACATCAAGCTGATGTAAAAGTTCACTGAGTCAAGTCAAGGAACCACCTGGAACATGGTGGAACCATCTGGAACATGGTGGTGACAAGATAGGGCACTATAACATCTCTGCTAGCATTGCAGGGGGTTGGACTAGACGCAGTGGTGTCCAAACCTTTTTCAAAGAGGGCCAGATTTGATAAAGTCAAAGTTAACCTTTTTTTAGGATTGAAGTTGTTAACCTTTTTTAGGATTTTACCCCAAAGTTGTTGAGGGTTTTTTTAGGATTGAAGGATTTTACCCCAGGAAATAAACTGCCGCAGGGGCCGGATTAAACCGACTGGCGGACCGGATTATGCCCTCGAAACAGACTTTGGACATGCCTGGACTAGAGGGTCACTTCCAACTCTACAATTCTATGATTCTATAATAATTAGCACTAGCAAGGGCACTGTTACACCATTTTCATATACAATGCAAATATGGCTGGAAACGGTGCATAGAATGGATTAACTTCCTTACACCATTCCAGACACTACATTGACACAACAGCATGTGCTTATTTCTTCAGCGCTGCAGAATCCTTAGCACAGCATGGATAATTTCATGGATAATTTTCATATATCATGAGAAACCGGTTTCAAGTCCATATTGCGATACCGGTTTCCTAGTTTTTGGCCTGGCAATATACTGCGAATCATGATGTGTATTAGAGCAGGGCGATAAATTGTCCAAAATTGGTTTCAAGTCCATGTCATGACAGTGGCGTAGCGTGGGGGGTGCAGGGGGGGCCGGCCGCACCGGGCGCAACATCTGGGGGTTAGGGTTAGGGGGCGCAAATCCACGGGTTAGGGGGTGCAGATTACTTGCCTTGCCCCGGGTGCTGACAACCCACGCTACGCCACTGTGTCATGACACTGGTTTCATGATTTTTGACCTGGCAATATATCACAAATCATGGTGTGTGTGTGTGCTATTCAAAAATCACAAGGGGGGGGGGGGACCATGAAACCAGCCAATGCCTCTACATAGCTCCATCCTTATTTCAGACACTGTGATATATCAGTATTTGGGATTTTTTGTCTGGTGATACATCATGGTGTTGAAAACCTGGTTTCTCCAAGACCTAATAATTTCCACTTGCCAGTTAGGTGCCACTCTGTTGTTATCCTACAGTGACTCTGTTGATCACAGTTAACATTCTGTGAAGCTAAAAAGCTTATGTACACCCCCTGGTTGCAGAATATGGCTTAGCAACCAGCTTAACAACTGTTGGTCTGATCACTGTTTCCTGTTCACACAGCTACAAGAAGCCGTCACGGCAAGATTGTTCTAGCTGATTTATTCACTTGGTGTTTTCTCTTAGGTTGAAATCCTTGATTGGAAGACAAAGCAACAATTATGCTTTTTGGAAAAGGTAAGTAATCATAATGTTATTACTGCAATTTAACCGAATTTTGAGTGATCTGTGTGCTTTAGTTATATTTTCTTAGTAATTGTTTAAAGCATCCTGTTTGAGATGGATCAGCATCATTTTCCTCCATACCACAGATAGGGAAGCTCACCCTTAATTTCCTGTTTCCTAAAATGTAAAAAGGAACTGATTAGCTTGAAAAGCCTTTTTTTGAATGCCTGCATGCTTATAGATATATATTTTTTGTTACCTAGGTTGAGCCAAATGCTACAATAAGTGATATCAGGCTAATGTTCCATAAATTATGTAAGTATATGTATTTTTCAAAAGAATCTGTTTAAAAAGTGAGGGAAGCTTTCCAGAAATGCTTGAATTATATGTCATTGCATGGAGCCTGAGCGCCACTGATGTCATACAAGCCATGTGTCTTCTTTTATGCACTTTGAAACAATTCTAGTAAACCTGTACAAAAAAGTAGTTATTACCCCCCCTTCCTTGGTTGCCCTTCCACCAATTTGGTAATTTGCTCATATTTGTAAATTCAAAAGTTCTCTGTTTGTGGCACAGGCATCCCTGCCCCAGTGCTAGGAAACTTTGAGTGGACTTTATTATTATTATTATTATTATTATTATTATTATTATTATTAAAGTTGTGCGGGGTTTTTTTGTCCCTACAGATCCTCAGTGGTATCCCTCAAGGCAGTCTATAAGGCTTGATCCCAGTAAGTATTATATAGCGAAGTATCATTCTTATTATTTAAATACCGCTTTTCTTATCTTGGAGCAGTTTACAGTGAAATGTAAAACCCCATTACAATATTGCTGTATCATCCAAAAGATGTATTAATGTTAATTGGTAGCCACAGAAACTATGAAACTCCAATAACATTAAAGGATCTGTCATCAAGAGACCCCTTCATGGATCACTGCCTTGCCGTGGCGAAGGGGCTTGAATAACTCAGAGAAGCTATGAGCCATGCCGTGCAGGGCCACCCAAGATGGACAGGTCATAGTGGAGAGTTTTGACCAAACGTGATCCACCTGGAGCAGAAACCGGCAACCCACTCCAGTATCCCTGCCAAGAAAACTCCATGGACAAAGACAACAGGCATATAAAAGTTATGACGCTGGAAGATGAGCCGCTCAGGTCGGAAGGCCAACATGCTACTGAGGAAGAGCGGAGGACAAGTACAAGTAGATTCAGAGCTGATGAAGCGGCTGGGCCAAAGCCGAAAGATCGCTCAGTTGTAGATATGCCTGGAAGCAAACGGAAAGTCCAGTGTTGTAAAGAAAAATATTGCATAGGAACCTGGAACCTTGAACTTTGGTAAGTTGGATGTGGTCAAAAATGAGATGGCAAGAATAAATATTGACATCCTGGTCATCAGTGAACTAAAATGGACGGGAATGGGCGAATTCAGTTCGGATGACCATCATAGCTACTACTGTGGGCAAGAATCCCGTAAAATACATGGAGTGGCCCTCATAGTCAACAAAAGAGTGGTGAAAGCTGTACTGGTGATGTATGGAAGTGAGAGCTGGACCATAAAGAAGGCTGATCGCCGAAGAATTGATGCCTTTGAATTATGGTGCTGGAGGAGACTCTTGAGAGTCCCATGGACTGCAAGAAGATCAAACCTATCCATTCTTAAGAAAATCAGCCCTGAGTGCTCACTGGAAGGACAGATCCTGAAGCTGAGGCTCCAATACTTTGGCCACCTCATGAGAAGAGAAGACTCCCTAGGAAAGACCCTGATGTTGGGAAAGATTGAGGGCACAGGGAGAAGGGGATGACAGAGGACGAGATGGTTGGACAGTGTTCTTGAAGCTACCAGCATGAGTTTGACCAAACTGCGGGAGGCAATGGGAGACAGGAATGCCTGGCGTACTCTGGTCCACGGGGTCACGAAGAGTCGGACACTACTAAACAATAACAACAACAATCAAGAGAAGTCTATAATCCTGCAGTTGTAGATAGACCAATGGCTGCCTCCATGTTTATCGCACGTATGCTTGGGTAAAACAGAGCTCAAGGGATGGACCAAGGACTTAACCTGGAAGAGGCAGGCCATGCAAGCTGAGAATGTCTCTTGCTGTCTTCTGTCCTTGTTTGGTCCTCTGTGCAAAATGAGAATGGCGATGCTGTCAGGCCAGCGGGTCCTTTTCTGGTCTTGGGCGACGCCCAACTTTACTACCATCTGCAGCTGGTCTTGGGCAGGACAAAACCATGCATGCATATATAAAACAGCAGTCATTCAACACTTACTGCTACACTTTTTATCTCTTCAGCTATTCAAACTACTCCAAACAATGTGCTTATGGGAGAGGCCTTAGTTCTATTGCTTTGCCTTTCTCAGGATCTTTAGTCAACTCTTGACATCTTGTGTTTAAGGTTTTTTGGGGGTATTGGGACTGGGCAGTACCCTTGCCCGAGCCAGTGGAGAGCTGCTACATGTGGGGAGTAGTCAGTTCTACACTAGACAGGTCAGTGGTAGGGCTGATCAGTATATCTTTGTATTCTCCCAAACCGGTTTGAAGTCCAAATCATGATACTGGTTCCATAATTTTTGACCTAGCAATATATCACAAATCATGATGTGTGTGTCTGTGTGCTATGCAAAAATCACAAAATGGGACAAACCCTGGAGCCAGCCAATGCCTCTACATAGCTCCATCCTTATTTCAGATATATCACAATGTTTAGCTGGGGATAAGCCACAATGTTGAAAACCGGATATCGCCTAACCCTAGTCAGTAAGGCCGTATATAGTTCTCACACTCCCTCGCCCCCCGCTCCGAGTGAACATGGAATTTAATTGGAGCAATAAGCTGCTTTTCAGCCAAGGCTGATTGCCATAAATGCAAAAGTGTTACTAGGTCAACGGGAAATGCAGGCTTTTTGATTAGGAGTCATATGCTTCAGCGTTCCTCTTTGGCTGTCAAGCACCTTAAATTTTTCCTCTCTTCTTCTCAGAAGGAAAATCACTGAGGGATGAAGAAGCCCTTCAGCTGCTCCCTGTTGGCACAACCGCTACGCTCTATTTTAAAGATCTAGGGCCCCAAATAGGATGGACAATGGTGAGCTTCAAAGCCTCAAATGTTTTAATGTTTGCCTTAATTAATCCTTGCATCGCTTTCTCCTTGTACTGGTGATCAAGTCCCCAATTGTGCTTTGGTTTGCCAGCTAGCACAATCCCCAGCCCTGCCATATTTTTCTTTCTCTCTCGTTTGCTCTCCCCTCCTTTTTGTGTGTGTCTGATTTATAAGATGGTGGGGTGAAGAATCGAAGGGCGGCGGGGGGGGGCATAGAATTGCCACAAATACTTGGCAGGCAAACACATCACAAAGCAGCAGTGGTTGCTTGGCAACACGACAAAACACAGCTTGTGGAAGGCAATGGCAATTAGGGGGTGTTGCAAGAAACAACAACACAGGGATCAGGTTTTCCTAAATTAGGGCAAGAGACCCAGAGGCAGGCCAGCTGCCCGTCCCAGTCCTATTGAACAGGACCGTCAGCGACAGAATAGTGACCCTGGTTCCTTCTTCCTTTTTTTTTTGACTGAGCCTCGGTGCCTGCAGAAATTCAACAGGTGAAGTGTTTCCGAGACATAAGGACATAGATATTTCCCCAGTTGACTTCTTTCTGTCACACCTGTTCAAGACACACATTGGCCTGATTGGAAAAGATAGCATGGGAGCTTTTACAAAGGCAAAGCCAGAATCTGTGGGAGCAGGAAATAATGAATTTGCTATTCAAAGCTCCCCCCCCTCCCCTGCCCCTGCCCCAATACCTTCCTGCTTCCTCTTTAATATGCCCTGTTATAGTGCTAGTAACTTACAAAGCTGAAAGCAGTAGTTTGAAATGTGAATATTATATGTATATAAATAGTATAATTCACACCTAAGTTCTCTACTGCTGGGCATAACTGTTTCTCATCCTCCAAGCTTCTTCTCATTTGGACATTCCTGCACAGATGGAGGCGTCCTTGGCTGGGTTCCAACATAAGCACATGCTGTGAGAGGGGACATGGGGAGAGGGGAAGGAGGGGAAGCGAAGGAACTAGCAATGTGTTGGAATCCGTGGCATTAAGAGGAAGTAAGTGGCTCATGCGGAGCCAAATTTAGGACTAGGTGTCTTCTGCCTTTCATCTTGCCAGGATAACCCAAGTTATACAATCTCTGTAAATTGTGCAGTTTGAGCGTTTTTGCGTTGTTAGTTGTCTTATTCTACTTGCACTTTTTAGAGGAAGGATAAGGCACCCAAAGGCCGGATGACTAGATATTCTGCTCTGGTTTCTGAGTTTTCACCAGAACTTGCAATTCAGGTCTTCAGAGACACGAAGGCTGCAGAATTCCTTAAGCAGCTTAGTTTACTCACATGCCAAATTGTGTTCTCAGTCCCCACCCCACCCCACAAAAAATCATATAGGACCTTATAAAGCTGCCTGACTTTTGGGGGCGTTCATCCAATCCATGCTATATGCCCACTTCAATGTGGTTTTGCATGGATAGGGATAAAATGCTGGAACAAACTGTGTATGTATGAAATAGCAAATGCTTCTTCGACATCCATACTGATTGGAATAACAGCATACAGTGTTGGTGTAAGGAACCAAGCCATGGTCAACATATTGACTAAAGCAGCCCCCCCCCCCCATTTTTTAATTGTTTGCCCCAGGGGCCCACTTGAAAATCTTTTGATGCTCAGGACCCTTTCCCCCCAATAAACCCAGACAAAAATGCCTATTCCTCCCCCCAGAAAAACAGACAAAATGCCTGCCTCCCCCCAAAACAGACAAAACCAGCTATATACCCACCCATGAAAAACAACAGACAAGAAAGCAAGACAACAACCTCCCTCAAAACAAGCAACCTGCCCACCAATACACACCTAAATAAAGGGGCCTTGACAGGTGCCGTGTCTGAGGGTCCCCACAGGTGCCATATTGGGGACCTCAGTTTCCCGTTCCCTGGCATCCAGTGCTGCTGAGAATTGCCGTGGTAACCACCTAACCACCTCTCTCTTTTTTGCAGGTATTCTTGATAGAATATACGGGCCCATTGTTCATCTATTTTGCGTTTTATTTCCGTATGCCTTTTATCTATGGCCTGGATGACAGGTTTCCCTCGAGCCGGCACCCCGTAGTTAAGTAAGTCGCACTTCTAAGGCCAGAGGATTTAATTCTTGGGATTGCCGCAACTTTATTCCGAAATGTCTTGCCGTATTTGTCTCTCTAGCTTTCTGAAACACTTTTATCTTGCTGTTTCTAGCCTGGCATGTATCTGCCATTCTTTCCACTACATCAAAAGGTTGATTGAAACAATATTTGTTCATCGGTTCTCCCATGGGACTATGCCACTGAGGAATATTGTTAAGGTAAATTTGCCACACAATCTACTCACAGCCCTTCTGTAAAATTCAGATCTGGCCGCCACCTTCAGCATGGCAGTCACCAAATCCCTGGCACGGCTTTCGGGGTACGGTGCTGCCTCCTGCCACTCACAATGTTAACATCGATGTGACCTGTTAACATTAACACCTCACTACTGAAGCTTGTTTTTTCCACATTACCATTTTTATTTCTTCCATAGTTTTTTCTCCCGACTGTTGCTCTATAACCACTTAATCCCTTCTAGCCAAGCGCAAAGGCCCTCCTTGACAGTGTGAGTTTCCTCAGCTAAGTGCTTTGCATAGCAAAGGTCCGTGGGTTCAATCCCCAGTGTCTCCAGCTAGGGCTGGGAAATCAGGGGAAGCCTCTGCCAGTCCTTGTTTACAGTTCCGAGTTAGATGGACCAATGGCCTGGTGCCATATAAGGCAGCTTCCTATGCTCTGGAGCGTACTTTCGGCTCCATCTAGGGAGTTAGTGGGCTTATTGCAGCAAACAAGCTGGAACTGGGCTTGACACTTGATGTAGGTCTGTTGTTGAAAATGACAGCCCCCCCTGTTGGATTCCTAGGGGCCCAGCTCTTTGTGGTGGGCCAATAAATTTTTTGGGGGGGAACTGGGACCCCCAATGTTAAAAAAAATGAGGGCAAACATGGAGCTGAGCATGGCTTCAGTAGTTGACTACTCCTCCTGCCACTGCCACCCGCCATGAGGGGAAGAAGAGGCCAATCGTGGAGCCCAGTGTGGTGCCAATGGCTAGTGGCTCCTCTTCCTGTTGTGTAAGGGAAAGACGGGAAGCAGCCCCAGGCCAGTGGCAGGAGGAGAGGAGTTAGAGAGGAGGAGCCACTGGCCACTGAAGCTGTGCTACCGCCATGTTCAGCTCCGCCCTCCAGCTCCTCCGTTCTGACGTGCACATGCGCGCCATCAAGGTCCTCCATCTCCCTTGCAAGCTGGCGTCTCTGCAGCCATTGAAGAGAGCAGAAAAACACACTGCATGCTGATGTCATTGCACAGTAAAAGCTATTTGAAAAATTGGCATGGGACTACTGCGCTGTCCTGTTGCGTCTCCTAGTTCAGCCCCATTTACTTCCAGGTCACCTTTAATAACCCATAGCGATTGCCACACGTAAAGCAGCCTCTTCCAGCCTCTCTGCCACATTCCTTCCAGCTTTCACTCCTCTGCAGTGTTGCCACATGGCCTGAGCCCTTGCGCCTTTCCCTTGCCCGTGTTCAGGCTCCCTACACCCCACTCTCTAGGGCTGCTGTTTTCCTTCACAACTTGTTTTCCCAATAGTCTTGTCTTCTCTGTTGCTTCCTTGTTAGTCTTCTCCACCTGAAAGAGGAGACAGGACTGTTTTTGAGAATGATAAATTTGAACTGCAGCAATAATTGTTGGTGAACGCTGTGCTGTTTGGAAAGTTGTTTTCTTTCATTTTCTTTTTATGTTGGTTATCTCCCACATACTTTCCCCCTGAGACATGACCCATGTGGTCCTTGCTCAGACTGACAAGTGAGAAGCAACAGGGATAGAAGCTATTACCATCTTACAGTTCCCATTCCCCAATTGGTCCCTTCAGTCCTGATAATGTTAGTAGGAATTGTGATATCATCATGACATGATCTGTGGCTTCCACTGATGTGCTCTGAGGTACCACCCTGTGAAGGAAACGTCTGGTGTTTTCTAGCCCATAGACATGTTCTGCATTTTCTGCTTTTCTCTATGAACACACTCTGGGTTTAAGCTCTGATCTATATAGCATGCTAGGGCCAGTCCTCACATTAAAAATAAAATAAAATCATGTGGTGTAGCCCTTGGGGAACTGAACCATTCAGAGTGCTTATGGGGGATTTAATTATTTGAATGCTCTCCCATGCTAAAAACTCCTTCAAGGTGGAAATAAAACACACCTGGGAGAAAGTGTGTGTACTACCATTATGTACTACCTTTCCTCATCTAGTGTGGTGCTTTTTAAATTATTGTTAAGTGGAGAATATATATTATATTTCACCTACAGTGTGAAGTGGCACCATATCAAAATGCTTGTTCCTTGTGTCTTTATGAGTCTTAAAGACTTGGATGAAATCTTTGAATGGTAGGTGCAGAGCGCTTCACAGAAAATCTGCCTTAGCTATCTTAAACATACGCTGGAAGCAGAGTATTATTAAATAATTCCACCTAGATAGCAAAAATAAGAATGGTTAGACTGTGCATTTGAAATACAGTTGGTTAAGCTGTTCTGTCAGGTGGCAATTGGAAAAAACTTGCTTTGCGTGAATGCCTGCCTTGTTGGTGTTTCTAGGCCTGTATCCTTTGCATGAATTCAGTTTGACTATTCTTTCCTGCAGTGCTGAGTACCTGTTTCAGAAATAACTTCTAGAGAGCCAGCTTGTAGCACCCACAGGACCTTGGTGATTTCAGGAAACGTGGGACCGCTTCTGGGCTCACAATCTGAAACCACTCACACGGGAGTGCTGTTGGTTGACAAACAGTGCCTACACTTGGGAGTTTTTTGTCTTGTCACCACGTTTTGTTTGATGGTGTGGGTCATGTAGGAAAGCCATGTTTGGAGATGCTGGTATTCCCAGAGTGCATATCGCATGGACGTTGATGTGTCTCTGGTGACAGTCCAACTCCCAAGGCACTTTTGTTGTAGGCATGTGTTAACATCTGAACTCGGCCATAGAATGAGCAACGCATAGTGCCTTGTTCCAGCAAATCTACCCGTGCTTATAATTAGTTAAATTTTCTGACAGCTTGTATAAAACAGCTTGAATAAATTACTTTATTTGGCCTGGGCTTGTGAAAATTCTATTTAGGAAATGCTGTGATATATATTGGGATGCGGGTGGCGCTGTGGGTTAAACCACAGAGCCTAGGACTTGCTGATCAGAGGGTCGGCGGTTCGAACCCCCGCGATGGGGTGAGCTCCCGTTGCTCAGTCCCTGCTCTTGCCAACCTAGCAGTTCGAAAGCATGTCAAAGTGCAAGTAGATAATAGGTACTGCTCCAGAGGGAAGGTAAACGACGTTTCCGTGTGTTGCTCTGGTTTGCCAGAAGTGGCTTAGTCATGCTGGCCACATGACCCGGAAGCTGTACACCGGCTCCCTCGGCCAATAAAGCGAGATGAGTGCCGCAACTCAGAGTCGGTCATGACTGGACCTAATGGTCAGGGGTCCTTTTACCTTTACCTTTATGATATATAATAATAATAATAATAATAATAATAATAATAATAATAATAATAATAATAATATCTTTATTTAATATATTGTGTAGAATGGCTGATGGAATTGCATAGAACCTTTAGCAGTTCCCTTTTAATATGGCTATATGAAGAGAAAAGTTAGTGATTTTTAACTAATGAAATGGACCCAAATGTGCTTGCTACGGCAGTGATGAAATGAATATTTTCGGTTTCTTTCTTCTTAGATCTGCTGCATCCTGCCTGTAACACCACTTAATATTTTAAAGACAAAAAGTAGCAAGGATTATTCATGTTGCACATGAACATGTTCACCTATATGGTACCCAAGATTTCTGTGAACTTTCCATGCACTTTTTCTTAGTTTCCACTTACGGCTGTAGACCTCCTTGGATAGGATACAACTCTTAAGAGTATAGCTCTTTGGGATTTTTGTAGAGGTCCTTTTGATGGTGCTTTAAGTGCTTCCAGTAAGCCCTATGCTGAATGACAATGCATCTGAAGAATAAGTTGGCTAGTGGCAGCTGGCCAGTTATTTTATTACTGCTATCAATTTCAGGTGAAGTGGAGATCACTTAACTCTACAGTCTGTTATTCAGACTGGCTTATGTTATTATGTAGTTCACATTAATTACAACATTTACCGTTCGATCTGGTCCAATGCAGATACTTATCCTTAAAAAGTATTTTTATTCTGTCTTGGAAGAACATCAAGATTGGGTGAGAACAATCATAGCCACTGATGGCTTGCCTATACAGTAGCTGCTTTGGTTATTGTCAGCACCTAGTCAAAAAAATCCCTCTGTATCTTCTTCTAGCATACTCAACTGAGAGATTCCACAGTGTGGAACTGTCTGCAGTTACGCAATGTAAAATGAAGACACACATAATATTTTTAAACCGGTAGAGGTCCCTAGAAAAAGGGATTGATTGTTAAACTACTCTGGTAATTATACAGCTGTACCTTGGAAGTCGAACGGAATCCATTATGGAAGTGCGTTTGACTTCCAAAATGTTTGGAAACCAAAGCGCTGCTTCTGATTGGCTGCAGGAAGCTGCAGAGGTCCCGTCGGATGTCTGGGTTCCAAAGAACGTTTGGAAACCAGAACACTCACTTCCGGGTTTGCGGTGTTTGGGAGCCAAAATGTCCGAGTACCAGGATCCAAGGTACAACTGTAGTTCTGTGAGGGGGTGTTGTTAACCGGTCTCAGCACCCTTAACAAATTACAGTTTCCAGGATTCTTTGGCTGTTTAAAGTGGTTTGGTGCTGATTTACCTATAAAGTGCAGATAGGGCCTTAGGACTTCTTGACCTGGCCTTTCAGATGTTAGAATCATAGAGCTGGAAGGGAACCTGAGGGTCATCTAGTCCAACCCCATGCATTGCAGGCGCCATTGTTGGACAACTCCCACCATCACTGAACATTGGCAATGCAAGTTGCGTTCCAGCAACATTTGGAGGTCTCTGAAGTGAATGAGCATTCTTCTCCCAATGATACAAAAACGCATTAATACAAAAATCACCTGCTGCAGCTGCATTAACTATTGAAAAAAATATTTATAAAAGGGGACATCACAATTATTAATGCGATGGGACTGGGTAAATGAAAACATAAGGAATAGCAATGATATTCTGTGGAACTTTGTTGGATAGGAATAAGAGGCTTTTGGCTGTGGCTGCATTTAAGAAGTTGGCCTGGGATGAAGGCCCTGCATTGCCAAGTTTCACACCAGTATTGGGGACCACTCACTTTTATTAGCTGCTGCCTCAGTGCATTAGGCTAAGTTAGCATTGGAAAAGAAAAGGAAAAAGTGTATTTGGGCACCAAGTTTCTTTCTGCTATGTGTAGTTGAACATTATCACAAGAAGCATACCTTTGTCTAAGTTAAATTAACGTTTGAGCAACTGTCTGTTCGGCTGAAGACACTTAAGAACAGTGGCTCATTCACATTTAATGGGATTTCCACAATTCCCAACAATAGCTGGGAAAGCCCATGGGTGCCTTCTGCACAAAGAATGTTGTAGAGTAAAAGACATAACAAATTGGGGGTTGTGTTCTCTCGTTAAATGCATTATAAACACTAGTAGGGAGCTTAACTCTGGGGTCAGAAGCGTTTAAAAGTTATGAACTTTCCTCTGTGCTACAAGCAAATGAACATCAAATCCAGGCTTAACAAATAACTGTGAGGAAAATGTTCTCATTTTAAGAGCCATTTCCTTAAATTTTCTCCTCTGTTCTGAAATTTATAGACGTTGGGTTTTTTGGCTGAATGTTGTCAAATAATGGGCAGGTCCTGGTCTTTGTTTCAGTCAGAACTCGCCAGAACTGAGTTCTGGCACCTCTCAAGTGGGCGCCATTGCCGTTCTAAGAGAACGATTTTTCTTGAAAAATAGCACTGGGCAATAATAATTGGAATTGGTCTTCTGTTTAGTAGTGAAATAGCTGACAGGAAGTGGGCTTGTCTCAATAAAGGCAGGAGAAGCATGAGGCGTTTCCGTATGCTCTGTTCTTAGGCATACATTTTTGTGGGTGTCTCTCCCTCAGGGTAAGAGCAGAGAGAAAGCTTTGTCCCTCCTCTCAACTGTCTTGCTAATTTAGGGAGCAATTTTGTGTTCCCTGGACTGAGGGGCTGTAGGATTATGATGACCTCCCTCTCTGTGGGAGATCCACCTGGACCAATAGTGGAAAGTTAAATGGTAGAGCCAGAAACTGAATTCTTCCAGGGACAGGTCAGGGAAAGGCCTTGGATTTGCCAAAGCTGCTGTTTCCCAGAAAGGGTAAAAAAAAAAGGCCAGCCCAGGAACTGGTATACCAGTTCCTCACCTATTAGCATCAACAGGAGAGAATTGAAAGTGCTCCCCTCCTCCTGTTCTGGATGATGCAAACCACATAATCACTTTAGGATTGCTCTGTTGGCTTGTTCCATAGAACTTAATAAGAACCATTGAGAACAGAGTCATTCCTTACATTGAAAGGGACATCGGTATTCAGACCAGGAATGTAAAAATCAGGCAGCAAAGTTTCTTAAAGAAAAAGTTTTTATTTGGATTTTTGTCCGACAAAAAGCAAATAGGGTGCATTCAGGAAAATGAAGAATGCCCACCCCCCCTTTGGGGCAGTCAACTTATATATCTTTCTGCAAAGCACAGTTCGGCCCCTTGGCATCCCTTTAGCCAATGATTGACAATTTCCTATGGTCATTGATACATATTCATTAAAGCTCAACCAATGAATAAATTTGGTGTGTCCTTTCGGTTCCAAGTTGCCTATTCCACTAGGTGGCGCTACTGGCTTATAAACTGCTTAACCTCTGTACTAGTTCCAGGAAGTGCCCCTGAACCCCCCGCTTCCAAGAAATGTCCTTGTGGTTTAGCAACTTCACACCTAAGCGTTATATCTGGAGCCTGGCGGTCAGCAAACATCCTGCTACTTGCCTTTGTCAGGGGTCGTTTCTCAGAAATGGCTTAACCTCAACTAGCAAACTTCCTGCAGGGGCAAGCTAGCTGCACCCACAAGCTTGCATGCTTGCTGCCTCTGCAAAAGGTGGCAAAGTGACAAACATGAGAAAGAGAAATAGTCTTTAGCTTTCTAAAATGGCTTTGTGCTTTTAGCTTTTAGATGGCCCTATAATATGGCTTCAGAGGTTCTTAGCCTGGCTCTCTATTGGTCATCCTGACCTTCACCCCTGCATTCCCCCCTTTCCATCACGAAAATGCTGACCGGTCACGGTTCTCCATTTTCGCTTGATGGACCTATAGGTGCAACATCATAGAGAGCCAGGATATAGGTACGTGTTGCTGCATTAACTGAGCGGCTCACCATTTGGCGTACAATCTGAATAAGACAAGGCAAAAAGCATGATAAGAGTAATATGGTAACGAAGAGAAGTAAAATCACAAGCAAAATCTCTTTTAACCATGACCAACCTGGGAGCTAAGAACTAATTCAACTACATACACTGGGGAGACCTGCACCATCTAGACTAATTTTGTGGTACAAATCAGCCTGTAACACTCAGACCTGTTCAGGCTCTTAGCTACAGCTGTTGTCATATTCAGGAAGGTGTTTTCCCTCCCCCCGGTGGCCATCTGAGAGGTGAGAACCATCAGGAGGCAGGGTATGATCCACATCCTGATTCGAGGAATGTTCGGTGGCCCAGAACGAAGAACTGTACCACCAACACAGAAATACCACAAAAAGGGTAATACCACAAGCCAAAGGGATGGTGGCCCACGAAGGCCAGGTCATGTGGGCCTCTAACTCCTGGCCCTACTGAGGCGTGAACAGCGTCTACACACAAAACATTCCCACTCTACACAGGGAAAAGTGGCCGCCTGGCACTGATACACTGTTAGGCCTCGGGAGCTATAGGGATGGCAATAGACTCTGTAAAGTTCAAAGGCTGGTCCTACTGGGTGGAGGTCACCTATGTGGTCTCTGACCAGGGCCTATGGAGGCTGAAGCCTGGGGTGGCAACCCTTATGCAGCCACAAGAATACCCTACCACATTCAAGGGCATTAGATGTGGAGTTACCAGGCCCAGTAGTTCAGGCAGTATTCTGGGATTTTTGGGAGGCTCGAGCCACCACGACAACCACAGGTGGGGCTGCAGGATTTACTGGCACTTGTTCAGCAATTTCAATGTGCACCTGGTTCAGGCTCCCTCCCCTGCAATATTTGCATTAAGATGGGCTCCGTCCCATGCAACACCTGGATTAAGATTAGGACCTGGTCTACCAGATGGGGTTGGTACAGTGCTCTACCTCCCGATTGACAGTTGGTTACCCCCCCACAACAGCAAGAGCGGTCCAGAACTCGATAGATTTCGACCGTCTCTGCAACTTCCCGTAGGAGCAGTACCCATGTGCGCTGGACAGTGGTGTGGAAGAGAAGCCACAGTGGGGTAGTGGGATGTTTCAATACGGCAACCTCATCAAAGCCCTGTTCCCAATAACCAATGAGCACGCCATTTCTTACCACTGGCAAGACGAACCAGTCATAGCAGAGGTCCGCAGGCCAATAGGGTTGGTATGGCTCAGTGGGGTCAGGACAATAGGACATAGAGCAAAAAGGGCAGTAGGACATAGAGCAAATCAATACAGAACATAATAGAGAAAAGGGGAAAGTCCTTGTGAAAGTCCTTGTGATGATCAGTCGCAGGATCACGTTGCCCGTGGCCCAACGCGTTTCCGGTAGCGTCAGACACAAGGTGATGATCAGACGCGTGTGATGCACCCAGGGAGTCACGTCGGCTACTCTCACCGCAGTTGGGATGGAGAGGAGGACGGTATATGGGCCTCGCCACTTAGGGATGAGGGGGTTGCGCTTCCACGCTGTCACCCGGCTGGAACTGGTGGACGGCTCAGCGAGACTGCACAGTGTAGG
Organism: Podarcis bocagei; assembly: GCF_964188305.1. Lineage (NCBI taxonomy): Eukaryota > Metazoa > Chordata > Lepidosauria > Squamata > Lacertidae > Podarcis > Podarcis bocagei. Next base: position 78,990,873 of record NC_138129.1, on the reverse strand, counting down.
CTCGAGGTAGTACCTGGAAAGGGAAGCAAACACACACGGCGACAGGAATTGCACTTGTTCCTGAGTGATGTGATCTCCCACCCGCCCCAAACTGGCGGGGATGTCTCGGACGAAAGGGGTGGCCTGCCATACAAAAGTTCAAAGGGTGATAGTCTCAGTCTCTTGGTTGGAGCGCTCCAAATCCGAAACAAGGCAATGGGCAGGACATCTATCCAGTGTAGTCCCGTCTCCTGGGTCAGCTTGGCCAAGTGGGTCTTCAAGGTGCGATTCATACGCTCAGGTTTCCCCAAACTCTGGGGTCTGTAGGCTGCGTGTAGCCTTCAGTTTATCTGCAGCGCCTTGCACACTTCTTGCACAACTTTATCAATGAAGGCAGGGCCATTGTCACTGCCAATACTTCTGGGGAGGCCAAATCGGGGTATGAGTTCATGTAACAGTTTCTTGGACACTTCACAAGGTATCTCTGTTCTAGTGGGGTATGCCTCTGTCCAGCCCGTCAGGGTGAAGACAAACACAAGCAGGTATTTGATACCCCTAGCTGGAGGCAATTCAGTGAAGTCCACAATCAGGCTTTCCATAGGGGTAAAGCCCACGTGTTGTACACCCGGTGGGGGGAGGTGGCCTTGTCTGGGGGTGTTCTTGGCGCACAGGACACACCTCTGGGATATTAGTGATATAGAAAAGTCTCCCAAGGTGTGCTCTGGCAGCTGGACCCCCTAGATGAGTGGACTCGTGGTAATTCTTCACAATCACGGTAGTCAGATGTTGGGGCACAAAAACACGGTTTTCTGGTAGACGGAACCATCCCTCCTGGAGTGTTGCTCCTTCCTGGCGTGCCCACTGTTGCTCCTCCGGTGTGTAGCGTGGTTCCACATCGTCTGGAGTGAGTTGTGGGATGAGGGCTGCGTTGAGTGCTGGTGGAGGTTTCAAAGCTGCTTCACGAGCTGCGTTGTCTGCCTTCCGGTTGCCCCTAGTGACCATGTCCCGGCCTCTCCCATGGGCTTTGCAGTGCATCACGGCAATCTCTTCGGGACCCCATACTGCTTCCAGTAACGTCTCAACTTCTGGACATTAGCCTTGCATCCTGCTGCCAATTGCAGGGCAATGCCTTTTGCTGTTGGACTTCGCCTCAGAACACAAACAACTCTTGGAGACTTTGGCTTTCTTAGAGGTATTGGAACGGCTTGCCTGGCTTGCCTGGCTTGCACCCCCACTTCTGGGTGCTCTGCTGCCTGAGGAACAACTTATTGAAGCGTAGAAACAGCTTCCCAAAACAGCCTCAGCCCCCTCTGGGCTTGGTACTTTTTCTGGGCATTCTCTAGCCCCCTCTGGGCTTTCTGGGCGTCCCACAGCCCCTTCTGGTCTGGCTGCCACTGTGGCCTGACATGCTGTCTTCAGTGGCTGCCACGCTACCCAGGACTTCCTCCCTTGGAGTATTGCCAACAGCCAAGAATCAACGCTGGCCCTTAAAATGACTAGGACCCTTTGGTCTCTCTAGAACATCAGGCACGTCTGCTTCACAAGCTTCCACTGCGCCTGCAGACTTCTCAATGGGTTGGGCAAAGCCTGTTTCAGCCTCCTTATATTCCATAAGGGTGAGAACCGAATGGGGCACATTCACATGCATCTCCTGGCCAAACGTGAACTTGCCTGTTTCTTCCACTAGTGTGGCGGTGGCAGCGACAGGCCACAGACAGGGTGGCCAGCCTTTCACTGTGGAATCTAATTGCTTGATAGTCTCAAAGGCTTCTTGTTGGGCTGGTCCCCACTCAAAGGGGTCTCTTCCTCTTCCTCTGGTATTCTCATTTAGAGGTTTTGCTAAAATACTGAAGCCTTGGATCAGGATTCTGCAAAAGCCTACTGCTCCACAACTTTAAGCTTGTCTTTTAGGGATATCACAATCTCTGCCTCTTTTTTTTTTTGCAGTGACCTTTTGACAATTTCTAGATGGTCAGTATGTTCAGCAAGTTGTCTGGATAAATTAGCTAAATCTTCATCCCTTTCTTTTTTTTTTTTGCATTTTGTAAAGTGAGCTGGTTGTATGAATCTTTCACTGATTTCAGCTCATTCACAAAACTTTGTTCTTTGTTGTTCTTTTAATTTTAGTAACTTGTTCAATTTCTCCTTTACAGAGATATGTTCATCGACCTGAGATTTAAGATGGTCTGTTCCTCCTTACATTCTATTTCTGTTTCTTGCAATTTTTTAGCTGATTTACTTATTTGTTCTTTAAACAATTTAATTTGTGACTCACACCCCATGAGTTTGTTGTTTTAAGTAACATCACAAGTATTGATTGTAGAATGAAGATCTTTAACTGTTTGGCTAGTCTCTTTGTTTTGCCTAACAAATTCTTCATTCTCTTTTGTTTTACTAACGTTTTCAATTTTTTTTTCCTCAGCCAGTTCTGATTTTATTGCACTTAACTGTTCAGAAAGTTCTGAAAGCTTTCTGCCTCCACTGTTCACACCTTTGGTTTGTAGATCTTTCAGTAACTGGACTTCCCTTTCAGCCTTAGACAACACTATTTCCCTGTCTTGCATTTCATCCTCTTTGCACTTGATCTGACATTTCAGAATATTAATCTGCTCAGAATACACATTTGTATTTGAAATAATAGCAGAAATTTCTTTGTCTTTCTCAGCTAAAACCTCTCTGAGGTTGTCAAATTCTCTTCCATGCCTCTGGAGGTCTTGAATTAGTTGAGACCTCTCTTCTAAATGACTTGTGTTTAATCTATTAAGTCCTTCATTTGTCTGTTCAAGATCCTGTTACATTAATTCTATAGCAGCATCCTGTTTCATGCTCTTTTCTTTTATTTTCCTCTGTTAATGCAGTAATAACTGCTTACTGTTCTGTACACTCTTCTCCATAAACACTGCACTTCTTCTGTACATCTTCCCTCTCCAAAACCTAACATGAGGGAGTGACTTTGCAATGTTCAGTCCTGCATTTCTTCAACCAGGGGGGGTGATTGTCATCTACCACCTTCAGCCAGTTGTCTATATAGGGAATCTGGTCAGGATGTCCCCCCTGGTCTATGTTGATTTTGGTCCTTCCTTGAAGTTGTTTAACATACATTGAAGGGGAATTACTGGACCTTTCAAGGCTTTCGAGCCTCCCCCTCCCATTTTCAGTATGGCCCTGTACAGCGTCCCCACACCAAACACTCACACATTCATTTCGCAACTTTTCTCACCCAGGTGCGGTCGCCCGACTGGGAAATGGAGTACTTGTTGCTACGACCCCAGGGGAATGCCCCGGGGTAACACACATACATGCACAAAATGCCTCTCTCGTTGGACGCTTGCACGACACACTAACCACCCTGTGCCCCCCCTTTTTCTCCTTCCTAATACCAAAGCGTGGGTGGTTGTCAGCAGTCAACCCTTCTACTTAATGCCACTATCCACGCTGGAGATTTGATCAGGATCTCCCTTCTCCTTAATTAAAAGGAGGATTTTCTATCCCCTCAGGGCTTGTTGCCATGTACTCACCCCAGCCGGCTGTTCTCTGCCCTGTCCTCCCAACCTCGGCTCTTCAAATCCGTTGTCCTCTGTCCCAGGATACAGCAAGAGGGTCAAGTTGCCTTCTGCCCCCCTCCGAAGAAAAGGTTCGGTGTGCACTTTGGAAGCCAGGAGGTCTGTTGGCCCTCCGCTGCCTCTGCCCAGAGGGCAAGGGAGCTGCCTCCTGGTCTCTGAGGACACTTAAAGTCCTTCTGATCCGAGTCACGGCACCAGAAATGAAAGGGACATCGGTATTCAGACCAGGAATGTAAAAATCAGGCAGCAAAGTTTCTTAAAGAAAAAGTTTTTATTTGGATTTTTGTCCGACAAAAAGCAAATAGGGTGCATTCAGGAAAATGAAGAATGCCCACCCCCCCTTTGGGGCAGTCAACTTATATATCTTTCTGCAAAGCACAGTTCGGCCCCTTGGCATCCCTTTAGCCAATGATTGACAATTTCCTATGGTCATTGATACATATTCATTAAAGCTCAACCAATGAATAAATTTGGTGTGTCCTTTCGGTTCCAAGTTGCCTATTCCACTAGGTGGCGCTACTGGCTTATAAACTGCTTAACCTCTGTACTAGTTCCAGGAAGTGCCCCTGAACCCCCCGCTTCCAAGAAATGTCCTTGTGGTTTAGCAACTTCACACCTAAGCGTTATATCTGGAGCCTGACGGTCAGCAAACATCCTGCTACTTGCCTTTGTCAGGGGTCGTTTCTCAGAAATGGCTTAACCTCAACTAGCAAACTTCCTGCAGGGGCAAGCTAGCTGCACCCACAAGCTTGCATGCTTGCTGCCTCTGCAAAAGGTGGCAAAGTGACAAACATGAGAAAGAGAAATAGTCTTTAGCTTTCTAAAATGGCTTTGTGCTTTTAGCTTTTAGATGGCCCTATAATATGGCTTCAGAGGTTCTTAGCCTGGCTCTCTATTGGTCATCCTGACCTTCACCCCTGCAACATAGCCCCTACCTAGAATTTGCTTCTGAGCCACATAAAGGTGTGACAAAGAAATGGAACCCTGGAATTGGTATGGATATGCATCACAAATGTACATGGATTAAATCGTAGCGATAGCCCCACATAATGTAAAACATTAACACAAATATAAATGGCTTCCCCCCTTTTCCTTTTTTTGTTTTTGTTTTTACAGAATTGTTTCTATTACTGGGGATTTGCTGCCTGGCTTGCTTATTATATCAACCATCCTCTTTACACACCGCCCTGTAAGTAGCAGCATAACACACATTTTACTTTTTATTTTGTTTTAACATTTCATTAACGGTGCTAACTGAGTGCTAAATTGAACCTTCCCTTGTTTTTGTCTTGCAGCTTATGGACAAAAGCAGGTCAATCTCGCTTTGATCATGTTCCTGGTGAGTAAATTGCAAATATAAATACTATATTGTAAGAAATTTCCTTTGTTGTACTTTAGATAGCATATGGAATGGGCAAATGCAGATGTACAAACGGCGACTATATTCCTGACCGCAGCTTTAAAATGCCAGTTTCAGTAGAGAGGAAGGTCTCTCCCTCCCCTTTGTCAGAAGGGTTTTATAGAATCTGGGATGTGGCTATTACATATAAACTCATTTACTATGTGCAAGCAAGGGGCAAAGGATTGTAGGAAAATAGATTTATAGAGATATGGGTGACTTGCTTCTTTTTGGATTGACAAATTTAAATAATTGAAGAATAATAATAATTTTAATTTAGTAATTTAAATAATACCATGTGCACAATTTCTTTTGGTTTGAAAAATGATTTTTAAAAGAAATGTTGCATCCCCCCCTTTTCGTATAATAATAGGTTATAAATGCAAAATTAAGTAAACTGAATGAAATGGTCCTGAAATCTTCCAATGAATTAAACCACTGATGCCACTTTAAGGGGGCTTTTTATAAGGGACACATTGTGCGGGGAGGGGAGCTTTATCCCTTCCCTCCCCAGCTATGATCCTGGTGCTTAGTGTAGAGTGGGCTAATGAGAACATTGTTGTTCTACTAATCCTCATAATTGTATTTGTTCAGAGGGCTCTTTATTTAAAGCAGTCTTTGTTTTAATTGTCTTTATTTCTGTCTCATTGCAGACATGTGAAGCTGGAAACTTTTCTATCCATGTTGCACTTAGTAATTTGAGAAGAGATGGTAAAAGTTGAGTGCTTAGTTTCTGTTGTTATTATCATCATCATCATCATCATTAATTGGCTTGAGTTAGGGTGGGCTTTCAAAGGTGTAAACTGACCTCCCCCTCAGCATTTATTTATTTTGGTAAAGATCATCAATACTTCTGCAATCCTTGAGGTTCCTCCAAGCCTGCTGATACCTACTAGTCGGTGCTGTTTTGGTTACAAAAGGATTTGCATCAGAGAATTAGTTCAGTATGAATTAGAGAATTAGAGAATTAGAGCCAGTATGGTGTTGTGGTTAAGAGCGGTAGTCACGTAATCTGGGGAACTGGGTTCGCGTCTCCGCTCCTCCACATGCAGCTGCTGGGTGACCTTGGGCCAGTCACACTTCTCTGAAGTCTCTCAGCCCCACTCATCTCACAGAGTGTTTGTTGTGGGGGAGGAAGGGAAAGGAGAATGTTAGCCGCTTTGAGACTCCTTAAAGGGAGTGAAAGGCGGGATATCAAATCCAAACTCCTTCTTCTTCTTCTTCTTCATATTAGTATATTGGATTAAAGCTACAGTTATTCTAGGCAGACAGTCCACTGCAGGAACTGCCTGAAGGTAGTCAGTCAGCATAGGTTATTGGCTAATGACATTGCCATTTTAAAAAAAGATTTCCAAATATGCAAGGCAAGGGAGGAGGAAAAAGGACTTCTACTCTAAACTGTCTAGTCTTACGGAGAGCGAAAAATGATTCCTAGCTTAGCTCATTATAGAATGGTCCTTTTCATCCCATCCCACAGCTGATCATTCTGTAATCCAGAGAAGAGCAGACTTCAGACTTGCGGGAGCTACTTTGGGTTTTACCAGAACCCCTTTATTTACCAACTAGAGCCATGCTGTCAAACCATATGCTATAGGGAAAATGTGTCTGTATACAGAAAGTACCACTAGTTTTACATTTCTGTGGATATTTTAAATCAATAGGATCCAAGACCAGTAAGATCCCATATCCGACGAAAAATCCTTTCACGTGGCTGTTTTATTTTGTGTCCTGCCCTAACTATACTTATGAGGTATGTATGTTTGAAAACTGAATGGACCACTAATGTTTAGCTTATGCTTAAAGATTGGTGTAAGATTTTGCTTTTGTAGGGGAGTGTAAAGAAATGTTCAGGATTTCATGGGGGCAACTTCTGGGATGAGAAACTCAGTAAAATGCATGTATTTTATTACCCCACTTTGGCTACAAAAGCACAGCTGAGTTGTATCTCAAACACACCCTTTACTTTGAAACAGCGTTTAAGCTGCACCTCTCAGTGAAACTGATGAAAAAAGGGTAAGATAAAGATTGTTTTTTTTAAAATTGCCCAGTGAAAGAGCTAAATTAGTCAGATAATGAATTGGAGTGTGTAAACAGGAATATTGCAGGAGGTTGTTTAGAGGATTGTGAAACTATGCAGGTCCTATTACATTTTCACATTATGGCAGAGCTGGCTCTACCATGAATTAGGCCAGGCATAGGCAAACTCGGCCCTCCAGATGCTTTGGGACTACAACTCCCATCATACCTGACCACTGGCACTGTTAACTAGGGGTGATGGGAGTTGTAGTCCCAAAAACATCTGGAGGGCCAAGTTGGCCTATGCCTGAATTAGGCTGTGTGACACAGCCCACCTTTGCAGTACTAGCAAAGGGTAGAAAAAGTGTACCAGTTATTTAGCTGCTTGCATTTTTGTGTGTCCGTGTTCTTTGGATTTTGTGTTGGACATCAAAATATTCTGAGCTCTGTCTCTACGTCATATTGATTTTTGCATTTGGAGCATAGGAATTTATTGTTTGCCTTCATTGTCTTACTTGAGACTTGCAGTGTCATTTGCTGCAAAGGGATGTTGCAGCAGAGTGTCACTTTTGTAAGAATATAGACTTTATGGAGCGAGCAAGAGTGGGGAAATGCATTATGTACCACGAAAACAGATGCAGTTACTATGCAGATAGCGAATGCATGTGTGCACATATATGAGTTTTCCATGGAGAACTCCCTTCAGAAGCAACCACCTAAAATTCAGAGAGAGAGATTTTTAAAGGATGTCGGGAGGACGTTTGTGTACATGTACCTGTTTTAAAAGCTCTCATACCAAATTCCCAAACTTTTTTTTTAAAAAAAACTTGAGAAGAGTGTAAAGAAGTGTTGGGGGCAGCTTCTGAGGTCACTTCCAGATTATTAAGCATTCATCCTCATTGTTTGTGGGGAGATTGTATGACATCATATCAAACCACTGTTGTCCCTGTTTCCATAACACAAAGTCTTTCTTTTAAAAAAACTCTTTTTTGTACATGAGTGTCAAATCCACTTAAAATGTACAACCTGAATTTACCCATGTGCAATTGAATTCCACCCCCAAAATAGTGACTCCCTGGAAAATGCCCCAAACTGGGAAAATTCTTAGGAAAAAAAATATGAACACAAAGACTTGGTTAGGATAGGGGTACAGCTGTATAGGCCATAGGTCTTGGAGGTGAGTGACTGGCTAACTGGTTGCATAAATTTTGACTGACCAGGTTTACAGGTGCGTGAGACTGACACTTGCACTCACTGCCTCCATTCTGTCTCAACAGAAACTAAATGCGGTGTTCTAGAATTCTAGACTCATAATTTTAATTTTTTTCAAAATTGAAGTGTGTATGTGTGTGGGTAGGTCTGTCGAGGTTGCAAAAACAACTCTACCAGGGGGCTGTGCTTTTGTGGATTCTGGTCCATATATCCAAATGGCTCCAGTTACTTCTCTGGTTGTGTGCCTGATTGTATTTCAGCTGTTTTATTACTAAGGTTTTTACAAGCTGATATTAAAAAGAAATGTGTTTTGTATGTATTTTTAAAAAAGGGGACTAGGTTGTTTTAGCAGTTTTTATTGTGTGAAATAGTTTTGCATTTTCTTCACCATTACAGCTGGGGACATGGATTGGTTTTACTATCATGACTCAATGCGTTCCAGGTGAATAAGATTCTTGGTTTGAAAATTTTGGGCTAATATTCCAGCTACAATATTTCATAAACGTTGACCTCTCTCTCTCTCTCTCTTTTCTCTTTCTCTCTTTCTCTTTCTCTCTCTTGCAGTGGGACTCTTCACCTTTCTTTGTTTCATTCAGATGTCAGTCTGGGCAAAAGATAAACACTCCACCTATATACGAGAGTTTAAGGATTATCCTAGTCTTAGAATGTCTATCATTCCTTTCTTACTGTAAGAACAGGGTTGTTGGGTTTTTTGAAATTAAATTATCAGAAACAAAGTGGATGAGGCTGTATAGACACAACCACAGGCAAAGAAAATAAGTTAGGGTATGAAGATAATTTAGGCAAGGTTTCCCAAGAGCATGCAGAAATTACTATCTAGTGTGGAATTCCATGGGCTCAAAATCTACATAGTGGGGTTGGAGAGCTGGGGGGGGGGTTTCACATCTGGCAACCAATGCGCCCTTTGGTTTCAGATAGTACATGGGTAGTACATCTGCTCTTCAGGTAAGATCAGTCACTATTTACTACTGTGGACAATAAAGTTGCTGGATTGGGATGTACCACAGCTATCCCCAACTGCAGTTGAGCTGGTCAAAGTACCCGATGAAGAACTGTGTGACCAAATGCTGCATCAGCTGACGATAATTGGTCCAGCTTGTAATGCCTGGCGAAGTTACTTGAGGAAGACCAAGTAGCTTCCTTACAAATATCAAGCAGCGGAGCATTAGCGGTGAAGGCCGCTGAAGTGGATGCTGATCTGGTTGAATGAGAAAATAGATGCGTTGGCTGGGGCAGCTTGAGGGATTCATAAGCTACGGAAATGCAAGCCCGTATCCATCTGGCAAGGGTGGAACTTGAAACCCTCCTCCACAGAGATGAAGGGTGGAAGGACACAAACAAGGAGTCCGTTGTTCTAATTTCTTGTGTTCAATGAATGTACAGCTTTAGTGCCCGATGAACGCCTAAGGAATGCCAGGCCTTTCCCCTAGGGTGCATTGGATTAGGACAGAAAGTGAGAAGAATTGATTCCTGTTGGACATGGAATCTCAAAAGTACTTTCGGCATGAAGGTACAATCTGTGCCCAGCACTACTTATGGAAGATGCAGAGATGTTTCACCTACCTCCCACAATTCTTAGCTCCTTGGTAACGTGGTGAGGCAATTACCCAATCCAGTGGCTTCATCGTCCACCGTAGTAAATAAATTACTTCTGGTAAATGAGCAACCATAGCTCATTGTGTTCTGGGCTTTTTTGATTCGTCTACTACTTTTGATTCGTACTATATGGAACCAAAGGGGCACATTGGTTGCCAAATGTGAAATACATTGGCATTATTTTCAGCATTCCTACTCCACCAACATCTTCATGTATTTTTAAAATTTGTGGGATTCATTATTGGTTTTATCTTCTCCCCCAATCCCCATGTTGTCATCTTTAGCCATGAAGGGTGTTCAGAGCTAACTCTTTGGCAAAGGTATTATCCACTGTTGCTGAAAGAATACACTTTCTGTAAAATCTGGGCCAGGCCCTGTGGCAAAAAGGAAGCATGAGAATTGGGTGTGAAACAGTCTGGAATTCCACAAACAGATATGTTTTGAGGGAGGGCAATTTCGGATGATATGTTTATTGAGTGTTCATCCTGATTTGTTTCCAGGGAGGTTAGATGATGTTGCATCAAAGCAATTATTATTGTTTTCCCATTCTTTCTGGTGTGTTTCCCTTCACTTTCCTTATTGCAAAAAAGTCTGACTTTGGGAGAAAGTGGGGTTGTTGTGAAAGAGCTCCAAATCCGCTCTAATTGTGCAACCTGATTTCCCCAGTATGTGATTGAATCCCAACTTGAAATAGCAACAGCCTGGAACTGCCCAATCTCTGGACGAATTGTGCTTCAAAGCTGAGGCATAGAAAGCACTGTGGGCTGCTTCAAATCAAGCATTTGCTGTGGGAAATACTTTTACAATGTGAATGAAAGTAGTACACACACACAGAGAGAGAGAGCATTGGGAATGAGAACAACATAGTTTAAATGTTCAGAATAATCATTTGAAACAGACCTGTTGGGAATGAACCATTCAGACTGCAAGGTGAGAGTTGCCTATTTGAATGTTTCCATTGCAAGAAACTCCCAGATTTATATAAAACTTGAACATGAAGGGAAAAGGGTGCTTGTGTGTCTCTTGCCCTATTTAGCATGCTCTTGTTGTCTTACTGGATGGCTGATAGTTGTATTTTGTATTAGATTTTAATATTTTGGGACTTGATGCTATGTTTTGGATAAGCTCTTTTTTATTTATTAATTGTGGTTATTTTTGTATTGGTTTTTATTTAGTAAGTTGACTTGACAGGGTTTTAACCTTAAAAGTGGTCCAGAAATATTTTAAATTATTACATTTAGGGTGTCCTGTTAAATGGAAGAAGCATTCAAACATTCACCACCCTGCAGTCTGAAGTGATGCAATACCAACAAGGCTATCATGTGATTATTCTACTTGCATTTCTCATTCTCGGAAAACACTTCATGCTATACCCTGGTGCATGCTTACTTGAGAGTAGGGATAGCAAATCAGTTAGTCTTGGTTCTCTGTTTCTCATGATTGTAGTCTTAAATTCGGTCCTCCACATTTATGCAGCATTTTGTGAATTTTCTGTTAGAAAATATCCTCCTGAAAGTGCTTCAGCATTTTAATATGAATTTCTGCTAGAAAACACATTTTTGTATGCCGTTTTGACTAATGCACACATTTTTGCAAGCAATGTCTCCTTAATATAATGCATTTTTAACGTTATTTTCACTAATATTCATTTTTATGTACACTTTTAACTACTATATGCATTTTTGTAAACATTGGTTGGTTGGAGAATTGCATCACAAAATTTGGATAAGTGTGAATTTCTAAGGGTGGCTATGTTCTGGTACTCATAGTTTTGGAAAGCGTAAATTTGGCTTTAAATGCAAAGTGAATTGAATTGGCCCCCATTGTTATTATCATAGTAGGCTCAGGGATGCTTCCTTTCAAGTAGACATGCATAGGAGTGGGTTGCCCATGTACTTGCAAATGTAAGCAGAACAATTGGTACTTAACTTGAAGAGTAGATTTGTGTTGCCAGCACAGGACTATGGGCTATGGCTTTGCCCCTTTGACGAAGGAGGGAGTGAAGATTTAGGAAATAGATGGCTCCTTTGTCCTCAGCATTGCAGACTCACTAAGCACAAGTAGTCCATGGAGTCTCATCAGTTAATAAGCAAATAACATACAGTAATAAAGCTGAATTCCTATGGAACAAGAACTTTTCCTAACTGTCTGAACTATTCAACAATGTGGCAGGCCATTATAAGGTGGGGTCTCGCGCTGGCAACACAAATCTACTATTCAGGTATGTACCAATCGTACTATTTCCTTTTGCCAGCATGGCACTACTGGTTGGGACATACCAAAGCTCTCCCAACTAGGGTGGGTACCACTGCGGGCAGGCTTGTTGGAGGACCCTCTGGCCAATGGCAGTGTCAGCTGACACCCAGGTGTCTTGTCTTAGTGTATGGTAAAGGTACTGGGAGATGCTCAGGTGGCTGCCCTGCAGATTTTCAGTAGGGAGGCATTTGTGAAGTATGCCACCAGGCTGTCTGCTGCCCCAGGGGAATGTGCAGGGACAGGTAGCCTTTGCGCCTCATATGCCGTGGTAACGCAGGTGCAAATCCATCAGCATCATGTGTTTGGGGTGATTTTTCTACCTAACATAAAATGGTGGAATGATTGCCAAAGCACTTTGGTATGGGTTATATAGACCTTAAGTACCCTGCCTACATCTTAAGGCAGAGCTTTCCAAACTGTGTGTTGCTGGAAAGGGAGCAGACAGCCCACTGATTTGCTAGTAAAACTGAATTACTGTGTTGCAAAATGATGCATGTCTAAAAAGTGTGTCACCAACGTGAAAAGTTTGGAAAGCTCTGGTCTAAGGAATGCCAGGCCTTTTCAAGAGGGTAGTATGGATTGGGGAGAAATCTACGTAGTATCAGTTCCTGCTGTAGGTGGAGTTTGGAAAGGACATTAGGCAGGATCAGTATGGAGGATGTCTTTGTCTTTGTGGAATATGCAGGGGCGTTGGACCACCAGTAGGTGTTAAGTTCAGATATTCCTTGTGGCAGTCACATCTGCCTGCAGAGTAAGACCTTGAATGATAGTGTGCAGAGCTCTTTACTGGTGGCTCCAGAGAAAGTCAGTGGGGGTACAAAAGGTAGCAGGAAAGGGAAAAGCTATTTTTTAAAAGTTGTTTTAAATTTGAAAATGAAGGTAAGCAGAAGAAGAATAAAGTAAATCAGAAGAGAAAATGAAGAAAGTGTCAAGAGGAAAAAAAGGAGTAAAATCATGGGAGCCCAAGGAAACTGTGACTATCTTCATCAAAGGTAGGAACGAAAACTTCCTAAATCTCCATCCCTGCCTTTGTCAAAGGGTCATAGCCTAACCAGTGGTCCCATATTGCCAAAAGGAAATATGGAGGTGTGGTCCTCGAGTTGCTCTTCATATATACCAAAATACAAGGAAATGTGGAAAATATTTTTCCTTATTTTGTGTTCAATGCATTTTAAGAAGGCTCCGTGCAAATTAAATCAGTAAATGAATAAGACATTATGTTACAAAGTTTTAAGAACTTAATTTTAAGACTATCAGCAAAGGGACTCTGACTGTTTCTTGATGAAGTTTATTCCTCTAGAAATGTACATAAATTTTTGCAACAATTTGTAAAGAGAATATGCAATAAATTCAAACTTATATTTTGAATTCTGTCCAGTTAATTATAGCAATAGAAGACACATTGCAGCTGGTGAGTGAAGTTTTAATATTTCTTTAATACCCAATCTTTTTCAAGTTTAAAAAATGCATCCATGATAAGATAAAAAACCTCTTGTTTCTTTTCACACAGACAATATGTAAATGTTTGTTATACAGCAAATTACATCTGAGAAATGCAAATCACATTTAATGACTTTCAGGATCTGCTACAAGTTTGTTTCTTTATTCAAAGCTATGTTGGAATTATAGCATTGTCTGTCCTGATTCTCAGTACAGGAAACCCTGAGCTAGACCTTCCCAACAGATAGCAGTCCATCCTCTGCAACTAATTCCATGGTTGAACTGCACTTAATTTTATGTATCGCCTAATAGTCAACTGAAACATACTCCCTAGTTCTGCCATCAGAGCAGCTCTTCAGTCTCCTCTTCATGCTAGCCCTTCCAGTATTTGGAGAGCGCTTTTAGGTCTTTGCCTCTTGAGTCACCCATCTGTGGTGTAGTTATTGCTGGGAGTGGCAGTCATGTATATATCAATATATCGCCCAGGACTGGTATGAGGGGCAGAGTGGGATGGCGGTTTCACTCAGCGGTGTATCACTGGTGAAATCGCCTCCGCTCCAGAGTCCCTCTGCTACCAACGCCCAGTGTGCCAAGGGAGAAGCGGTGGTTTCGCCAGTGATACCACTGCCGAGGGAGAAACAAGCACCATCAGCAAGGCACCAATACAGTTTGTTCCTCCCTCCACTTCTTGAAACTGCTCAGCTGAGGAGCATGCAGCTGCCCTTGCCTCAGCCTAGCAGTTTTACGGAGCCGGCGATGGTTTGGGTGCTCTCTTAAAGTGCTCCCACTCCCCAGCTGAGAGATCTTCAAAGATGGAGGAAACGCTACAAACTGAGCCTGTCAGGTTGGCAGTGCTTGCTCCATCTATGAGGGGTGGGCAAGCTGCCTCCTTCCCAGGAGGAAGAAGTAGCTCACCCTTGCCTGCAAAGGCAGCTCCCTCAAGTGTAACGGAGCCCTTGCCTCCGGCTTGCACGAGCCAGAGGCGGGCAGGGGGGACTCCTTTAAAACTTCTCTGTTCAGGGGCACACAGCTGCCTGCCCCGCAACAGAGACATTGAGCTTTCTCAGCTGGGGTGGGGGAGCCTTTCCACCCCCCAGCTGAGCAGCAGGCAGCAGCCAGTTGCATTGGCCCCAGCCTGGCGAGGCACTGGGGTGAAAGTTTCACCCGGCACCTCGTGGGCTGGGGCCAATGCAGCTTGTTTTAGCCTCGCAGTACATCACCAAATCACAATGTTCAGCTGGTGATACATTGTGATGTTGAAAGTCTAACGTCGCCCAGCCCTAATTGTGTAAGTTACTTCTCATTGGGTGTGTGTGGATTTTTTAACACCCAGTGTAGTCACTCAAAAAAGTGTGATGCCTGTGTGGTTGAAAGAGATCCCCCCCCCAAAAAAAACACCCAAAACCCACTTTCTGGCAGCTACTCTCTAATACCATAACTGAATTAAACAAAGCTATTTATTATTTGAAAAGTTTTACCTTCAACAGAGCCCCACAGTGGTTATAGTACTAAAACATAGAAAACAATACTAAAAGGTTATTGATCTTGAGATTAGAGCATCTTGAATCAAACCTCAGCTAATGCAATACCTAAGACATAAATCCTTTTTAAAAAAGATGTCAAAAATCAATAGCACCTTTGGGGAATCTCTTCTAGATGGTTTCCTGTTGACTTCACTAAGAGCTGCATACAACTACAAGCTATGGTTGGGCTAAATCCAATCTCCATCTGTTAAGATTTTCATGGTGGGAAAAATGGCACAACTGTGAACTCCCCCATTTTAATTAGGTTTTAAGTGGGAGTTAAGTAGTATCAAGAGTTGAAAATGAACTGTCAACAGCTGAGGGGAATATTCCAACTTAAAACTAATCTAGTAAAAGTGAGTCACTAATTTAAAGAAGGTCGTGAGAGACCAAATATTTCCTGTTCATCCATAAAATTTTGTGATTCTGTTGCTTGCAGAGACAGCCCATCTTGTGCTTGACTGCTGTCAAGTCTAGATTTGACCCAGAACATTAATGCCACAGAACAATAGAGACTTTAAATAAACATGTGTGCTTGTTTCTCTTTTTGGTTCAGAATGAAACTAGGAAGCAAAGCACATGCATCCTTGGGCTTAAAAAAAATAAATATTACGAACACACAAGTGATTTTGACTAAACATAGTATCTACTCATTTGATGCCATCACTGTGCCAAGCTACAGTTCCTAATGTTACATTCTACCTTGCTAAAAAACATTATTTAAGAAATGCACATGCAGCTTCACAGGGCAGAGCCCTCCACAGGCAGCTGTCAAATGTTAACGCAATATTTAAAAAATGCTTAAAATACATACAAATCAACCCATTTATAATACTAAAAACTGCTTTAAAAGCCCAGCACAACACTTATAGTAAAAAAGACTGAAAAGCAAAGGTGGTTTTTTTGTTGTTCTGTAAAAGCTTAACGAAGATGGATCCATTCATACATACTTCCTTTGCAGACGAGTTCCAAAGATGCAGGGAAACCACTGAAAGGGGGCTAAAACCTGTGCTGGTGAGAAGCTTATTCAGGATTTGTAGCACTCTGCTCTGGCCTGGGGCCCAGCTCTTGCGGAGTTTGCTTCACCTGTGGCAGAACTTCTCTATGCAGTTGTCTTGCGATAGAAAGCGGGGGTCACCTTCACCTCTCTACTAGCTCCCGCTGCACGAGGGTGGAGATGAATTTCCTCATCCTCCATCTGTTGTTTAGCAAAGTTGACAAAAACCTGTGGAAGGAAACCGGGAAATGCATAATCAGAACTGCACTTGCTAGAAGGAAGTAGGGAAATCCAGAATGTCCATGACAATATCAGGAACAGAGGTGATTCATGACTCCAGTGTTGACCTTGGAAAGATCTCTCCACGTCCATCCCCCCCAGATGTTCATCTCATGCATGCAGTTTTCTAGATCAGGACTGGTGGCTAAGCCCAGTACCTCGTAAGGTCAGGACCCAAGGACCTGTCTTTCCCACATGAACTGCAATCACCATCTGAGGCCCTTCTTTGTGTGCATCCCTAAACAAGGTTAGGAAGATGGCAACACAAGAATTGGCCATTCCATTGGAAAACAAATAACATGTGGCCAACCAGATGTTGCTTTAGAGAAACATAGAGGAAATAAGCTCTCCTCCTCCAATTAGACTCATGCACAGGCTGACCTGGCAAAAGTCACGAGACGTGGCGTGATTGACAAGGCAATTCTCATACGTGTGCAGAAATAAGCCTGCTTCTTACTAACAAGAACTTTCAAAAAGCACACGTTAAATACATGTAAGGGTTTTTGTGAGAAAGAAATGGATCTTTTTGTTCTTCAAAGGAAGAGCCATGTCTTGTGAAGTGAAGGCCATTCTTATGACAAGTGCATCACCTTAATTAGTATAATTGGTCTGCAAAGCTTAGTTCTACTGAAAATGACTGACCACCATTATCTCCTCTTTAAATCAACACTTTCCTCACTTAATCACACAGCCTTTTAGAAAGAATTGCCTGTTACTAAAACATACTAGGCATTGGGGGGGGGGGGTTCCCTAAGTGGCGGAGGGCTTGCATTTGTTGAGTTAGGCCCCCCCCCATTTTTAGCATATTTTTTTCTTACCTGATCCAGGGTGGTTTGTGTGACAGAGTATTCTTCAATATTCAGGTTGTCCTTGTTAGAGAGAATCAGCCGGAAGATCTTGGCCAGTGAGTAGGCGCATATCTGGTACTGGAGCATGTTATGGTGTTTTTCCCTTTGTATGCTGCCAGGGAAGTTCACTTCTATGAAGTGTTCAGCTAGGCTCAGGTCTGGAGGCAGTCCGGGTTTAGAGGCCTTTATTTTCATGCTGATAATGTATCCATCTCCGTATCTGTGAAATACCCATGGTATATGAAGTGACGGATTTACTACCCCAGTAAATAATATTCATCCATCAACTACACTAAATTACACTAAATCAATGAATAAACATAAGACATGAATCATCAGCTTACTTGTACTTGAGATGTTGGATGGTGCCCAGGCATTTGAAGGTTCCCTTAACCATGATGGCTAGACGTGTGCAGAGCGCCTCACATTCTTCCATGCTTGTAAAGAGAGAAAGCTTGATGTAAAAAAGGCCTGTAGTCCCACTTACTCATGTTGACCCCCAGCCAGTAAATGCTCCATTGCATTGTAACTTTGTCAGGATGCTCAGCCGTTATTGCAGGCTTGCTGCTGATAGGGGTCTAGAGAGAGCCTCTGACATCTGTGGGATAACCAGCCTCATACAGGCAACTCCCCATTCATGCGCATTCACGGCACATGTGCTGGTTTCAGCACCTCAAGGGGGCCGACTGACATGCACGGTGCCTTGGAACGCAACCCCCATGCTAATGGGGAGTGCCTGTATAACCAACACACTTAAGTTTAATTAATTCATGAAGAGGTTAATGCCATAGTAAGCTGTTCTGCCAGGCTTAACTAAGTTGCTTTGTCCACTTGGGGGGAAAGTCTTGTTTCCGTCAGTCTGCCACATGAACTCCAGTATGTAAAGAGGTCTGAAAAGAGGTTGCTCCAAGCTTAGACCGCTACCTGCATTTTCTGACTGCTGTATGGAAAAGCACATGAACTGGACCTTCAGAGAGTTTGTAAGTAAACCATTTTTAACTTTCCAAATGTGTGGTCTTTTTCTATGATAGGGGAAATGGTAGATTTCCACCTGCAAACTGAAGTAGTACATTGCTATGAGTACTGTATCACATGCTTTCTCTGAAGGTTTACAACAGCAGCAAGTATTTTTTTTTAAAGGGTGTTAGATTCCCATACTGATTTTACATGGGGAGGTTTGTATTACCTGTGTGACGTAAGGACCACAGCTCTTCCGTCTCTGATCACACTGACAATTGAGTTCCATAAGAAGCGTCGGGACTGAGGGTCCATTCCTGTAGTTGGCTCATCCTGTGAGATGTGGATGATAATAATGATGTGGGTACCCTGAACAAAATACTGCAGCATATGCCCTATACGTAACCCAACAGCATTTCCTGCTAAGGGCTCCAGCCAGCCTGGAACAGGAGCTTTGTTAGTGCTATGTGGAGCTCAGTGAGAGAAGGACAGATACACCTTTTTATTTTATTTTTCATACTCCTGCAAGGCTCAGGTTTGCATTTTAGTATTCTTACTCTCACACATTCTAAAAAATGCACTTTTTCAGGTGTTAGGATGAAACATGCCCCCAAATTTAATTTGGGGGGAAAGTGCGACTTAACCTTCCAAAAATATCAGAAACACCATTTGAAGTGGTTCAGCAGAGGACAGCAAGAAAATCAGGGCACTAAATTTTGCAAAGAACCACACCAGGCAAGAAAACAAAATTGGAGTTTGGCACTGTTTGGGGTGTTTCTCAGAGAAATTGGTGTTTTTAATAGTGTGTTGTGTACCGTCCTGATACTTTATGACATGGTGACATAGAATTTTACTTTTAGAAGTAAAATACCGTATTTTTCGCCCCATAGGACGCACCGGCCCATAGGACGCATCAAGTTTTTTTGGGGGAAATAAAGGGGGAAAAATTATTTTTCCCCCAGGCGCTTGTGGGGCCGGCAGCGGGGAGAAGCGCTCTTCTCCCCGCCGCCCGCCTTCAGATCAGGTCCGGGGACAGCGGGGAGACGCACTGCACCTCCCAGCTGTCCCCGGAGCTTGCGGGGCTGGCGGCGGGGTCTCCCCGCCCTCAGCCTCCAAACCACTTCGGGAGACAGCGGGATGGCGGCGTTCCGCCTCCCTCTGTCCCCCAACCTTGTGGGGCTGGTGCTGGGGATCTCCTGAAGCCTGGAGAGCGAGAGGGGTCAGTGCGCACCGACCCCTCTTGCTCTCCAGGCTTCAGCGAAAGCCTGCATTCGCCCCATAGGACGCACACACATTTCCCCTTCATTTTTGGAGGGGAAAAAGTGCGTCCTATAGGGCAAAAAATACGGTAATTTGCACACCACACGGTGTCCAACTGGAGTTTTCCACAACCTTACAGAATTGCCTTCATCTAAAGAGGCTACTTTTTACCTGGCCTCCTTGCCGCAAAGTGACTTACCAGCAGGACTAAAGGAGGGCAGCCTATCAGCGCAATGGCAGTGGAGAGTTTGCGCTTGTTCCCACCGCTGTATGTGCCTGCCAACTGATCTGCATACATCAGGAGACCAAGCTTCTGAATTCCCCACTCTGCAACCTGTGGAGAAGGGATAAAGGAGGTCAAAGGACTGGTAGTTACTTAAAACACAATGGGCTCAATCCAGTCCATGATGGGAGCAGAGTCTATTAAGGAATGCAGTTATTGGGTTACTTCTCCAGAATCCACACAGAACTCTTCTTATGCATTGGTAATACAAGAAAACTCTGCAGATTGGCAGGATGGATTTGCAGAATTATTTTACCAGGTGCAAGGTTGGCACGTGGAAATAACAGCAGCAAGGTGGCGTGACTAGCCAGACTGGCTACCTGCAATTTTCACAGGGGTGAATGCATATCTGTACCGCAACATAGATAAGAATATGCATGGACATCAAAGAGCCGCCCAGAGATCTAACAACATACGTAACTGCCTTTTGGGCCTGGATATCTTAGGATGAAGTTCAAAGAATATATAAACAACCCTTGACTGATCAGAAATCATGGTGGTTGTTTTTTAAAGCATCATACTTTTAAAAAATAATAAACGTTGAGGAAGAATTTGTCCTTACCTTCTCAACTTCTGCTGCTGGGACACCACGCAGATTGGCATAAAGACGCAAGTGCTCTCTCCCCGTGAGCAGGTCATCAATCGCATCGAACTGTGGGCAGTAGCCCATGTTTTGATGAACATCAAAAATGTGAGTCAATATGCTGAAGGAAAAAAAACCCACCGTTATAAGATAAAGTGCACAGAACAGGAGTTACCATGTAGTTAAGTAGAAATGCATGCTAACATACAGTGAGCTATTCACAATATATCCAATTTTATTCCATTCCTGCCATGTAGGATAGGGGAAAGAAACTAAAACAAGCTCACCTCAGGCCACGTGCATCTTGTAGGAGCCGGAGGTGTTGAGTGAGCCTACTTCCCTCTCCAGCCACCAAAAACATAATACGTGTGTGTGTGTGTGTGTGTGTGTGTGTGACTTTTTCTCCTGCCCTCAGCCACAGAACAGGGAAATATTGCTAACTGGCAGTGCAATGACAGTTACTCAAATTACAGGGTGTTTTTATTCCTACAATCAAGCGGCATGTAAATTTTCCTAAATAAATAATTTCATCGTTCACTGGGCTGGGCTGACGCCTTCTGGCATTTTTCACGACATACCTGTGACCGGCAACTACAGCATCTCCAGATGTTACTTGAGTGTCTCCAGTCAGCATTTTGAATGTTGTTGTCTTGCCAGCTCCATTCACGCCCAAGAGACCGAAGCACTGAATTTTAAAGTAATCACACACTTTGTTAATTCCAGAAGGTTATAAAAGTGAATCACTTCAAAAGGCTTTACAAAGTTGATTCACAACTCACCTCTCCGGGACGAATGCCAACACAGAGTCTGTCCACTGCTGGTGTGTGTCTACCTGCATAAATCTAGAATAAGAGGAGGAATTTTTAAAATAATAATCTCTTCTATGAAATCTACAGCTAAACGAATATATTGGAACTTGGCATCTACCGCTTACAGGGACAAGAGGGTACAACATAATGGAAATGAGCATACCATCAGCAAAGTTAAATAAGAGAGGTCTAGGTAAAAACTGCAAAAAGCATACATATGGTCTCTAACAATTTAACAGTCTTGCTGATGAGTATGTCAAGGTGAGTAAGTTATCAAGAATTTTTTTTTATGCAAACATCGACTTTTTGTTTGCACATTTAGAATATTCTTCCTATTTTTCATAATGAAGTACAATAAATGGAAGTTGCAAGGAGTGATTCAGAAGAAGTGTCAACAGAAAGCAAAGTAAAATGATGCTTTACAGTTATGTGTTAGATCTTCAACAATGGAGTAACAGGAAGGAAAATAATACATTCCAGATGTTCCAAGGGATGCAAGCAGCTTCAGACTGATGATCAAAAGTCAAGGAAATAAGGGTCCAGGATGCCCCAGCCCCAAAGAGAGGTTTCATGCTGGGCATACTGTCTTCCATTTCCAAGATAAAAGTAAAGCAAACACACTTTTTGAAACGCTGCCTGGAAGAAGATTACCTTGGTCAGTTCTTGCAATTTCAAAATATCCATTCTGCTGCCTCCATTCAAGATTCGTTGCCTTTCCTCTGCAACATCCTCATCTTCATCCATAACGGGCACCATCGTGTTTTGGGCAAACCTGAAGAAGCCAGACAGAACAAGTTTATAATTCAGTCCAGGTGTGAAGAGCAGCCTTCATATACATATTGAAACACACATCCCACACTCAGAACAGTACTTTAGAAGGCAGATGCATTAAAACTACGGTAACTAATTTCATACATACGAGACCTTTACAGGCCAAGAGTTTTCCAACATACCATCCTGTAGAGAAGAAACTATGTTGTGACAGAAGATTCAGAACAAAATAGACGACACCCTGCACCGCCAGGGCAACCATGTTTTTTCCAGCAAAATCCCAGTGAAACGGGTTCAAGACATGTTCTTCCCCTTAGAGATGAAACCAACCAAAATCAAGCTGAATTACTACCAAAATATACAATGTGCTTCATTGGCAGCCACTGAAGTAATTGTTTTCAAATACAAAGAAGGACTTTATTTTACCATTATCAATGAACTATTTTGCAATTTCTCTAGGTGTTTCCTCCTAATGAATATGCTATGCTGGTACCTTCCCCAAAAACCCAGCCCACCTCAGTTATGCTGCCTCAGAGAAATAAAATAATCTATCATTTTTAGAAGAGCCAAATGCACACAATTTTGTATGCAGTTTGGCTAATATGTGATGACGCATTGTTTTATTTTCACTAAATTCGGAATTTCAAAGTATGGCTGTGTTTTAATTGGCATTTTCTTTCGGAAAGTGAAAATTAGGTATGCCCTTTAAATGTGAACTGGGTCAAAGTTCTGCACCCTCCCTACCCCTCCAGGGTGTATATTAAGTTCTGAAAGGGCCAGCTCTGTGTTCAAAAGCTTACTTGGGTGTGGGGCAAAACAGAACAATTCCACGTTCCATCTATACTTACCAAACCGAGCATATACATCAGTCACAGCTTGGTTCATAGCTAAGTCAATGAGTCCACGACCCAGGCAGAAATGAGGAAATACTAACAGGATATTTTTCAGTGTTTTATTGAACTGCAGCAGAACCTGCAAGAAACAGAAATACACAATATGCTAGCGCTATTCAGATTTACTCAAGAGTTCCTTTATAATTTAAGAAAACGTTGGGAGTTAGGATGAAAGGCTAAACAATTATTTGCCTTACTAGCTTTTATTGGCAAGTGAAATAGGATGCAGTAATTGCCGTGTAAATGAGGATGTGCAATTGGGATGTACCAAATAGGAAATTTAGGTGGCAGATGAATGCCCCCACCCCTTTATCCAGTGCTACTGGATTAAAGGAAAAGTGGACCTATTAAAGTGGATGCTCCTTTTTGCCAACCCCCCTTTAGAATTTCTAAACGTCTTACGCTGGCCACAGCAGAGAGGCTCAATAGATAGCGAAAGTTTGTGGCAGTTTCAGCAACCGTTTCTATCAATATCTGACTTGGCACACATCCACACATAAATACCCTTGCTGGATCATAGGTTAAAAAGTACAGTACTCTTGTCACAATAATGTCTATGACAAAAAGTCACTCACTGGGTTGTTCTCAAAGAGCTCCAGGACAAATGTAATGGCACTACTGTTGATACCAATGAAGAGGTTAATGCAAGACAAGGCAACGTAGGCAGTGCTTGGGACGCTGAAGAAGCAGGACAATGGGTACATCATAGGAATTATGGCCCATCTGCATGCAAAAACAGCAAAAAGTGGGGTAATAAATTATCTGCTTGGTGAACAAACTATGTCTGACCTTCTCTGCTTTTTTATTTTGCTGGTGGTGAGAGGTTCTGGGATAGGGAAGAGGTCATTTCTTGGCCACCCTCTTCCTGGGTGCCCTGCCGGGCAGTTGATTCCAGAGAACAAGTATATTATCACCTGTAGCTAACTGACTTGCCTTCAGAGAAGAAGGCTGGTGCAGTGCAGACCTTTTGGGATCCCTATGAAGGCACTTCCCCTTTAATTTTGTACTGCAGAATGTATTACCTGGTAGGAGACAGTGTGTGATGTATTATTGGGTGGTAATCGGAATTGTGTTTTGGTTGCCTGAGTGAGAGTCTGGGTTGTCACATCCAAGAGCGGGCGAAGGAGTTGTAAATTATGCTAGATCCTGCTATGTATTTTTGTAGATCCAACATTTGCTCTTTTAATAACTTGTTGGCTTGGCATTAGTTATCTGTATGGTTGAGAGTGAGGCTTGGATGTGTAAGATAGCCAAGGATATATTTGCAGATCCCCCACTATCTGCCCATTTGATATGCAAAAATACACTTATTCCCACATAGGAAAATACTCCTTATTCCATTGGAAATCATGGACTTTGTATGCAAACACTCGCCTAACAAAGAATTTCCACATAACATATTGTGTTACTATCACAGTTATTTCTAGTTACTAACAATGCTGTTTTGTGGGAGTTTATTGCATTTTTTCAGGTGATTTTTATCCTTAATGTCAACTTTAAGAGAATACTTTTTTAAAAATTACGCCGCTTTGAATCTGTGTTTTATATTTGACCTTGCTTTTAATATAGGTTGTAAGCCGCTTTGAGACTTTGTTTCTGAAAAGTATAAGCAAGTATTTAAATAAATGAAACAAGCACCTACTCAATACAACAGATACCCATATTTTGAATGTGTCTGGCCTTGTTAAGAATTAATGAAATTACTTACCCATATAGAAGCAGCAATGCGATAAGTGCGGGAAGGTTACTTGGGGACGTGTATGCTTTCTTTTTGAAACCAATGAATATTCCCACTACCAAGCCAGCACTCACTGCATAATTGACCTGGCACAGGGGGAAGAAAATGAAAACTCATTACAAACAAATAAAACACCTGGAAATCATTTGGAGCCATATCACCAAATTTTGCACCAGCTGTTCCAATATTTTCCAGGATGCATGCTACTGTGTATATTATTCTCCTGGTAAAACAGGAAAGCTGCCCAGAAATATAGGCCTTAGCTAGAAAATCATCACCATCAATCAGCATATTATATTATATTATATACTTGAGTTTGGAATATTTTTGTTGGGTCTTCTTTAAAAAGAAGGTGGCAGGAAGAGACGTATGTGCATATCAGGGTTGGCTAACCATTGTTGCTCTGATGGGCTGCATTCACCCTTGACCAACCTTGAGGTGTGGCAACCCCACACCCCTTCTCACATGCACACAGGCCCCATTCCCAGCTGGTCAGTGCAGATCAGCTAACTGAGTTATCACCTCCTTATCAAATGTCTGGCTTTAGGAATGAGGAAGAGGGCAAATTGTTTCAGCACTGTGCCTGCTTTTATTCTCCTTTTTGCCACCACCACCAAACTTGGCAGCATCTTAGAGGCCCAGAAAAAAATGGCTTAAGGCTCCCAGGCCAGGGGTTAGCTGCACTGTCCATAATGGGCAAAACATTTTTATATGGATAAGTGCTAGAATGGGCTCTGGCACCTACAGTAAAGGGTCTTGTGGCACATTGCTGGGGCAATCAGTGATTCGATTCAACATCAGAAAACTGCATAAATCACAATGAAAATTTAAATTCATCACTTCAAGGTAAATAATATGATATGGATTGGGCTGATTTTATCTGATTAGGAAGAGCTGGGTGTCTGCTGCAACAAGGTTTTGTGGAAAGGCTGCATGACAGTATTTTACTGGGCTCATTGGAGTCCATTCAACAACATATGTGACATATATATATATATAAGGAGCTGCCTAATAACAAGTCGGGCGATTGCTCCATCTAGCTCAGTACTGTCTACACTGGCTGGCAGCAGGTCTCCAGGATTTCAAATAGAGGTGTATCTTAGCCCTACCTGGAGATGTCAGGGATTGAACCTATAACATTTTGCATGCACTACCACTGAGGTGTGGGCTTCCTCTGTACTTTCTTACATCATGTCCATCGGCTACTTACAATGTCCCAAAGGAAATTGGTAAACCAGTAAACAAAAGGCCTCACACCGCTGACGAACTGGAGGTGCTTGGCTTTGGTCATCCGTTCTTGGATAAGGTATAAGACAAAGCTTGCTGGGATGAAAGACATGGCAAAGATCACACAGATGGCAACAACAGCATCTACCGAAGTGGTCAGCCTGCAGGGAGAAAAGTAGACGGGGACAGCTAATGATCAAGAGTTGTATTATTATTGTTTAAAAAACCAACAACAACACCTCGATGTACGTACTGTCACCACAGAACTGAGGTTCTCTCAAGTTCTCACAAGATTACATCTCCAAGCATGTGGCAGTTGGTGAATATAAGCCCCCTCACATCATCTGAGCAGCCAGAAGCAACGTGGCTAGGATGCACGCCATTGAACAAACAGAAGTAGCGGTATAGCGTTCAAGAGCATCTATCGAAATGACACTACATATGTGACAAACCTGCCCACCCAGAAATAATTTGGAAAATGTGCCATTGGGTTGCCACACCAGCAGTGAATCTAGGTGAAAAACATATTATTTTTAAATAAGTAAGAGGAAATATAGATTAAATGTAAAAAAAAAAAGTATGGGCTGGCATTTGATGACACCGGGAAAACCCCCCTGCATACATGAGCAGCACCAATTCCACAATAAACTCCCACCTGAAAGCACCCTGTCTTCTGTTCACCCTAAACCTGTTGCTAAATGAAATGACAGGTTCTAACTAAATTAAAGAGTAGCTTGATTTCTGCACTATACTTAGTGAAAGTATCATAAATATTTTTATCTTTCATACAGGCACATTCCAACCCTAACCCATGCTAGCAAGAAGGGAGGGAAACATAACAGCAAACTTTTCTTGCTTACACAGTGACTTCAGAGAGCTGCTCCTTCGTGAGGTTCAGTGGATGGTTGATAGCAGTTATGCCGTATTCCTCAGGGTCTTTGCCAGTCTGCAGATTGGCTCTCAGGATTGCATTGTTGGCTATGTTGAGAAAACTGACCATGGCATGCCAGCCTTTGTTGTTAAACCACACCTGGCAGAGGAAGATAGCTCATTAGCAACTTGAGCAAGGCAAGTTCTGCCTCTTCTTTATTTCACCACCTGGCTATATAAGTGGAAATGGGTCAAGATCTCAGAACTTTGCTGGGGTGGTACTTCATATGTCTTGAAACAGGTGGCATTCGTCCCAAAATTTCATGCTTGCCTTTCCCTCTAAAAAGCAAATAAAAACACCTTTTCATATCTTAAATAGGGTCCCTTCCTTCCTTCCTTCCCTCTCAGTTAAGGTAATACAACAAAGCCACTGTTCCCTTAGGTGTGAATGTTAAATGCCAGAAAAGGGAAAACTTGTCTATTTTTGACCAGGGGCTCCTCTTGTCCCGTGCCTAGAAAGCAATGGGTTCGAGTGGTTTTCCATTTTCCCCACTCCTTTCCCAGGGAAACCTCACTCTTTAGTGCTCAATTGGAGCAAATGTCTACCTGGAGGAAGCCCGAATTGCCATTTGCTCCGACTGAGCATTAAAGAGTAGTTTCCCCCCAGGGGAAAGCAGTGAGACAAGAGGAAGTGTTGATAAGCCCTAGGTTTTGCAGGATCCCATAGTGCATGGATGGGAAACCTGTGGCCCTCCAGATGCTGGGACTACATCGGCCACAGGCAGCAGGGCCGGTGGTCAAGGAAGATGGGAGTTGAAATGCAACATCATTGGTAAGGACACAGGTTCCCTATCCCTGATATAGTGCTTCTAAACATTGAAAGGTTTAGTCTTAAATATAAAAAAATACCTTAATATTGTATTCAGTTTCCATGTACTTAAGAAAATTTGCCATTTCTTTCGAGGCAGCCATTGTTGCTTCACCCTAAATAGCAGAAAACAAAGGGCTAAGTTTTTCTGCAGTGTAAACATACTTTAATGCCTATAGACATGGGGTGGGGGGAGCTCATGATTACATAAAATCAGAACAATCCTTGCTTACCCCTGTTATGTTCATCATCTGACCAAGATCTCTCAGGAAACCAACAATCTGCTCTCCGGTGACATGCAGTATTGGGAGTTTTCCTCCAATGGAGATTCCTCCATATCTAAAACACAAAGAGGACATGACCATCAATTGGTCATGGAGAACCCCATCTGTCTATGAATAGATTGATATACTGAACATTCCCTTAAGAATAAATGTGTCTTTCTTACAGAAAAGAAGTACATTACTCCATGTTGAGCGTGGAATATAATTATAAACCAGATAACGACTAGGTTAGTCATATCATGCTATCTGTTATGCTTTAGCAAATTCTTTAGGCTTCAAAATTCAACAGAAAACCTACAGTGCCTTCCTACCTTTTCTCATTGACCCAGTATTTGCTCTTCAAGCTGCAAAAGAAAATGAAAATATTATATTCCACACAAAGTTGGGTTCTTTCAGATTCAGGGAACTGCTGAATAAAATATCTGGGGACAATGGGCTGTATAAGAGTATTTTCGGTAAGAGTATTTTCAAAGCGCAGGGACATTTGGCTTTGCAATGGAATTTCCCCTCCTCATCTCCCCACAGATTTGGGGAGGACACGGGCAGGGAGGAGAGGGAGGGGAAGTTCCGTTGCTCAAGTGGAAGTACTTCATTGGATGCTGCTGAGTGTGACTTCACAAGAATGTCTAATCCATACTCGGATGGCGAGTGATCTTACCCTCTATCATTGTTCCTGACTACCACTCATTAATCTGACCTTTCTGTACAGGTACAGATGGATTGCCCAGAGATAGCCTATGTTCTATGCTTTTTCTGTGCAGACGTTGGATGGCCATCTGTCAAGGATGACTTAGCTGAGATTCCTGCATTGCAGGGAGTTGGACTAGATGATCCCTGGGATCCCTTCCAATTCCTAACTGTGCATAACAAAGCTTGAAAAGCTGTGATGCTGAACAGGAACAGTGGCAAGAGCATCACAACACTAAAGCTGCTTTTAATAAAAAGCAAAAACAAAGCTGCTGTGGCTATACACAAACATATTTGTGTATAACATATAGTTTGCCCTCACAACCCAATCTTGTGCAGAGTTAGGAGCAGCAAAGTTAATTGGAAGCAATGGGTTTGCTGCTTGCACACCTGGCTCTGCACAATGGTTAAGCTGTGGGCCTCCAAATATAGTTGGACTACAACTCCCATCAACCCTGACCACTGATTGATAGTTGGGGCTGATATTATAAACCACAGTTATTTTATTCAGTGTCCTAACGAATGGAGAACTGCACAGTGGGCTGGGTATTCAAAACTATTCAAACCATTTCAAGGTAATTGTTCAGAGCCTCAGTCTATACAAGCTGCCGTGGATTTGTAAAAAAAAGTTTCCAACCTGCTTCTTATGAGGGTGGGATAGGTTTTCACCAGGAAATCGGAAATATTTCGATGAGTGAGATCCTGAAGAATTTCTGTGCTACGCTGAGCTCTCTAAAAGGCAAAGAAAAGGACAAATGGATTAAGAAAACAACTATTAAACCCCTCATGGTTAGAATTTGGCAGTTCAGAGAGGCAGGCACAGAAAGAGGTCACACAGCAGTGATTGCTAATTTTGATTTACAGTGAGAAATGGCTCCTCTGCTGAAACCATAGAACTGCCCTGACTCTACTTGAAGTTTCAAGAAGAACTTCTGGTCTTTTTCTATATCTTGAATTCAGATCACATAAAATACCAGTGATTTGCAATCAAAAGCCAGGCAAGTTTCACTGAAGGCTACCAAAATATTTGTAAACTTCGATAAACCTCACCCTAAAAATGAATGCAAATGACACTCAAAACCCAAGCAATGAATCTTCTCGATTGCGAACTAGTGTCATTACAGCTTTGGGGAATTAAAAGACAAGAAACAACTCAGCAGCTAGCAAATTCACGTAGTATATGAATTTAACCACAGAGTGGCAGCACTACCCTTCATTAGAAGACAAATGAGACTATGCATGAGGGTTTTTTCAAAGTAACAAAATATGACCAACAACCTATTTCAAGAAGAGTGTTGTGAAATTGTTTTTCTGCACAGCCCTGTTTTCTGGGAAAAAAGCAGATAATGAAACCTCAATGTTCAGTTTGGCAGTTGCCCAATAAGATTATTAACAAATGAATCTCTCTCTTGCAGCTTAACTATTAAAAGTGATATTACTTCTCTAAATTATCTTTACAACCATCGTGAGAGGCAAATCTCTATTCTATTTTAACAGATCAGGGCATTGAGGGAGAAAGCTTGGGACATACTCCGAAGGTGAGCCCACAAAAGCTGAATAGGATTTGAACTCGGGTCTCCCAGATCCAAGCTGCATTTCACAAGCACATTGGATCAACTCCACAAAAAGCAAATCCACAATAAGCTTGTTACACAAGGTGTAACTAAATAAGAAGAGCCAGCTGGATACAGACCTGAGGCTCACAATGGCTTGTTGTCATAACCATGGTTTAATGTTACATTTGAACCAGAATTATATAAGGGTACTCAACAGGACTCCCTTAAAATCCATGTACATTTTGCTTGTGAATCGCTCCTTCATATATTAAAAGGGTTTTCTGTATATGTTTTCACTATATGTTTTGTAGCGTACTGTAGAATTTGGTGCAAAACTGGGTTCTTTTGGGAGCTTTTGGTTATAGAATGTTCCCAAAGGAGTGTCTCAAACTTTAAAAAATATCATAGCTGCTGCCCTTCTACTGTGGCTCCCCATATCCCCACATGCTTATTTCCACTATAGCAATCCTTCCAAGCTGGCCAAATACTACAACTGACAAACTGAGTAAGTGAAGCAAATTATGGAAAGTAACACAAATGTGGGACGTGGGTGGTGCTGTGGGTTAAACCACAGAGCCTAGGACTTGCCGACCAGAAGGTTGGTGGTTCGAATCCCCGTGACGGGGTGAGCTCCCGTTGCTCGGTCCCTGCTCCTGCCAACCTAGCAGTTCAAAAGCACCTCAAAGTGCAAGTAGATAAATAGGTACCGCTCTGGCGGGAAGGTAAACGGCGTTTCCGTGCGCTGTTCTGGTTCGCCAGAAGTGGCTTAGTCATGCTGGCCACATGACCCGGAAGCTGTACGCCGGCTCCTTCGGCCAATAAAATGAGATGAGTGCTGCAACCCCAGAGTCGGCCACGACTGGACCTAATGGTCAGGGGTCCCTTTACCTTTAAACACAAATGTACTGTAAATGCAAAATTTGGTGTGTGTTTGTGTGTGTGTTTTAGCATACTGTACTGTATTTTTTGCCCTATAGGACGCACTTTTTCCCCTCCAAAAATGAAGGGGAAATGTGTGTGCGTCCTATGGGGCAAATGCAGGCTTCAGGAAGCTATCTGCAAGCCTTGCGAGCCTGGCGGGAGTGCCCACGGGCTCGCAAGGCTTGCGGGCAGCAGCCTGCAGCCCGAAGCACGGGGCGCGCCCTGGAGCGCACCCCGTGCTTCACGCAGATGTCCACAAGCCTTGCGAGCCCGGCGGGAGTTCCCGCCGGGCTCGCAAGGCTTGCGGATAGCAGCCTGTTCTTTTTAAAAAATTTCCCCCCCAAAAAACGAGGTGCGACCTATCGGCCATTGTGCCCTATAGAGCGAAAAATACGGTACTTTCAATCCACCTGAAACCAATTCAGTGGCAGCCACAGTGCTTCAAACAGGTAAATGGCAACCAAGCAATCATTCTTACCTGTGGGGGAGGAAGTCCTCCAGCTCCCAAAGGACACTCCGGTAGCATGGTGAGTTTCTTCCGAGTACTGCATTTGCAGGATGGTGAGGGGTTCTGGGGATGCCACATATTAGTTTGGAAAAGGGCAGCTATGTTATAAGGGACAGCCGGTGTCCTCCAGGCAGTTGATGCATTAACGCAAGGGTAGTTCCTACACAAGGAGACGAGCACAGGTGATCTCATTAGCAATGTTAATATCAAACGGGCCATGCTAGATCTCGGAAAACTTGCAATTATATATCTCACCTTTACAGTACCAACCGTTAAAAAGGAGCAGTTTCCTTAAACACATTACAAACCCAACTCCATGTATCAAGTATAGGGCTGAGCAATGTCAGGTTTTCAACTTCATGATATACAGTATCACGAGCTAAACATTGCGCTATATCACAATGTCTGAAACAAGGATGGAGTTATGTAGAGGTGAATGGGGTAATGTTCTGGCAACTGCTACTACTTAGTCTAAAACGGATCCATTTTTATTTAAAATATTGTTGCAACTGGTATTGTATAGTACAGAGCAACGGGCACGACAAGAATCATGAGAGCAGTGATGACTGGCTTCATGATTTTCCCCATATCATGATGTTTTACATAGCACAGGCACACGTTGTGATTTGTGATATATCGTCATGTCCAATGTTACAAAACTGTTACCACAATGTGGACTTCAAACCAATTTTGGACGGTGTATCAATACATCACCCAGTCCTAATCACCTATTCTGTAACTAAAGGGCTATTTATACTACAAGCCCATACTTGTCACCAGTTAACCTGTTTGGGGCACATCTAGGCCAGGGATTCTCAAACTTTTTGAGCCAAGGGGCACATTTTAACATTAATGGAGCTGTTGTGGACACCAATAGATATTGTGGAGGCAACCCATGTGTGGAGCAACCCCAAAGTCCTTACACAGAACCTTTCCTTTCTTTGTATTTCATATTTTTATTCTCTTAAATTTGGGGTGCTTTGCTGTGTTTCTGTACACAGCACAAGAGACATGAATTCAATTGTGGGTCTGACTTTGTGGAACTCCCTCACAGCTGAGATCAGAAAGGCCCCTTGACCTGCTGAACTTTAGGCACTTTTTATGACAGGAGGTATTTTAAGTAAATTGCATTATGCTTATTTTAGGTTTGTACTATTATATATATACACACTGCCCATCTGACTCGGTTTCTCCCGCCACTCTGGGCAGCTTCCAACAGAATATACAAAACACAACAGAACATCACACACGAAACGCTTCCCAATACAGAGCTGCCTTCAGATGTCTATGGAAGTTTGTATCTCTTTGACATCTGATGGGAGGGTTTCCCACAGGCAGGCTCCACTACCAAGAAGGCCCTCTGCCTGGTTCCCAGTAATCTCACCATGTTATTTGATTGATGAATTTATTTCATGGTTGTTCTGTAAACCGCTTTGTGACCTTCTATGGTGAAAAGCAGTTTACAAATTTGGAAATAAAGTAATTACACCAACAGACAAAATCCACAGTATTGTCACTGGTGACAACAACATTCTTCAAGATTATCACTGGCTGGGAAACTTCTGAGACCAGTTCCCTACTGTTTCAAGCACTACTGATGCCACCTGCAATTGAATAGATTAGATTAGTAGAGAGAACAAAGTGACTTACTGAAGGGTCTCTCTCTTCAAGCAGCGATTTCCAAATCCCGGTTTATTTAAGAAGGCGTCAATAAGAGAAACCATCTGCTCGCTGCCAGGCCGCTCATTGCTAATGAGATTGGATGAGATTTAAGGTTATAAAAAGATGCTGACTGCAGAAGCAAGACAGTGGCGAATGAAAATCGGCTGATCACACAGGTAGGGTCAAGCCACAGGATATGTTAATGATCAACTGCCCATTGTAGGATAAGGCATACTAAGTGTAAAAGGATTATAGGAAGGACAAGGGCATTTTCGACCCATGACCAAGGCACTGATTTCTAAATGCAAAGTGAAAACCACACACGCATGCATTCCTTGCTTACAAGAAGACAATAGTTTTTGGGCTGGTTCAGAGAGTCTGTATGTATTTTGTACTGGTTTCATACAATCTTTCCATCCTGCTTTCCAGGTGGAAAAATTACGGAAATGGAGCACACACATGTATGCAAGTGACACACATCAATATGGTGTGTGTGCCCACAGGTTTTTCCATGTTTGAGGTTATACAAACTGGCCATAAGTGACAAGCATTCACATTCACCCAGACATCACCTATCTGCATATTTTTGACACTGCACCACTTAGCTATTTAGAGCAGTGCGGATGGACAGAAAAAGAAAAATATTGAGCAGCAAACCCAGTGTCTTGTTTTCATTACACAGAAGCCAAAGTATCTCAAACAAAGCAGAAATTGCACACACGGCATTTTAATGGGTCTACTGAATTAGCAACAATCCTAGAAGGTAGTGCAGTGCTATTGTTATGCCATAAACATGACGCTAGCTAGCCAGGAGGAAGATGCAAAATCTAGGCTGGGAGAAAAGATCAGTCGTGATCTGAAAAAGTCTGAGAATGACTTCAGCAGCTAACTACGGACTACATTTGCATGATTTAAACCGGAATGAAGCAGCAGGGAACTAGAATCCACTCAGCAACAAGGCACCACAAGTGCTATCTAGGAACGAGCGAGGAAGGTCTTCTCTGACCTGAAGAAAGTGAACTGGTGCCCATAGATCCAAGGGTGGAGAGTTAAACTGGGGTATTCACCAAATGGAGGAATGATTACTGTAAGTATCAGAGCCAGCAGCACAAAGCTAGCAGGTAGAACAATCTGTAGGCAATATGGAAAATGTCAGCCACCAGCAGGGTTCACAGCACACCAGCGGTATCTAAGTACCACTCAGATAACACACAAGCGCACTGACAGTGGACACTTGTGCTGGAAGTCCACATAGGTCAGATAACACAACATGTCATACATCAAAGAATAAGAGTCAAATCCGCATTTTATAACTCATGTTTTTCTTTAAGCCTCCCAAATTTAAAGAGAATGGCAGCATATGCTAATAGCATACAGTATTATGCTATAGCACATTATGCTAATAGCATATTAGTATATAACTAGAGATTATAAGAATGTAGGAACATAGATTATAAGAATGTAGGAACAGAGGAAGACCCCTCTTCACAAGTCAGACCATTGCTCCATCAAGCTCAGTACGGTTTATAATGGGACCTTCTGCACACAAATCAATGTGCTCTCTGCCAGAGCTACGGCCTCTCCACATATATGGATACGTGGAGTTTTCAGTAACTATGGAATATGACTTTTTTTGTTCTCAGTTTTTGTCTGTATTTGGATACCTTGTTCCCCACCCAAATCAAACTTGCTCAGTTGGGTTTCTCTTACAGAAGCATATTGTTTTCTTAATTGTATGGGATGCATCATTGACAATAAAGGACAATAGGCCACCTACTCAGGTGGATGGCTTTGTTCTAAGATCGCATCATTTTAAAAAACAAAAACAGCTACATTCTTGGCTACTGTTATTAAAATGTGCAGCAAGTTGATAGCAGAATTTATATCATCACCCTGATGTCAATAGCAAATTATTGGAAGTACGTATGTATGCTTCTCTGGGTAATTCTGAAGACCTGGTATAATTTGTTGTAGACTGTATACACCCAATGAAATTAATTGACAGTAGCTGGCTTTAGCCTGATTTGTATCTGGATAGAACGTTTTAGGATCTGGTTTATTGGGCTGCATTTTTAAGTACAGCCCAGCGATAGGCTTATAATGTAGTGAGGTGCTTTTACAATAAGATTGTACTTCTTTCTCCCCTTAAGCCTGTTATAAATGCAGGTGTGTATAATTGTGAATGCCATATGGAAGAAACCAGGCATGCGCAGAGTTTGTGTGAGGCCCGGAGCAGGAGGCTTGTTAGAATAAAGTTATAAACTCAAACAAAAAAGCCCCCCTCGGGGGGGGGAGGCGCTGGCCAGCTTAGCCCTCTGAAAAATGGGGGCAGTATACCGGGCTACCCCCCCCACACCACATGGGCCTGGAAGAAGCCCTTGTGACTGTAATGGAGGAGCACATACCTGAGCAAGGAAGTCTTTAAAGCTACGCGTACTGTGGTGGAATCGTTTGATGAAAAGTGCTTTGATCTGCTGAAAGGTAAGTTGGCAACCTTTGTTTTGCCTTGATCCTTTCCCACCGCTCCCATCCCCTCCCTGTGCCACAGGCATCCGAGAAGTGCCATTGGCTGCTGGAGCAGTCTGGTGGGCTCCCTCTTCTTGTCCAGCAGCACCGTTCTCCTGTGCAGCTCCTAAAGTTTACAGATCAACAAGAAGAAATGCCCATGATTGAAGAATGGAGAACGAAATTAATGGATTATGCAGAACTGGACAGATTAACAGGGAGGATTCGTAACCGACGGGACCAAAGATTCACTGAGGAATGGAATAAATTTACAGAATATATTAAAAATATTTGTGATAATGATATAATGTTTGTAAGTTTCTAAGAAGCTCTGTAAGAAGGTTTGGTAGAAATATTGTTTAAATAATATGGTAAGATAAGATATACATAGTGCAATATAAATGAAGAAATGTGAAGATATGTAATAACTACGGAAAATTATCAGACATGTTGATGGAAGTCTAAAAGAAAAAAGACGTGTGATGAATTCCTAATGTTTAATTGTGTTATAAATTTGTTTTTATTGGAAAATTAATAAAAATTATATACAAAAAAAAAAGTTTGCAGATCAAAGATGCCATGCCAATTGCTTCATTTACATTTACATTTTTTGCCCTGCCATTCATGAAACTGTTCAGTTTCTCCAGGGTTTGATTGTTTAGAAAACACCACTTCCAAAGTGGCATGATAATAGTGCAGCTACACTTACAGCAGGAAACATTAACAGATCTAATAGAAAATAAACTCAGCAAATGCCTACTGTACTGGTCCATGTCTTTCCCATTTTCCATCAGTTTGTGAGCTGATGAACTACATCTATTTGATTCTGGATTTGCATCGCTATGGTTAAAATAAAAGCATGGCCCCACTGGACCTAGAACCGATGCTCAAATAGGTTCCCTAATCCTTTCATTGTTGAAGAATGCCCTCACCATGGGAACCTCTAGAAAAACATACCCATAGCTTAAGATCATAATGGTCTGGAGTTCCCTATCCCCACCCTACCAATGGCTAGGGATGTAAGAAGGCATCCTTCTAGGGAATGGAGCTGGGACTTTCTACAGTTGCTCTGCCACTGAGCTACAGCCCCTCCCCTCTTGTTTTCAAATCAGAAGTCTATTAAGATGTGGCAGATATTTAAATCAACTTTTTAGCATGGTACTAGATGACAAGAGAGTTTACCTGCATTCTGTATTCCAGGGTCAGCCTCTGCTGTAACCTTCAAGAAAACCTGCAAGAGAGATGCATAAATTGTTCCGTGGGGACATGAGGGTCTTGGAGCATCCTCTTCCCTCTGCCCCACAGTAACATAGGCGAAGAGCTTGAATTTACTGGAAAACAGTAGACCCTACTGTACCATTAGCTCCCCATAAATCCAGATAGGATTCTTGTTCTCTTAAGAACTCAGACACATGCTTAATATTTACAAAAATCTTATTACTGATGGGGTATAAACGTCCACCCAAAATTATGAAAGAAAAGACGGGCGGGACAGAGAGCGAGAACACTCCAGAAAGTTAACAACCTCTTCAAGGGGCGTGTCGGAGATCCCAAAACTGCTGAGTCCCACATCTGCCAGGGTTTCCTCCAATTCCCTGAAGAGACTGGCATATGCTCGCTGTTTGAAATTCTTACTGGGTAGAAGATAGATAAGTTCCTGACCAATACTTTCTATTAACTTGGCTTCTGGAACATGGTGGTGGATCAGTTCATTTAGTTCATTCACATCACCTGCAAAGATGCAGAACAGAGTTTGGGAAAAATGAATGGCAAATTGCTTGTTTGTTAAGTATTTACTTGCTTCCGACCTTTCCCCAAAGGAGTTGAAGGTGCCTTCCATTGTTCTTCTCCCCCTCCCCATTTTATCCTTGTAACAACCATGTGATACAAGCTAGGTCTTGAAGGTTATGACTGGAATAAGGCCATCCAGTAAGCTTCATAAATGAGTGAAGATTTGAGCCCTGGTCTCCCACATCCTAGTCTGACACAGATCACTACGCCATACTGGATTGACAATTGTTTGAATTTCAACAAGCCAGTTAGGAAGGGCTGTCCTCCCAAGATACACAGTACATGTAGACACTTACTAGAGACTAATCACCATAGGAGCCAACTCCTTGGAGCCAAGGTCCCTTTGCCCCCCTCAATAAAATATTTGGAGCCCCCAAAGTTGATGGGCATTGCCATTTGAATGGTGTGTGTGTGTGCTGCATCTTGTGATCCATTATGTGGGGCAGGACTTACCTGCCCTCCCCCATGTTTTATTCGTTGGCACCCCTGCAGGGTATAAAGAAAAACACAGGAAGATCTCCTCTGGGTCAGAAGAAGGATCCACCTAGCATCCTGTTTCCGAGGATGACACCTCAGAGAGGCCTCTTAAGAGGGGCACAAGCAAGGCATGAATGCCCTTCCCGGTTTGTTTGTCCCAGCTGCCTCTGAACATGGACACTCCATTTAGTTATCATAGTTATGGCCCATGAAGGTATAAGTAACTCAGTAAACATTATCATAATGTTGTGCAATGAACAAGTCGGCCAAACCCTGTTCTCACCATCCAGTTCCTGTTCCACAGTTTCGGCTTTGTTTGTGGGCACACAGCTGGAGCAGGAACATGAGCATTTGGATCCCAGGCTGCAAGAGGTCTAAAATCAGATAAGCAAGAGGAAGGTGAACGAGGAACAAGTCACATTATCAGCTTCAATGTGATCATAATACGCGCTAAGTATAGTGTTTATCAGGAATGATTGCTGATCAGGCTTTCCAAATAATTGTTTTCAACCTTTGTTGAACCAGCTATTCTTGGGAACTGCTTGATACTTCGGTTGGGAGTTGGCAATTTTGTAGGCATGCCTTTTATAGTGTTCCTTGTATTTTGCAGTTCAAGGCTGCCCTATCGTAAGTCACATGCAATCGTTAAAATTACCTTACGGACAATGGTGGAAAGGTGAGCTGTAAACCTTAAGAGGGAAAAACAAATAAATACGGAGAATAATAAGGGCTTGTGTAATCTTTGTATTCAAGTGGTACTGCAATGTACGCTGTTCTTGATTATGAGTGAGGACATGAGAACATAAGACGAGACGGCTGGATCAGGCCAATGGCCCATGTTGTCCAGCCATTGATAGCTTTATCTTCCATGAATTCATCTTATCATTTTTTTAAAGCCATCCAGATTCGTGGCCACCTCTGCTACCTGTGGCAGCGAGTTCCACTCTTCAATTAAGCTCTCCTTATTTCTGTCCTGAATCTTCCAACCTTCCTCTTCATTGCATGTCCACGACTTCTAGAGAGCCAGTGTGGTGTAGTGGTTAAGACTCGTAATCTGGGGAACCGGGTTCGTGTCTCCGCTCCTCCACATGCAGCTGCTGGGTGACCTTGGGCCAGTCCCACTTCTTTGAAGTCTCTCAGCCCCACTCACCTCACAGAGTGTTTGTTGTGGGGGAGGAAGGGAAAGGAGAATGTTAGCCGCTTTGAGACTCCTTCGGGCAGTGATAAAGCGGGATATCAAATCCAAACTCCTCTTCTTCTTCTTCTAGTGTCATAAGTGACGGAGAAAAACTTTTCTCTATCCAATTCATCAACGCCCTACATAATCTTATAAATATCTCTTACAGTGGTACCTCAGTTTACAAACTTAATCCGTTCCTGAAGTCCATTCTTAAACCAAATCCGTTCTTAAACCAAAGCGTGCTTTCTCTAATGAGGCTTCCCGCCGCCAGTGCCCTTCTGCCATTCAGCTTCCGTTCGTAGACCAAGGTAAGGTTCGCAAACCGGAACACTACTTCCGGTTTTGCAGAGTCTGTAAACCGAATAGTTCATAAACAGGGCTGTTCGTAAACCGAGGTACCACTGTACTTCCCCTTCTATAAACTAAAAAAAATCTCAAATGCCGCAACTTTTCCTCATGGACGACCCCCCCCCATCATTTTGGCATGCAAAATGATTTGAGGAGATGCAGACTAGAATTCACTGTCTGGTCTAACATGAATGAGCTTTCTTTATATGATACATTAAACCGGCTAACACAGCCGATTAATTAATCACTGTTAACAACCAATACATTACAAAGAAAGGTAAGTTGTTTTATTGCTCAGAAACAGCTTCTGGTTTACACATAGGAACTTTCAGATTATGGACCGGTTTCATCATAGCATTTCTTGTTCTTTATTTTAGACTTTTAGGTTTTAAAAACACTGAGTTAGAGCTGCATAGTCTTTTTTCAGCATATTATCATCTCCTTATTTTCAGCTTCCCCTCTCCACCCAATTGTCACCCACTTTTTCTGTCCCAACACTAGAGAGCCTTCCCCTCAACTGCCCTGCGTTCTATGGTGTCAATGGAGTAGGAATTATAGAACCTCACTGGCAAACCTTCAAGGGTGCAGAGCTGGAGAGAATTCTGAACAATTGCCTGTCCCTAATTAATCAAGGTGCCTCTTGTTCCTTCCCACCCTTAGGCAGAATGTATACAAATAAAATGTCACTCGCAGTGTACTGTATTTGTATTTGAATATTGGGGGATGAATAATGCTTACAGGTTACTTGTGCAAAATGGTGCCAAACACTTACAGCCTCCTTTCCTCCACTGTCTTGGATGTTTTTCATCTTGCGGACTAAGGTGAGATAGAAGCCTGTGCCAAAGGAATTCTTTAGGAAAACAGGGGATCCTGAGCAGTGCAGCCTTCCCTGGGAAATGATAGCAACCCGGTCACCAAGGATGTCTGCCTCATCCATGTGGTGAGTAGACAGAATGATGGTTCTCCCTAAATGGGATCAAAAAATAGTAAATCACCTGTGAAAACACTGGCTGCAGGCCTCTTCTCTATTATATAATCAGACATTACTTAATAACCTTAGGGAGTTTAGCTTGCAAAAGCTTGACAGTCAATAACATGGGACAATTATGTAAAGCTGAGAGGCTGGGGCAGATATTCCACCCACCCAAGGTGGAAAAAAAACCATCTAAGCATTGTCACCGCTACTAACAATCAACAACTAATCTGCTGAATTTAGCCAAAACAGATACTCAGTGCACCACATATATCTGTCAATACTCAGTGCACCCTATAATCTGTCAATCTTTGCTGCCTTTTCATTTGAATGGGGAGATTCCTTCATAGGTCTTCAGAAAGAATGTATAATTATTAACAGGTAGATGGAGCACAAATTGCAGCCTTAGACAGTGAGAGATCAAGCACAGTCTGCTCCGTCTGAAATTCATGGTCCTTTTTCTGTGTGTACACACAGAGAGAGACTGCTATCTTTACATCATCAAGAAGCTTTTCATCCTGAGGACAAATTACCTGAACGATACTTCAGCAGGAGGTCCCAAATGGATCGTCTGGAATACGGATCAACTCCTGAAGTGGGTTCATC
Organism: Podarcis bocagei; assembly: GCF_964188305.1. Taxonomy (NCBI): domain Eukaryota; kingdom Metazoa; phylum Chordata; class Lepidosauria; order Squamata; family Lacertidae; genus Podarcis; species Podarcis bocagei. The sequence continues at coordinate 78,949,987 of NC_138129.1, read as the reverse complement.
TAGGACAACCACTTTTGCTTCGCCTACAAACGCAATGGCGACGGACAGCTTTCGCTGCATGCCGCCTAAGGAAAACGAGAGAGCAGCTAGAGTCAGCTAGAGGAAAGAGACCTCCTCAACAAGCAATAATCAAATATTTAATGTAACAGACGATTTAGCACTTAAAGGCTAACATGTTAAATGTAGGATAAACTTTTTGTGGACCAGAGACCACTTAAAAGCTTATGCCGCAATAAATGCGTTAAGAATGCAAGGCGCCACAAGACTCCTGCCTGATTCTGATGCAACAGGCAAAACACTGCTGTTGCTTTGGGATTTCTTAAAAAGCTATATTCTTTACCATATAAAATAACTCAAAGCAGCTCACAAAGAAAACGACAAAGAACATCAAAATGCAAAATAGGTTCAAAGCAAAAGCACATTTTCTTCAATCTTTCAGAGAAATTAGATATCTGAGTATAGAATATCCCAGTCTCAGGAATGGCTCAGACTGTGTGAACATCACATCCTTTTCAGCCTTAGGATAAGCAAACAACATGCAGTCACAGAGGGAGAATACTCCTTTATTATGTATCAGTGAACAAAAGCATATGTGGGGAAGACCCTGTTATAAAAGAAAGTGATGTAGCTTCATCAGGTGGTGGGCTTCTCATGCCACTAAGAGGTGCAAAAATACCAGCTATTTAATCATGCATTGTTCTACTTTCTACTGTACTTTTACTACAATTTTGCCAGTATGTGCTGGGATGAACATGGGTGAGGTTAAACAGAGCATCTAACTCTGCCCTCAGAGGCAGCAGTGAATGGTTAATATTCAAGAGCTAAAAAGGCACACAGGACTTTGAGGGTTCAAACCTTTGGATACCTGATAAGTTTTGAGCCTCTTCATTCCTTTTATGTGGAAGGCCTATGTCTTCCAGCATCATTTTCATTTCCAATTCTGCCTCCTCTCTGGTTCTCCCTTTTAGCTGGGCATAAAACAGGATGTGTTCTGCAACAGTAAGGCTATAGAAAAGAAACAGAGCTGTTTTAAGTTGGCCAAAAGAGACAAAGCATGTTGCACTATTATACTGTAGAAACAAGACGCAAAAGCTTCCACCCACAGAGAGCTGAAGCCAGTTTGACAGAGGCCTCTGCTGTAAGCTCATCCAGTACAAGGTTTCTGAAACGTTTCAGAAGCCTGCAAACCTTGTTTATCCAGAGGCGACATAAGGGAAAAGGGAATACAGTACTATAATGTCCGAGCTAAGCTTTTCTCTAACCACTTCTGTCTACAACCTAGAAGATTTTGTGAGGGGGAGAAGAAGTAACAGTCTGCTGAAAATACATCATCATCATAGAAAAAGTTTTGCAGGTTCAAAAGGGATTGGCTCTCTTCCTCTCTCAAAATGGTAACAAACACCCACAAACTCGCCTCTGAGTTGCAGAATGATATAATCCTTTTGAGTGTCAGTGTTGACATTTTGCCTAAGCTCATTCCCACAAGTGTGAATTATGGTCCTAACTAAAGCCTAAATAATCACCACAGAGCAAAACTAACACAAGCACACTTCCATGTTGGGGTTGCTTGTATCAATGTGTATCTGCTAGGCGAACAGAAGACTTGCATCAGGTAGTCAGAACAATTGCAGCCTTTCAGTTGGGAAACGCATTACTTGGAAGCAAGCTTGAAGCAAATCCCTGGCAGCACTTACTGATTGAACAAGATGTTGTACTGCGGGCACATGCCTAGACTCTGCTGTATGGAGTCCAAGTCTGTCTGGATGTCTTTCCCACCAACCAGTATTGTTCCAGATGTAGGTGGAAACAGACCGGTGAGGATAGACCTAGCCAAACAACATGAGAAACAGGTTTATCAGTAATTATACAGCTGTTATTTACAAAATAATAAAAACAAAGCAATATCAGATAAAGTTGAGATAATGTCCTGGGACACCACTAGGCGGCGCTTTTGTCTATAGACACGTTTTGGAAAAAATGCAATGCAAATCTAAAGGCGGCTTTACAGATCTGCTTGCTGGATCTAAACTTAAGAATGAATAAGAACAAGTCATACACACATGCACACATTTATAGGGGGAGAACAGCATTAAGTCATTATTATTAGTTCTGCTGAGCTATATCATTAAAGGGATACTGAAAGAAAAACGGTTTAAGTTTTATTTTTGATAAAAACTATCAGAATATAACGCTCTGTTTTTTCTTTCACAAAAGGCTTTACATGAGATCTGAGGAGGCTGTAGGCAGAACCTGAAACACTTGTAATACTGAGACGGTTTTAGTCAAAAATTAAATAACTTGCATTTTCAAATGGAAGTTTATCTGTTCCTTGCAAATGCAACTCTTGGAAAATTAAAACAAAAACATTTCATCCTGGCTCTGCAACTGGAAGTAAGACTGACTGGGCCTAGGATAGGAATAAAAAAAGTAAAGGACCCCTGACAGTTAAGTCCAGTCGTGAACGACTCTGGGGTTGCAGCACTCATCTTTCAGTTTTTTGCACCAGTCTGCATTTTTTAATGAAAAGTCACCAGTGAATATCTTCTAATATGCACACATTTGTGTGCAATTTTGCCTACTACAGAAACCCGCAATTTACACGGTTGTTATATTTTGAGGTATTGCACCTAAAGCCAAAATCGCATATAGTCAAAACACATTGGATTTCCAAAGTCACTTTTCCTGGAACCCTGCCCCCTTTTGAATTATTATTATTTTTTGCCATGCACATAAAACTAAATGCTAACATGTTGCTAACATGCACATTTTATGCACTCTTTATCTAGAATAAACATATATTTTTGGCACACAGTGCTTGGATGAATAACTACATTGCAAAATTCAGAGAAGTGTGAATTTTGAAGGATGGCTGTGTTTCAGTTCCTGCATTGTTTTGGAAAGGGCAAATCGGGTTGTATCACCTTAAAATGTGAACCACATCTAATTTCTCCCCCATCTCTACCCTTGGAGTGGCGGCACTCAGGGGGTGGGGGGACAACAAGCAGGCACAGGATAGGGGAAGCAGCCTTTTTCTTGCTGATCCTCCCCCCCTTTCAGCGCTTCCCACCCCTGAATTCCCCATTGATCTTGTCAAACATGGGATGGGGCACACACATTTGCAAAGATAAAGTCTGTTCTAGCCCAAGAACAGAACCCAAGAGAACATAATGTGCAGCTCATATTGCAGAAAACCCCCAAAGTACAAGCAAAGTGACAAGAAAGGAAAGATGGAGCAGATCTGCAATGTCCCCAGTTTTTGAAAAATTGACCTGGCCACAGCATATAATAGCTACTCAGGAAGAAACCTGGGGGCAGTAGAAACCGAAAGCCAAGGAAATGTTTGTCCAGACCCCTGAGAAACAATGCACCTGGAACTCTCCTAGGCCCGAGGGGCATATCAACTTTGCTGACTTCATTGCTTTTTCTGTTCTTTCAGACTAAAGACTCCCCGTCTCTCTGAGCATATTTAAGAAGACCTGACCCCAGGGAAAAAATGCTGCTCTTCCAGAGAGACATCTGCTTTTGTTTCTCCTATTACTTCCACTTTTATAAGATAGGCATTTCCTTCTCCCGAGGTCTTGGAATTATCCCCCCACCCCCGCACAAGCCAATGTGATCACTGATAAGGGTAATCCATGTTTATAATTCACACTAGTTAAGATGGGAGAGTAAGAGCAATCCTCTGCAGGAAACAAGATGATTACCTTCATTTTAAACAATATTTACTGCTGTATCTAAAACCAGAACCGCTCCAGGAAACAAAATATATGGCTATGTAAATTTACAATACATGCAGAAATTAAAATAAACCCCAATACCTAACTATGTGCCTGGGCTGCACAACAACAATTGGCATGCAATTTAGAGGGGAACACACACACATATGCACATCCTCCATATTGTTCTTAGCTATGCATACCCAAGTATAATTGTCAGCAGCAATAAGCACTTAAGGTTGTTGTGCCTGTCTTTTGAGCCACACACAGAGAATTTCAGTTTTGTTTGTGAAATGAAGAACCATTCAGTGAAATTAACAGGAACTAGCATCAGAGTAGAGAGATAAATGCAAGCTCAGCCTCCTGTCATCTCTAGCGATGTTAGTGAATTTTGTAACTACTTGGCTCAGCACATGAGCTTGTCCATTTTAGAATGCTCAGCTTTATTATGAATTGAATACCATTTTCCCGAGAAGTTCTTCTCTGGCTCAGAACGTTAAATGAGATTCTGCTGACCAAACACCCCAAACCCACTGCACATTTTTTTAAAAAGTTTATGTTCATTGCTTACTCTTCACTAATCATGTGATGATTACTGCAAACTACCAGATCACCTGATAAACAAAGAGCAGTTTGTTTAGTGAGAATCTATGAGGGTCAATCACTTTCCTTGATTGTTCTTTACATGCATTTGGTTGTGGTTAGTGTCCCATATCTAGATTGAAACCCCTCTCTTCTTCTCAGGTGTGTTTGTTGGTGATGATAGTGGCAGTGGTTGAACTTTCCATCATGGCTGATTCTCCACTGGGGCACTGGAAACTAAATTACAGTCTCAAGGCCCAAATGATCACACCTGCATACACACCAATGCCAACATGACAAGTCTGCAGAGAACGCTTAAAAAAATACACAAATATTTTCTGAATACAGAGACAACTCTGAACCACCGGGAGCTCACTTATCAGCAGGTTTACCCTCCTCCTCCATCCCACACATACTACCTGTAGCACTTCATTTCAGAAAGTGTTTGCTGAGGTTACAGGTGTGAAATGTATCTTCACTCTTCAACTCTTATCTGTAACTGGAGTTTTACAAGCCACACCTTCTTTTCCCTCCCTCCCTTTTAAAAAAGGGCATTACAACCTAGTTTTGTCTTATTGTCAGTGAACTAAAATTATTAATATAACTTAAGAATAATAGCAAAGGTGGCTATGCATAAAACCTGTACCTGGGCAAGTATAGTGTGTGTGTGTGTGCGCGTGTGTGTGTGTGCGTGCGTGTGTATGCATGTAATGTTAGTATATAGAATAAGAGGCCAGCATCTTGATGAAACTAAGCAGGTCTGGATCTGCTAAGTGCCCGAATGGGTGGCCACCTGGGAACTGTGTCTGCCACCTTTGGTTCCATGATGGAAGGAAGGCAGAGTATCAAGTGCAAGAAAAAAATATATATGGAATTAGCAGCATGATAATCTTATCTCAGACTGACTCACATAGTGGTTGTCTTCCCAGCTCCGTTGTGGCCAAGGAAAGCAGTGATCTGACCCTCATAGAACGTAATAGTCATTCCGTCAACAGCTGGCTTAGAGCAACCGGGGAAGATCTTCACCAGGTTCTGAATACACACGCCTGGGACCAGACCAGAAGGCTCCTCTTCAAAGTGCAAGTTTGCTTGAAAGAAAGATTTTTTTAATATTAAAAAAAATGAAACAACTGCAGAGGTGGGCTGTAGAGGTGTGTGACTACAGCTCTAAGAAACACAGCATATTATAATTATTAGAAGAAGCAGTTGCATTGCAACACATTCTGGTTTACCGACCCCCTAACAGTACACTTTTTTTTTCCTGGGTTGCATCATGGTTAGCCCACAAAGAATTGGACCTGCAGTGATTTTTGTAGAAACTGTCAGGTCCGAGCTAACAATAATGGTCATGGGCATTTGTTGCTGACAAAGCTTTCATGGACCTTCTACCACACTGAGGATCGCCCTTGGCCATTACGAATATTCATATTAGGACTACTTTAAATTGCTCCATTTGCCGGTATAGCCAACTATGTGGTAAGCTGAGAACCAAGTCAAAATTTCTGATAAGAGACTTATGAGAAGGTAATTTCTGAGAATTCCCCCTCCCAAACACACAAAGGGCATTTTTTTTTCAGCCACCAATTGAACCCCCAACCTCCCTGAGGGTGCGGGGGAGCGCAGTCCACAAACTGACCAGCAACTGGGCACAATAGTTCACTACAGAGTCATGGTCATGGCACAGAGCAATTTAAAGTGGCCTCTTATGGTGCACAGGAGAAAGCAGCAGGAGGCCTTTATCAGCAGTGACAACAAAATCAGGCATGTAAACAATCCATCTGTCCACTTGAACAACTTTCTTTTTTCCATATTCCACTCCTCCCCACACAAAAAAGGGAACAGAATGAGATCACCAGAGTTTAGAATAACATTGTTTTCTTTTTGTCTTGGTGGGAGAAACTCACCCTTGTGCAGGAGGAAAGATCAAGGCCTGGGTTTCCCACTGAATGCAGACCATCCAGAAGACTGAGCTCATAAGACTGCCATTTTAAATGCCACCATGGGGACTGTTTTATTTTGCTTAATTCTGGGCCAAAGAAACAGCCTTTGAAGTAAACGACCCCCTTGGGCATTTGAGATGATGTAAATCAAGAGCCTTTTGACTTGTGTTTATCTAAGTTACCTTAAGATTTGTAGGGGAGTTTCCATAAGGGTTTGCTTACTTAACTTTTCAGGATCAGAAGAGTTATGTTAGGGTGCAGTCAACTCAGTCCAGGCATGTTCCTTTCTACTAATAAGGTATTGTCAAGAAATATATGTGATTCTCCCACCCTATTTTTTTTTAAAACCTTCCTTCCACTTGCAGTCTGAAGTGACCTAACAGGGCACAGGTTTACAACCAGGCCTTCATGAGGGCTTCTGATGGCATATTCAGCATTCAGGTTTGATGGGCAAAACTTGGAAGAAGAGAGGCTTGGATCCACCCTAAGCTACCAGACTCAGGCTGACATAGCAAGGCACCAGAGTGCCTTTTCAATCACGTATGATGGGCTGGAGACACGAGAACACAAGATGTTTTGCGCATACATTTTCAATGCAGGTATTTGTGTTGGTGGAACATCAGTATAATTTTAATTTAAAATTCATTACTTTTTTTTTGCAAGTAAACAAGGAGCACTGCAACATGGATAGCTAGTTTTAGTCATCAGTCATCTGTGCAGGATATTTTTTAAGTTTCCTGACACTATTGCTGCATAAAGTCCTTGGATTTAATACTACAAAGATATATGAAAGTTTCTAGGACATGGATTTAGCTTTTCCCCATTCCAAATACAATAAAGGAAGCTGAGAAGAAATTCAATTCAATGGATCCTGAATTATGTTCTTTTCAAATCTGTGTTTTTCAAAAACACATTCATCACACAAGCTGCCTAAAGGTCACAGGTTAGAAAAGGGAATGTCAGTTATTTATTCTAAGGCAGGCCAACTTCTGCAGAGTTTTGGGATTTGCAGCAATCTGGGGAATAAGCCAACAAGGTGCTAGGAGGAGATACGGTAAAGAGTTCTTTGCTTCTTGACAAGCTAGATCTTTTTTGAAGGAAGACCCCTGCTTTCATTCACCCATCATCACACAGGATGAACCCAAATGACCTGGGGTTTCATTCAATAAGTTTGAAAGAATGTGTGCTCGTGCTCAGTGCTTGAATCACCAACTTTTCACCAAATGCAAAAACTCCAGTTCTGCAGAAGGTGACTCCCTGTGTCCAAATATTGCTTCAGAAGGTCAGCTTGCACAGCAAAGAGAATCAAGCAGAAGTCCCCCCCCCCCCCGGCCTGTAGCACATCAGTGTACATACTATGTTTGAATGCTGACCCATTTAAAAAGGTTTATAGATGTCTGAGAGGAAGCTAGAGTGAACTGTTCACCCTGATTGTGCTAGTTTTGTATGCCAACCTCCAATGAAGAGTTCTTCAGACTGTTTTGTTGGAATTGGCCCTCCTGGGACAATAAAGTGAGATGCCTCTACTCTGCCACACCCACCTGGAGCTATTCACACACCACCACATAGGCAGACAAACGAACTGGCGACAAAGAAACACATCAAAGTTCAAATGTATAACACAAAAAGAGTTGCGATTACTCCGCTTCTCTCTCTCCTTACTAGTCATTTCATCTTTGCCTTTTGCCTCTGCCTCAGGCTTCCCCTGCTCGATGTACTCTGGTTTCCTTTTGTGTTTACATTTGTTTTCTTTACCATCCTTCTTCAACAGGCTGTCTGTCTGGGTTTTCCCCCTGTCGGGTTCGTCAGCCATGGACTTTCTCATCTCTTCTTCTTCAGCCTTCATGTTGATGCTGCCTTCCTTCTCTGAACCTTTGTCTAGGTTAATCAGAAATCAAGTCATTTTTAAAAGGCAACCACAGCTGTCAGTCTTGAGTACACACTACACCTTTATAGCACATTTGAAGCATACTTCCCCACTCAAATAATTCTGGGCATTGTAGTTTGTTAAGGGTTGCTGGGCAGTGTAACTTTTTGAGGGTTAAACTACCATACCCATAATTCTTTGAGAGGGGGTGGAAAGGTAGCTTTGTGAGGGATAAACTACAGTTCCCAGGATTCTTTGGTGGAAGTACTGTGATTTAGACGTGCTTTCAATGCATGGTGCGGATGTGATCTTAAGTTTCATTTAAACAGCAACATTTAACAGAAGACTCTATGTGTGTGTGTGGTGTGTGTGTGTGTGTATATCATGACCACCAGAAGGCACATGCCTAAATAGTGAAGGCCATTTGGTTGGGTATAGGTCTTTTAAAATACATAGAATTGTTAAGTAAACTACAAAACGCCAGGAACTTCTTGCCCCTTGCCTAACAAAGCTTAAGGAGAAGCATTCTATGCGGTTTAAATCTTTTTTTTTACAGCTCTTCTAGAGGACTAGGACCTTAAATGAGAGATTTTAAAACTTCTCAATAGGAAGTTTTGTTCCTAAATCACAATGACTGCAAGTGAGACTCAGAAAACAATATTAAATTAGATGTGATTCTTACTACTACAGAGTGTTTCCTATTTCACTATGTATTGTGTTCACAGAGTACTTACTGCCTCAGTGATCAGGGTATGCTTTGCATTCCTGTCATGTTCAAGTCCTTGCTCTGTTAGCTTGTTACACGCAAGTGGCAAGGTGAGCCAATCCCTTGCCTCATCTCCCAGTGTCACAGCACTTCTTGCATTTTCCCTATCAGTGTATTTGTGGCCACTGTCCCATGGTAGGAGGGGGCACCTGCACTGATACAGGTTTAACACAGGTGTTTTATGGGCTGCCAGGACATGTGTCGAATAACCAGGTGAGGCCGTAAAACACCAGGCAGATGGTGATTCTAAGGACATGACATGGATGCGCTACTCTGTTGTTAAAAGATTTAAAGCAGCCTTTATCTGCCTCGGGTCCCCCAATGTCGTTGGACTACAACTCCCATCACCCCTAGCTAGCAGGAACAGTGGTCAAGGATGAAGGGAGTTGTAGTCCATCATTATTCGGGGACTGAAGGTGGAGAAAGGCTGAACTGAAGTTGGCAACATTTTTAAAATAATGCCTTTCAGTGGGCTTTGCTGATGCTCTCAACATGAAGATCCATGCTGCTATTGCTGATTACTTGTTTCATTTAGGAATTGCTTCCTAAAACAGATCCCAGAGCAATTTACAGGAAAAACATATGAGCAATTGTATATATAAAAGCAATGACATATATGGAAAAACAAACGAGAAATGTTGAAAGGACAAAAGAGAGGATCAAACAGTTGTGCGCTAATTTCTAAGTCAGGACTGTGGGCTGGATGTGGCCCTCCAGGCTTCTCTACCTGGCCCTTGGAACTCTCCCCAAGCTTCACTCCTTATTAGGCCTGTCTCGCACCCTCCTGGAGTGTTTTTGCTTTACTGGATTATGTCCTTTAACTCTGATAATGGCTCTGCGTTGCCTGGGTGGAGGAGAGTTTGTTGTGTGAATGCATGTAGCCTACTGCACAAAGGTAGCAGTTGCATTAATTGTTCTGCCCACCTTACCCCCACAACCCATCAATGCCTTAAAAAGCTTTGCCTAAATATTCCTTGTAGTATACAGCCTTGCAAGGCTGCTTTGATATGTGGCATCCTGGAAGCTGGAAAACAGAAGCAATGTCAATAGTAACAAACAGATGCATCCTCTGTTCTTCTGAATTCCTCTCACAGGACATCCAGTGGGAAAGCTGTACTTTCAGCTGAGAATGCAACAAAAGCAAATCCGCTTCCAAGAGGGGCAATGTTGCTGCCCCTTTTCCCGCTCTGACCCTAGCATGTGCCATGACTGGGATGGTGCTGGTGGGAGAGGTTTCAGGTTGTTTGCAGAGGGGATTAGCCTCCTGCTGGCCCAGAAGTACCTTCATCTGCTGAGAACCAGATTCAAACAGCCTGTCATAGCCTGTGAAGTACTATGGCAGCGAGAAACAGAACAGCCATGCAAATAACAGATTTTTTCCTCCTTTCTCTGTAGTATAGCAACTGTTTGTCACTGTGGTTTTGTGGATTCTGGAATGAGTTGTTTATGCATCTATTCCAGGCACTTGGACTCATAGTAGTGATTTCAACAGCATTGATAATTCAGTGGAGCTGTATGATTGGAGGTTTTTCTTAATGAAAACTAGTTTAGCACCCTTAACATGCACGCAGATCCAGCCAGTTCATACAATCCAGAGTATTCTTCATATGACCATTCCCAGGGACCCAACGGAGGACATAACATCTGACCAGGTTCTTCCTTGGATGTATCAGAAATCTGAAGAGGTGCTGTGTCAATGAGATGTTGCTAGGAAGTTAAACCCAAGCCAGGAATGCAGATGCATCAGCACCTGAAAGGTTATCAAATTTATCATGCCATATGCTTTGCTAAATGAACGCAGTATCATCCAGTTACAGGTGTGTGTGTGTGTGTGTGTGTGTGTGTGTGTGTGTGTGTGTATATATATATATATATATATATACACACACACACACACATATGCATCATTTCTCTTTTTTTTTTTGGGGGGGGGTATAATTGTAAACCATGAGGTCAAAGGGAAATGAAATGTAGAAAAGCACAAGCGATGGTAATTATGTTATTAACAGTGGTAATTCGGAAAAAAACAAATACATCCTGGCATTGATATGTCAATTAACACATATAATGTGCTCAAAATCCTTTGTCTCGGTTCAGTCGATAAGTGATAGCACTGAACCTCTTGGTGTGTTGTAATTCAGTGGTTTCACAATGCAGTCTTCGTTTGACGTTCCTTTGCTCCATTGCTGGCCATGCTAAAGCTTGAAATTTTCACACTGGCTTTTCAATATCGCGGTTTCTGATGTCAGACTTCTGCCCATTTATTCTTTTGCAAAGAGGCTGGCCTGTTGCAGAAGGGCTTTCTGGCAGATGATGGCATATATCACAATGGAAGATGATCATGTGAATGATCTCAGTATTGTTGCCAGAGTAGACACTGGGCAGAGTTGGGTCTGATCCCTGTGTCTGCAGCTCCATTTTGTGACCTGTTGTTGCTGTTTTAAGGAGGGAGGCTCTCTTTAACCAAGTACATGCCCACCTCCAATGGAAGGAAGTGCAGTTTTCCAGCATGGGCTCTACGTAGATCACCAATGATACATTTGAAACTACATGTACAAATACTCAGGTTCACACTTCATACATCTGATGAAGTTGGGCTGTAGTCCATGAAAGCTTATGTCATAACAAATGGTTTGCTTTTAAGATGCTGTTAAGTCTCTTGAAGGCTTTTGCTAAAAATGCAGGGAACAAGTCTGCCTCTATGTATCTTGGATGTGTGGACCAGTTCCCAAATGGTCAGGATGCAAGAACACGCCTATCTCAAATGGGCTGAAGCATATTGCCTTTCTATTATGCATCTCTTGGTAGATGCGAGAGCATCCTTCTCCATGTCTGTAGAAGTCTGCTCCAGTCTCAGGTTGCTGCTGAAAAAAGGCAGCATCAGAAAGAGAGGACCTGGATCTTCCAACATATTTGCGTTGAGAAAACAGATATCGTAAGACTAAAGGGAACATGGGTCGTCTTTGAGTATCAGGCTTAGTTCAGACCACTTGCAAAAGCGTTGGTCACATCTGTGTGTTGGACCAGTTTTAGCCCTTGTTTGGGGACACGTCAGAAGTATGGTTTCACTTGGGGTGGGGGGCAGGAGGGAAGGGAGATTACAGAATATTTCCAGGAACAGTGAAATGCTATACCTGATGTTCAGAGTCACTCCAGTGCCAGCTCAGTTAACATCAGAATCATGCTACTTCCTTCAGCAGTTGTCATAATAGTCCTTGTCAACTATCTCCAGACAGATCAGTAAGAGAGACATGATTTGCAGGCCGCCAGTTAATCTCAGCATAATTTAGAAAGATTTCAGACAGAACCCCGACTCGCTCTCCGGCAACACTTTTAATAACAGTGGGCCACTCAGAGTTCAAAGCCACCTGCTAAGATTCCCACTGTAAGCCTGTGTCTAATCTTTACAATGGCTCCCATAATGAATGCAAGAGAGCATTCGCCTCTAAACGGATCAGCGGTTCTCAAGTTATTTCTGAACACCAGTTTTTCCACATAACTCACCATCCACAGTTGTTGTTTTCTCAGCCTTTGGGTGCCCTGACCCTAGCCAGTAAGACTGCTGGAAAGGGAAATACCAAGGCCGTGGTATCCCATAGTCTCCTGAAACAAAAACAAGTTGGTAGGGTGCATAAACCTCTTTGTGTTTTGCCATGGGGAAGAACCCATCTATGCAAATCCTACGCTGCAATAATTACTTGATGTTTCATTAGCAGCAAACATTGCTGTGCACTAGAAGTTCAAACAAAGCACAGCCACCCACCACCGTCTTGGCTGTAAAGTTTTTTTACAGAGGGAAAGGGACAGAGGGAGAATAACCACATTCCCGATTGCTTTTGTTTTCAAAACTGAAACTCAATTTAATTAAGGAATTAAGCTATTCCCCAGACCAGGGATTGGTTGAATTTTTAATAAGCAGGCAGTGAAAGCCTGTACAGTATGTGTTCTGCCTAAGGCAAGGTTTGAAACAGGGATTTCCTAGCTCACTTTCTTAGCCACTACATCATCAGTTACACTAACTATTACTCTGCATTCCATTACACTATGAAGTGACTTGATTCCTGGGGGCAAATCCTACCCTCAAAGTTAATTTCCAAATTCCAAAGATTAAGGGGCCACTGCAGATGAAACTGTCCAGCTGCCTTAAAAGATTTCATTCTCTTTCTGCAGTGTCGGTGGCTCTTGAGAGAACTATCCTCCTGGTGTGCTGTGTAGCAGGGCACCAGAGAAGGAGGAACAGACCACCTCCTTCCTTTTGGCCTGCTCCTGCTTCCAGTCAGTACATTTTTAACGGGAAGGGTGGGGTGGGGGGGTCTGGGAGGGATGATGTTTTGCGGATCAGGTGGGAATTCTTTTCCAGCTCAGATTTTAATCCCTAGGCTCATAAAACTTGCCTCTTCTTTCAGGCTATCTTTAAGAGCCCATGAAGCTCATACCCAAACCAAGACATAGCAAGCTGGATCTGTGTCTGTACTAAGGATTTTTTCTTTGATGACCTTACATAGGGGTGGGTAACTCCCCGCCTTCCACCACAAGCCAGCCAATCACCACAATGACAATAGGTGATCTATTTTTGCCTGTGCAGATGGTCAGCTAACTGTAGCCACTTCCATAGCTCTGCGCAGTGCTTTGCAAGTCCCAAGAACCAGTTTACAAACACTGTACACACAACTTTGCAGGTGCAGACAAGTCAACCCCCCTGCAGCTCAGTGGTGTCTTAATCTTCCTCGCACCTTGTGTCATATATGATGTCATGTGGGCGTTCCCCCACCCCCAAAAAAAGTTACCTTGTGGGACAAATAGGGAGGGTTTGGTAAACGAGGAAATGAGAAGCTTATATCTGCTTCCACCATGGATAAGATATGAAAATGCTATTTTGAAGTTCCTTAAAATGGAGTAGATTACAAGTCTTTTTACAGAAGGGGAAAGGCTCCAAAACAATCCGGTGGTAACCAGCGTCATTTTTAGAAACCCGTATAAGAGGGAAATCAAGGGTAAGGTGTGAGATTACCTTGTTCAGATAAGATCTTTTGTGGTGCTTTGTTTTAGCTTTTGAACACATATAATATGCGGCAGGACAAGTTTCTTAAAATGCCATATACTGTACTCTTCTGAACAAAAGCAAAAGAATATAAGATCATATGATACGTTCTCCTGGCAAATTGCAAATAGTGGCCTGAGACTTCCTTTGCCCTTTTGCCCTTGTGCATAATTTGCCAAAATGCTGACAGCAGGGACAAAACACCATAATGTAAGGGACAGGGACCAAAATTTTATATTCAAGGCTATAATCATGTTTATTAACTGCAGTGGTAGCTACACAGAGCCACAGGACCTAGTGTTTGCACTAGGTTTCAACTAGTTGGCATTGAACATTCTGAGATGCTATTTATTTGATTTATTTTAATGTTTAGTTAAGCTCTAACTTTAAAATCCAGTTCTATTAAAATCACTCTTTAGCAGCAACAGTGTCCATAAGGCTATCTCTATTTAAAATGGGCAGGGAAGAGACATTGCCATACCTGGGAAGACATTATCCAAGTACCAAGCAAGCAATCCATAGATAAAACCATCCAAAACCATCATCTCCATAGAGAACAAGAAACTGTATTGATCTCCTTCTAGTGGGCTGGTTCGGATGTTATCCCACTGTAGCCCAAGGCCTTGCTCTTCATAGCGTGACAAGTATTCTGTACCAAACCCAAATGCCACAGGTGAAAGGAAGCTCTGGAAGAGGAAGAGGAAGGGGGGGTGTCAAGTTACCTTGATGGGGGTGGGGGAAACTCTTAGCAATGAACATATGGCAGACAAAGGAATGAAAAGGGGATGGGTAGATTTCCTTGATTAGTTTTTCCTGAATGTTCCACTCCACTCATCTTCCAATTTTTTAAATTTCAGAGTGTGTGTATTTGCATTATCCCCTCCCCCCTTTACAGATAAACATTAACAACTGTGTACATTAAAACACTATTGTTGTTTTTAAGCTAATGGAAATCACAGCAATTTTCCAAGACATTTTCAAGCACCCCTAAATTGTTGGAGAATTTTGCCTCTCAACCCCCTACAAAGATTATTTGGTGAAATCCCCCCTCCCCATTTCCCCACCCACAAATATCAATCAATCTCTTTTATAGACATAAAAAGCACATCATATACATGGATCAGAACACAACACAGTTAACAAAATGTAGTAGGAGATACTTTAGGATAAAACTGTCCAGACATCATGAAGTACGAAGATGGCTCTTAGGACCTGTGGTGACATAATTTAATAGTGTCACTCAAAAATCTTGCCACATTCTCCACAATGTCATTACTACAACTGTTCAGCAAATAAGACACCCTGGAAGAGTCAGTGTGAAAAATCCCCTCCTTTGATAAGGGGGCCAAATATATTTTTGCATAAAATGGGCAATAAAAATAAAACATGTCTGATGGATTCAACCTGTTTTGTGCCACAAGGGCAGTATATTTCAGAGAGTGGGGTTTTCGAGAATCTACCTTGCAAAACTGCAGACGGTGACATTAAATCTTGTGAGGGAAAGAGCTCTGCGTAGGTGGGGATCATAAAGCTGGTGTAAATATGGAGTGTCCTGGCCAAACGAGGGTGTAATTTTATAGTGGTGAGCCACGCTCTGGTTTCCAGCAGTCTTTGTCCAGTTTCCAGACAAATGGCTGTATATGGCACACAATTTGGCAGCGCCAGGATTTTGTGCATAAATTTGTATTGGAAGCATTCCAACGATTGCCTAACTGTACCAGTCCATAATGGAATGCCATACAGGAGTTTTGGGGCTACTTTGGTGTTGAAAACCTTTAGTGCAGCTGGGACGAACTGGTTCCCTCTGTTAAAGAAGATACAAGTGATAGCCAGAGCTTGTGTTAGACTATCCACTCCAGTAAGTGCAAGCTTACAATGGTATTTACAGGAAGCATTATATTGGAAGTGGATGCCTAAGTATTTAAAGTTTTAAACCTTTTCCAATGGGTTTCCACTGATCTCCCACCTATGAGGCTTCCAAGATGTTGAGAAAACAAGATGAAATTATAAAAGTTATAAATGACACAGTTTAGAGGGCACTGTGGTTTCTATTGAGCTGGGTGGAGGTAGTGGGTGAAGAGGATTTCTTACCGCCATAATCTTTAGCTTAAAAGTCAGCCGGTCCTGCCAGGCAAAGCAAACAATGTGAGGCAAGTATAGGGTAAAGTAGATGACGCCACTGCAGGCAGCTGCCAGATTAGCCTTGGAAAAGAAGGTGCTGAGCAAGAAGCACTGCATGATGCTGGCCGTGGTGAAGGTCAACAGGAACAGGAACAGGAGGTGGGGGTTGCTGTAATGAAGCACTCTGCCATACTGCATTGAAAGAAAGAAAGAAAGAAAGAAAAAAGAAAGAGAGAGAGAGAGAGAGAGAGAGAGAGAGAGAGAGAGAGAGATCCAGTTAATCACAGTCTCCATTGACAGCATGGCGGAGACCATAACTCATCTCTGCTCATTCATTGCTGTCCATCCTCTCTGCCTAGGCATTTATGTCAGAGTCTATTGAAAAAAGAAGGGCTGGGGTGAAACTCATCAGTAGGTCTGATATTCTACCTTCTGCCGGACAGTAAGATACATGAAGGGTATTCATATCTCTGTTAAACAACTGTGTGTGTGTTGTGTGGAAGGATGCACCTGTATGAGAATTTCTTTAAGTATCCTATGCGGTCATGCAACATATCCAATCCTTGTAAAATGCCACATCATAGCAACAGGCAGCTTAAGCTGTGCTGTTTCTTCTGTGCTGTGCATGTCATCAGTGTGGCTTCATCATACTTCTCCTTTCACGCAAGATGTTGCAATATTGCTGCAGCAGGTTGCTCAATGTCATAGAGTTGCTAGTAAAACCGTAGCTTCAAGATCAGGCATTTTGGGTAATGCAGCCTCCTTTAAGATCAGGGCATGGTTACCAGTAGCTATCTTGTAGGGAAGGTAGCCTGCCATGGATTAAAAGGTGACAGGATGACCCTGCACACTCCTAGATAGGCACTGGGTGAATTTCTCTCCAGATGTTGTTGGATTCCAACTTCCATCAGCCCCAGCCAGCAGGACCAATGGTGGGAGTTGTAGTTCAACATCATCAGAAGGGCCACAGGTTCCTCATCCCTGTACCGAGCACTGGGTGATAACAAGGCAGGAGGACCACCATCACAGGGTAGAGTTCAAACACAGAAGTTCAGAAGACTTGTTCTCCAGATTTCTGGCTCATCATTAAGGCAGCACGCTCACTTGCTTTAAGTGCAGTTCAAAGGCACAGGTCTTGTTAAGTTGTGGGTGAACATATCAGACGACACAGCGATTCTTCCAAGCAGCTCTTTATTTGTAAGCTGGAACAGAACTGAGCTGAAGAGCTCAGTCAGCCTGCTTATATAGAGCTCCTGAACAATGTAAGTGTTGCAACTTTCTAAAACTATCCAATCACTGAACGTCACTTTCGATCCTTCATTTGCCTAACTATCTACAGTATCCCCCTGCTGGCCCAGGGTGAGAACTTCAATACATAACAGGTCTAGTCTAGCATGTGGGTGTCTCATGGACTGAATCATGAATTACAAAAGCAGCTGCCTTTCAGTAATCATTAGGCCATTGCATGGATTGTTGCTATTGAAAAAATATCAGGTTATCATTGCTCCTCCCAGCATAAATTGTGCAGCTGCCCTCTGTTGGTCAAGGGACAATCACTTTGCTATGACTGCAACTCTATGCATGTCTACTCAGACATCCTATTGAGTTCAATGCGACTGTTTCTCAGATAAGCATGTACAGCATTGCATCCTATAGCAGTCAAACAGATAGTTCAACCAGACTAAAATTTTACAAAATGTGAAAAGTAAGAGATTTGGAATGGGGCTAAAAACATGTTCCTCCACCTCCCTAGTTTGCTTGAAGTGTTTTTATACAAATTCACACACTGCACCTTTGCCTGAAAGCAGATGCTTAAAAATAATTAAACCAAAAAGCCAAAATACTGAATTTTCAGAGCATATTCTGATTATGCATGTCATCTCTTCTCCCCAGATTACAGTCCTCTGAAAAATAGGGTCCATGAAGAGGGGAATCAACTGTCTTTTTAAAAGTTGCTGTCTTTTAAAAAGCTGAAATAGTATTTTGCTGCTAAATGACATTCAAATACCCAGAACCAGGGAGATCTCATGAGGGTGGCTAAGATCCACCAGGATCCTTTGCACTGCTAAGTAAACCAAGGATGATCTTTATGAATCTTTAAGGACCCCATTACAGTGAACAGTTGGACCTCAACTGGAAGTTAACCTTATCTAATCAAGTGGGACAGACAATTGTTCTGTACTTTTAGGCCTTACATATCTACAGCTATTTTTTGACAAAAGTTACAAATGGCAATTGACCATCATTGTTGTTTTATCCCACACAGGAAGTGTGCTTGTTCATGTGCAGCAGTAATTATTAGCATTAAGTATAATTATGCTTGTGCAAGGAAGAATGACACACGAAAAGTGGCAGTAATGGAATAGCACAATATACAGTATGAATTACTACTGGTATGATATCACTGCTGGCATAAACTCCTATAGAGGAATGTGTCGGCCTTTAGCGTATCTGATTATATCACCAGGGGTCTATTGCCAACAACCAGCTCATAGTTTGCCAATATGTCAGATGTCAGATCCCCTAATGTACTCTTCAAAAGATACTGCCAAAGCCATTCTCTTAACAGCAGTATTTGGCAACGTACATGTGGCACGTAAGGCATTAACTATTATAGAGAAGAAGAAAAATATATATTGGATACACTGATCTGGACTTGAAGTGGGAAACAACCTCAGTCCAGGGGGGAAACACCAGATATAAATAACATCGGCCCTGCTGGTGAACTCAAACAAACAATAAGCACCAAATTAATGTGGTGTCAAAGTTAAGTGCTAACTATAGGACTGCATACCTAAGCCAAGCTACAATGTCAAAGCTGACACACCATATCAGTTCAGGTAGGCCTAGCAGAGAAATAATTGAACAGGAGCAGGCTTTTCTCATAAAAGTAAACTGTGCTTTAGCAGTAGTTGTTTACAAATATTTGTTCTTTAGTAAGCGCTAAGATTCTGGCATCCAGAGTCATCTTTATCAGGAAGGCTTTTTCTTTTGTTTTAGAATGCAGCAAATCACAAAGCAATCAAAATAACATAGAACCCTTATAATAAACAAACAGCAAGAGGAAGCAGAACATTAAATAAAGAAAGAAATCCTTAGGGTCACCAGGAAAAAACAAGAGTGCCACACCCAACAAGAAGAAGCAGAACAAAAAATGCCAAGCCAATGGGTATACAGAGGTATGTTTTCATGCTGTTAAGTAGTTCCCAATATGACAGAATAGTTCCCACTGCATTTTCGGCTTCGCCTTTGTCAGGAGAAATTTCCCAGGCACTATTTACTCAGAGGCATGAAAGGTGCACTCCACCCACCAGCTGCCAAGATGACCCGTGGCTTAAAAGCAAGAGTTCCATCTTCTAATGAACTTAAGAATGGCTCTGTTGGATCAGGCATTGGCCCATCTAGTCCAGGATCCTGTTCTCACAGTGGCCAACCTGATGCCTATGGGAAACCCACAAACAGAAGCTGAGCACAACAGCACTCGCCCTTCTTGTGTACTGCCTCCAAGCATGAAGGCGGAATGTAGCCATCATGGCTTGTAACCACTGATAACTTTATCCTCCATGAATTTGTCTAATCCTCTTTTAAAGCCACTCAAGTTGGTGGCCTGCAGGAGTGAGTTCCATTGTTTAATTATAGCCTGTCCTTTTTTCTGTCCGGAATCTTCCAACATTCCACTTCACCGGATGTCCATGAGTGTTTTGAGCAAGGGAGAATCCATTCAGAACTATCCTAGAATGCTCATTGGATAACATTCAGCATTTATATAAAGCTTTTGGAGAATTCAAAAATTTCCTTGTTGTGCAACTCGACAAGGCAGATCAATATTGCTATTTCCTGAGAGAATTTTGTGTGAGCAATTAAGCTGAAAGGTGGATTCTGGCCTTTTATGGCACCCTCTGCGTTGCGCATATTTGCAGTCGCTAAGAGGGCCATTCTACATTTTGCAAAGCAATGCCCAGTTATTATGTCTGGCGGACGTTAGAAGGTCGAGTAAGTCAGAGAGAAGGAAACAAAGAGGTTAAAGGGATGGGCTGCAGATCAGTGATGGAGCATGCAACAGGTCCCCCAGGTTAAATCCACAGCACCTCTAAATAGGTCTGGCAAGATAACTGCAAAAGTTTGACACAGCTTTGGAGGTTATCGAAAATGTGGGGGGTTTGTGGTTAATTTTCCTGAGCAAAACCCCTGTCTGAAACCACCACCGGTCACTGTAGACAACACTGAGTGAAATGCACCAGTGGTCTGACCTGGCAGCTTCCTATGTAAGACTTTGCAGACCAAATAGAGGAATGTGGAGCTTATTGAAAAGATCAAAGCAAACGCCGAGGGACACACTTGAGTGGTATGACTCTGTGTGCCCCCTCCCAGAAGCAACGTATTTTTTCGAACCAAGCAAACAGCTGGTGGTTGTGACAAATGAGTTAGAGCGTAGATGCCTCACCGTAAGGTTTAAAAAGAAGTGAGAGAGAGACTTAGTGAGAAAAAGAGAGAGAGAGAAATTCCTGTTTTCTGAGGCCTCCTTGAAGTGAGCAGCAATGTTTAGAACGTGACCTGTCAAACCTAATCCAACCTGAGGCACTGTCATGAAGGCAATCTTGCGAGTCTCTCAGGAGTAAACATATCTATCTCTGTCAAGTGCTGATGCTGCCTTTGGGGGCTACCTAAAGGAATGCGCCTGCTGCTACGTGCTCAGGAGGCTGATCCTTCCAGCATAAGTCTGTCTGTCTGTCTCTTTTTCGTATAGCTCCCATTATTCCTTGGTAGTACCGGCAGCGTGAGTGCAAAATGGCACGTCTGGGCCTTGAAAAAGAAAAACGCTCCTCGCCTGGGGTGATGCTCTTACCGTAATGAGAGTCGTCAGGAGAAACGTGCTCACACCCATCATGATGAAGCTGTCTAGGAACCAGGTGAACCAGACAGCCCCGTTAGTGACCCCCCTGTTCTTCATGGCCTCTTTCAGCCTCATTTCTTTTTCCAGCACAATACTCTTTACCATCATGGAGACAGAGTAGATCCAAGCAAGCACCATGAAGATGGGGAAGGCACGGTTCAGAGTAACCATGAAGCTGCCCAGGAAAGAAATAAAACAAAGGTTAAAATCATACAGTCTCCAAGAGGCAGTGCGAAAGGGACGCACGGACTGAAACTGGTCTAACAGCCGTTCCTTCTCTCTAGGGAAACTCCTGATGTTTTCCATGAGAATTCAGAACATCCTCAAACTATGCTTCCCAGTTTTCTTCAGGGGAAGTCATGAAAGTTAAGTTGGCATAAAACTGGTGGGAGTGCACAGCATCATGGCATCCCTAAGACAGCGCAGCTTCATTATTAGGAAAGTGGATTAAAAAAATGGATTTCGCTTGAACAGGAAATGTTGCCCCATAAGGATTTATGGGTTCTGCCTTTTTGAAAATTGCCTTCCTCTGTTATTGCAGACAATTCATAACCCATATAAACCCCCAATATATTTAAGATTCGGTAGAGCTGGCTACAGCCCCTATCCCCAGTCTGCTCGCTGCTATTTCCACTTGGTGGTTGATTTATCTTTGTCTAAGGTTTTTCATTATGGGGACAACAGAAAACACCTTCTGATTGTGTGAGCTCTGTGTTAATGGCAATCTCAATTCAATGGAAGAAATCAAATTAAAAATAGGAGGGGGAGCAGGTTTAAATTGTTCACAGGTGTATCAACTTCTGCTGGAATATTCTTTCCCTGCCATGCATAAGCAGCAATCTTGTGCTGTGGCTGAACCCACACTGACTGCGCCAAAGCCCTGCAATCAATTATCCTTCTCAAATACCTGATCTAGAGGTAGATCCTGCCCTTTTGCCCAGCCATGCCTCCTCCTTGAGGATATGATCAAGTCAGCACATGGAGATGTAGCAATTAAAGGGGGGGGGGAAATAAACCTGTATCATATGTTTATGGGATTATCTGCGTCTGTTTTGTCTGTGCTGCTAGGAGAGGGGGTGGCATCTGGAGCCAAAGATAAGATCATGGCAAGACAGATCAAGTCAAAAACAAAAGGAATGCAGAGGCAGACTATTTCTCACCTTGGCTGCTAAGTGAGGTCGCTACTGGACAAATGGAGAAAAAGAGTATTTTTGAGAATTAATCTAGGCCATGGTATTTGTGGCAGAGAAGGGATATATTTTGCAAGCTGGTGCCTCCCAGACAGACCCTTGTGTTTAAAAAGGAAACAGAAATAGAAACTAGAGACCACAAAATGATGCCCTCAAGGATTCTGCTGTTATTGCTTCATGATAAGGCTTCCCTGCCAAACTTCACTTTCAGAGTGCCAAGCCACTGTGTATTTCCCCTGTCCCCCTACCAATATCTTGTCAAGAGCCAGCATGTTGCAGCTTGTGTGTTGGGCAAAGAATGGGAAGAGCTGGGTTTAAATTCTCATTTAGCCATGAAGCCCGCTCACTGACTTTCAGCCTATGTTGTCTAGAGAGAGAGAAAATGAGGGTGGATCATGAGTTCCTAGGATAAAAGATGAGATATCAATATGATAAGTATATAAACAACGTACAAATGACACCCAAGTAGAACAATACTTGTGACTTTACTTTCACATACTTCAACCTTACAAGGAGAGTAAGAAATATTGTTATATTTGCAGGGAGATGCTGCTATACAGTGCACACACTGAGTTGTACTCAGCATAAGTATACTCTGAGTAAACCCATTGAAATCAATAAATATGACTAACTTAGGTCCATTAATGTCAATGGGTCTACTCTGAGTAGAATTTAGTTAGTGTCAACTCATTGCTATCCTGACAATGCAATCCTACACATGTCTACTCATAAGTAACTCCCACTGAGTTCAACTCCCAAGTTAGGACCGCAACCTGATTCGTGCCACTTTTTTCCTGCATAGAGCCAGTATATTCACTGGGGAGACAACAGATACACAAGAGTGATTTTTTACACGTGATGCTGTATGCGGTATTTCCCCCAAACTGAGGTGCCTTCTAGGTAGGAAAAATGCCACATATTAAATATATATCTTACCTGATGGAAGGTTGTATGTTCAGTGCAGTATTATCAATGCTTAATTTAATTTAATTAATTAATTTAATTTTTTAAAAATGCATGACTCTAAAAGAATAGCGTTTACATTCAAGAATTATGCTATTGGGTCTAACCACCAGAGGGCTGTCTTTCATCAGAAGCAGGCACGTCATTCACAGACAAGCAGCTATGGCAGCACATACCCAGCATAGTATGATTTAGAAGAAGAGACAGCCTTGAAGCAACTTTGAAAGCGGAATTATAAAAGACGACGTAAGTGGGATCTCATCTCATTATGTGTTAGGCCTACGCTATTAATCTAGCTCTCGTTTTACACGAGCATTTCCCCATTGTGAAACCAGTTTTAAAATGGCATTAAGAGCCCTTCCCTGTATGTAAAGAAGAGACCTGGGGGTTAATGATGATTGATGATAAATCAAAGGAATGCGAAACCTTTAGAAAAAGCTAGACCCTGGGCCTGGTCTCTTACCCTCTGTAATCTGAAAAAGAAAGTTCATTCAGCTTCTAACCTCAGGATTGCTGAACTTAATGGATAGCTGAAGTTGAAGTAAGAGGCTGAAGAATTTGATATTGTTAGGTTTTTGTTAGGGGGTGATACACAAAACCCAAATGCTGTATGCATGACTATGACCCTACCACCCCCTACCCCATTCCTGCGCATAGCAGCACAGACAGCTGAGCCTCCACAAAACCCTGCAAATGAAGATGCTCAGATACTGTAGCTGCAGAACTATTCAACAATGCTGAGCTTTCAGAGGTGTGACATTTAAAGCTCTTCATTGTTTGGAGGGTTTGGTATCTGAGGAATGACCTCTTCCCACATGTCCCTACCCAAGCCATCATCTGAGGCCCTTCTCCGAGTGTCCCCACCTAGCGAAGGCTGTGGGTGGCTATGAGAGAAAAGGCCTTTTTAGTGGCAGACCCCTTTGTTTTTTGTTGGCATCTGTCTGCCAATGGAGTGTGCCTCCAAGGGTGAAGTCAAACCACTGCGTTAACTGCACCTAAGTGACCACCCCAGGGCACAAGCCTGGACAGTGTGCATGGAGGGTCAGACAACAAGACCCCCCTCTTGGCCTCACTGATGCGATCCAAAAGGAAGCAGAGCAATACGTTAGGTACCAGCTTGGCTGCAGGAGTTGCCAGAAGGAGGCATGCAAGGCACCATCCAACCATCTTAGGGACTCCATTCCAAATTTGTGTAGGGTTTACTCCCTAGCCTTTTCTTCTCCCAAAGATATGCTGCAAGGCAGCAGAGATTTAGGATCAGTTTTCCTTCTCCTCAATGGGCTACCTTCCCAGGCTGACAAGCCCCAACTGCAGACCCACCCATTGTGGAATGCCCTGCCTAAAGAAGCCTGGCATGGTGCCTACTCTTATATCTTTCTGGTATGGGGTTTTATTTCTTTGCTTCCTATTTTGAATTGCCTGTTTTGGTTTTATTCTTGTGCTTGATTTGTTGCTTGTATTGTATTTTTACTGCAACATTATCTTCAGGTTTATCTGCTCATAGACTGTTTGTTACAGGGGCAGGGTGCTGATAAGTTATTCAAATTTCGTTTATCATTTATTACGTTTTTTCACTTTCACAAAGGAGCTCAGGATGGCATATTATCACTCCCCACTCACATACAAAACTTCAAAACAGGCCTGTGGGGTATGTAAGTCTGAAAGGAAAAGACTGCGAGCTTAATAGCTGATCAGGTGTTTGAACGTGATATGGACAAGGAAGTTTTTGACCTTCTCTCTCTCATACCACTAGATCTCGGGCAGATCCTGTGAAGCTGAATGTTGGGATATTTGGGACAGACAAAAGAAAGTACAGTGGATGCTCGGGTTGCGAATGTGATCCATACGGGATGCACGTTCGCAACCCGCAGCGTTCGCAACCTGCGTCTGCGCACGCACGAGTTGCGATTTGGCTCTTCTGCGCATGCAGAAAGCACGACCGCCGAAACCCAGAAGTAACCTGTTCCGGTACTTTTGGGTTTCGGTGGTCTGCAACCCGAAAAAATGCAACCTGAAGCGGCTGTAACCTGAGGTATGACTGTACTTCTTCACGCAGCCCAGATAAATGCTGCAGTTCGGTCCCATAAGGAACAGTTATAGCATCCAACTTGGGAGGTCTTAAAAGAGGATTAGACAAACGCATGGAAGGCGAGGCTATCAACCACAATGGTTATGCTTCTGATAGTGTGGCTCTGAGTGCCAGTTGCTGGGAATCACAAGTGAGGAGAGTACACTCAGGCCCTGTTTTTGGGCTTCCCGCAGGCATCTGGTTGGCCACCGTGGGAGCAGGACGACAGACCAGATGGGCCTTTGACCTGATCTAGCGGGCTCGTCTTGTGTTCCTAACATGGGTCTCCCTGATTCTAGTCAGACACACTGTCGATTTCACCGCACTGGAATCCCCAGTGGCAGCTCCACAGCTAGGAGAGTCTCTGGCTCCCTGATTTGCAAGGGCATTTCTGGGGCACAACTGCCCACACAATATATGTGGCTGCATGAGAGAAAAAGAGAACAAAATCCTGCTAGGTCGGTCAGTGTAAAATGTTTTCCAGAGACAGGGAAAGCCACTGATTGTTTTGGAACACTGTACCGTTTCACCAAACCTTCCTTCAAGTTCTTGTTAAAAACCAGAGGAGTTTTTAAAAAAACAAAAGCTCTTTCCCCTCTCCTTTTGTTTGATGGGAAGATTCAGACAGCTATAAACTCTAACTTCTCCTGTACATTCCTGCTAATGAATCCATGGATTGTTGTTTTCCCAGTGGAAGTTATCCCAGACCTAAGGTCTCCTTGCTGTTCTCTATTTTAAAGTTTTAAAATGCTCCAGTGCTTTGGTGTTGTTGTTTTTTTGTTTCAGCCTCCTTATCTCAGACTTAGCCAGGGCAGAAGCCCATCCCAGACTCCTTGGGGGTGGGGAGGAGATTTGCCTAATACCTTCATCCTGGATTTCTCCAGCTTTTCAGCAAGATCAAAGGCAAAAAGCAGCCAATCCCCCTGTAAAATCCAATCTGCCACCCACCCAGCCACCCAATTAGTTATCAGAAATAGATCACTGTGGCTGCTCTTACTCACACATCATCTACAAAGCATGGATAGGGCATTTGTTGCAGATAGATCCCCGAAGGCACTTCAACTCCAGTCTGCGTCTTGATGATTCCATGCTCAACCATGTCTTGCAGATATGCAAACCCTCCCCAGATGTAACGCAGATCATCCACTGGGTCAGCTCTTGGGCCAGGATCCCAGTACCTGTGAAGACATAAAAACATTATACTCAACCTAGAAAGCTGAGGGTGGTGGAAAGCTGACTAGGGTTGACGTTACAATTGCCAGAGCCTCGGACTTACACTATTCAAGGTTGAAAAAGTGGCAGCTCTACCTTGATGAGAACTACAGATCCCCACCCAGCTAGGAACTTGTGTGTTTAGCTTAAGGCTGGAGATAGATCTAGGTCACTGTTGGTGCTTTATACTTTCCAAATTGGCTTTTCAGCCATTGCTTCTTTGTCTCAGAATCCTAAGTGTAACCTGAAACCCGCAACACCTAGCAGAGATTAATTCAGCCAGTCTGCGGCCTCCATTTTGAGACTGAGCCTAAATGCAAACCGTATGGCTACAATACCCAGTCAATTTTTAATGTACTCTTTGTGTTTTCTTCTCCTGTCTCCTATCTCCTCCCCTCAGCTTTGTACAGCATCCAACCTGACGAAGAATTCTGGAGAAAGCTTGCTCACTATTTTGTAACTTTTTAAGTTGGTCCTATTCAAGTTATTTCCCAATATCTTGGTTTTTTCCAGCTCTTCCTATGAACTAACACAGCTAACTTTGCTTTTTATGTTACCATAAATTATGTTACACCGAGTAAATCAGGCTTCCAAGGCTTCTCTTCTGTTACCAGCCTACACAATGTGGGGTCCAATTCTAGATGTGCATTCCACACTGTACCATCATATAAAGGATGGCTGTATATTATCAAGCATCTGCTCATCTGCTTCATAACACCCTCTGATTTAGGGATTACCATTAGGCAGAATTTGGGGTGGCAAACCCCCAAAGAGTAGCAAAATATCATTTATCTAGCTTTTTATTATAATATTTTCACCACCAGGATATTCCGTCTTAGTCACTGAAATGTCTTGGCTGCTGTGATTTATATTCTGACTCCAGCCAACCTGGGCCTAGAGCCATAGCCTAGGCAAGGCAAGCTTGGGCCAGGCCTTCAACTCATTGCGAGATGCGAGACTGCCATCACCTGTCTTTGATTTTGTTCGTTTTCTCCACTGAATCTATATCCATGCGAATCTTGAATTTGACATGAGGCGGCAGCAGTCTGGTTTTTGGGTCCAGATCAGGAAAGATGAGAGCAGCCCAGAATTTATTCTCCTCCAGAAGAGAAAGAGCACGGTGAGTCACGTGGGTTTCATCTGCGTGGCCTTCAAATTTATCAAGAGCCAAGCACTGGTGAGAGTACAAAAAGCAGAAGACACATTGAAGTAGGACAGAAGGACATACGCATTACATGAGCACAAATGGGTTCACTATAACCTTTTTGCTCCTTACTCCAAGATAATGACAGCCAACATGGCACCCTCTAGATGTTACTGGACTCCCCATCACCCCTGACCATGGGATTTGTATTCTGCCTGATGGTTTATTGTTTTTATTTTTCTGTGGGTTTGGGTCCTGAAAAGTGACTAATAACTGAAATAATTGAATAAAACCAGTATCTCGAAGTCACCATATTGGTTATCTCTGCTCTAAAACAACATCAACACAACACATTGAAGCCAGTTTGAAATTGGATTGCTGGTAGTTTCTTGGTTGGGAAATGCATCAGACTTGAAACCATTTTAAAATTTTAATGTAGACACGCCTTAAGACTTCTATGCCTATTCTCATGCTAAAGTGATATGTAAAAACTGGTGATTAAAAGATAAAAGGAAAGACCGAAAAGGCCAACTTAAGAATATTCCACATCTAACATTTGTCCTACCGTCCTGTAACGTGTGGAGACTGACAATGCAATCCTACATACGTTTATTCAAAAGAGAGGTCCCCCCCCCCCGCAAGTTCAATGTGGATTACAATGGGTGTAGGATTGCAGCCTGAATGGAGTAATTGTAGGGTGAGAGTTGGGAGCCTGGTCATTAAAGAAATGTCTAGCCAGGAAGAACACCAAAGTGAAACCTTCATCTCAGCAAACAAACAGAGGGAAAAGATAATGTGAGCCCACCACCTGGAAAATAAGACTGGGAGAGCAAACAAAATCACCAGGTAAAGACAAGAGGAAAGTGTCTCATCAGCACATCCAGCAGAAAGAACACACTGCAGTGAGGAGGCACCAAGACACAATTCTCTATGGGTAAGCACTTCACTCAGTCTCCACTTTACTCTGTATGCTTGGAAAAGTGTAGGGGTTGAAATCATGCCGGCTGTGGGTGAAAACAGGAGGCATTCTTAGCATATACGCCCAGGAGGAATGAGCAGGAGGGCTGAGGAGGCATCTGAAAATGTGTCTTTCACAATGAATACATAGAAATGATGGAATCTGAATGGAACCATGGCAGCAATCCAGAGGTAGACACAGTTATTGGACTGGAAAATTGTCACAAACTTTTATTATTATGTAACGACCAGCAGAGTCTATTTAGAAGTGTTAGGGGTGATGAAGGGGTCCCATGCCACACTTCCTATATAATCCATCCCTGCAGAAGACACTATGTGTACATGGGATATACATAAAACACATTTCCCCTGCTAAAAGAATTCTGGGAACTGTAGTCCACCACCCCAACAGAGATATAATTCCAAACACCCTTCAACTACAGTCAACAACCATTTCGCCCGGAGGTTCCATTCCTAGATGCAACACATGTTGGCAGAGCACACATAAGTGCCCTGTACCACCTTTTAAGGGACGTGTTTAGTGATACTTTCTGTCACTTCCAGGTTCAGCGCCATGCGCGCATGCACAAGCACACATCATTCAGAGACACGTTAATTGGTCATTGCCTGTACAGTTCCCAGGATTCCTTTGGGGTGTGTGTGCTTTAAATGTATATTTATATCTGCTGATATATTGACATTTGACCACACTCCTGTGCATTGTTGCAGAAAAAGCAATTGGGAAGAGCAAACGTGGCATGGCAAGTAATTAAAAAAAAACACATAACCATATATTTGTATTTTTATTGAGCTTCCTAACTCCGAAACCAGCAAGTTATTATCATTGTCTCATCTTGGCAAGTAAATAGGCAGCATTCAGTTCCTAAACGGACTAGGAAGAAATGTGTTTAATTACCTCACCTCATAGAATGCCACACAAAGCCAACTTGTTTGATCTTATCTTCTATCTAGATGGTCTTTTCGGCAAGCCAACAACCAACAATTACTGTACATCAAAGTGCTTGCAGACAACTTGTGATTTGACAGGCAGACTTCTCTGAAATGTAAAGTCTCCTTTGTTTGGCCTTGTCATCTAAAGAAACTTTTCTTATGTTGTTTTAAATGGTGGGGGAGGGTGGGGGAAGCACCTCTGAATAGAAAGGATCCTGTTTTAACTAAACTGATGATGTTCCAAAATACGCCTTACTTAAAGGATATGTCAAGGCTATATTGCTTTTTAGTGGATGATCAACAAAAAGTGATGTATTTAAACCACCTGTATTATAATTATGCTTGTATGTAAAAAGGAACATTGTACAGTTCTATCACTGAAAAGTGGACACTGATAACAAAAAGGATGACAAAAAATTGCCCAAAATCCATCTGTATTGATGCAAATCAGGAAAGTAATAACTATAATATAAACAGAAATATGTCTCACCATAGTGTGGAAGACTGACCAAGTGACTGTTGTCAGGATCCTGCACAATCAGAAGGCCTCCTTTGAGGAAGAGGCACAGGACCTCATGAGGACACGGAAGGACCCATTAAAAGTCCTAAGGCTGACCAAAGTGCTTTGGCTCACGGATGTCTCACCTGAGCCCCACTGTTAACCCATCTGAGCACAGGCCAAGTGCTGGCCTGACCCTAAATGCTCAACCTTTGTCACCTGCACTTCAAGAGGAAAGGCAGCAGATTCAATGGGAGCCCAGAGCCTCCAGAAAGTTATGCCACCAGAGGTCTCTTCAAGTGGAGGCTTCTACTAAGAAGGATGGAGAAGACTTCGCTGTAAACAATAATGCAGAACATCACCAAGAAGCGGAATAGCTGGCAGTGAAGATATATGCCTTATATATTCTCCTCTGGATGTTTGATGGGTTAATAGCTCCCTGTTGAGCTTCTTAGGGTCCAGCCCACCCTGCAGTTCTTGCTCCAGCTGCATCAGTAGGTACTGGTCATAGACACCTCTGGTCCTGCTCAGTATACTATCCGGCTGCTAACTGTTGATGAGCAAATTACACTAGACTTGGGCAGGACGCAGCCTTTCAAATAAAGGACGGACTTCTATGCAGTCTTACTGGATGCAACTATGTTTTGCTAAAGCCTTTATTAAAATCCAAAATGGCAACCTAGGCTGCAACTTTGAGGGGAAAGGTTGCTTATCTTTTCCCCTGAGGGGGGAAAAACCAGCTTTCTGGCCCAGAAGGAAACAACACTGTCCTGAACATAAGACCCCATGCATAACAGTAGTAAAAAGGTAAAGATAAAGGACCCCTAGATGGTTAAGTCCAGTCAAACTTGGATATGGGGTGTAATAGTAGCAACAACCAGGATCCAAAGAGTTACTTAAAGCCAGCCTTCCCCATCCTGGTGCTTCCAAATATTTTAGACTCCAACTCACATCAGCCCCAGTCAACATGTCCCATGGTCAGGGGTGATGGAGGGGAAGGCTGCTTTAGGCCAGAGTTGGGGAACCTGTGGCCCTCCATAATTCCTGACCATGGGCCATGATGGCTGGGGCTGATGGGGTTTGGAGTCCAACAACATGCAGAAGGCTTCAGATCAGACCTCGCTGCTATAGGCACACC
The DNA here is from genome assembly GCF_964188305.1 of Podarcis bocagei. NCBI lineage: Eukaryota > Metazoa > Chordata > Lepidosauria > Squamata > Lacertidae > Podarcis > Podarcis bocagei. The sequence goes on along the minus strand of NC_138129.1, from coordinate 78,918,938 downwards.
ATTACGGCTGGCATGCCCAGTAAATTTTTGACTTTAAACAACAACAACAAAAACCCTTACTATGCCACAGGCTGGGTTTTCTCAGATTCAAAAAATAGCTTGCCTCAAAAACCAGAAGCCCAAAATCCCCTTGAGCATACAGTATTGGTGGTTTAGTTCAAGGATAACAGCAGCAACAATATGAAGTAACTGTAGGCAACTTATTATTTCACAAAAGCATCCTTCTTTGCAAATAAAATTGTACAACACTACACTACAGGTTTTTCGTTACTGAACGTAAAGGAAACTTATGGATGAACCCTTCCCTATGTATTTTTCAGTTTTAACTAGAAGTTAACTAAAACAGCCACAAAAATACCTAGTGTTTTTATAGCGCTTAGCATTTATAATTCAGTAAGGAGAAGCCATCAAGGTAGACGGCCAGCAGGCTCTGGACCCTAGCTGGATACCATTGCATGCTCAGTTTTGAAATGCATATAAATGAATGCCCAAACAGAGATTGATTTAAAACTGCTTAAACAGCTTAGGTTCTACCTTCTTCAACAACATAGACACATACAGGGTGTTTTCTAAATCTCTATTATAAGCTTCAAGGCTCTGGAGCATTTTTTTTGTATGCTGCCCTGAGCTATTCAGAGTGGCAACAAAGAAATCCAATAAAATCAGTTTTTTAAACTAAATGTAAGTGTGTTGGAACTATCAGAGCTAGCAACAAATGCTTACAAATAATTGTTTGCATCAAGCTGCTTTCCCCCATTATCCAAGTGAAGTCTGCCTCGCCCAAAGTCGTAAGTCAGAAAGATATGGGGCCCATAATTAATGCCTGCCAAGACCTCTCTTTAAAACCCCTAGGGAAGCAATCAAGCCATTGTTCTACTCAACTCTCATCCTGCTCCATGCCAAAAGTTCACCTTTGTAGCATACTTTTTGCTTCGTTAGCAAGACCTCCCTCCTCCCAAACCCAAGCAAGATCAATGCCCAATAATTGCCGACCTTCCCCCACAAAAAAGAGTAGTACAATTTTACACATAAGAAGTGAGAAGTTACACAACTCCAAAATAAGAGGACACTATCAGCAGAGTATTCATATACAGTGGTACCTTGGTTCTCAAACGCCTTGGTTCTCAAATGCCGAAAACCCGGAAGCAAGTTTTCTGGTTTTTGAATGTTTTTCGGAAGCCAAACGTCCAATGTGGCTGTCAGCTATTGTTCCCAGGGCACCTGCACCAATCAGAAGCTGCACCTTGGTCTTCGAACATTTCGGAAGTCAAACGGACTTCCGGAACGGATTACGTTTGGTGCTTTTGTTTTTGCTATTTATTTTGTGTTTTTGTTTTTGAGGCTTTCTCGGTTAATTTGTTTTTGTGACCATGTGGAACCCAGTTCAGCTACTGATTGATTGTGTGACTGCGGAAATGGATAAAAGTCCCCCATCCAAACAATGACTATCATCAGTGCAGGTAAGAAAAAAAATTAATTTTAATTTTTCTCATCTTCCATACTGTTTTATTCATTTTATAGTACATTACATTGATTACTGCTTTCATTTTACGGATCAATGGTATCGTGAGATAGAAAAAGTCATGTTAAATTGCTGTTTTAGGGTAGTTTTTTTAAAGTCTGGAATGGATTAATCCGTTTTGCATTACTTTCCATGGGAAAACACACCTTAGTTTTGGAACGCTTTGGTTTTGGAACCAACTTCCAGAACGGATTAAGTTTGAGAACCAAGGTACCACTTTACTTGCTTTTAAGCCAACTCTTCCTTCATACATCACATGCAAATCTCTTTGCCACCCCCTTTCCTTTTCAAATCTAAACCAGCCTCCCAAGCAGTAAAACTGGGACCCAAGTCTTAACTCTTCCCTATTAGTTGGTTTTCAACCTCCAAATTGCTGCTTTGGACTCCATGGGAGAAAATGTATGTTTCTGTTTCTTTTTCCCAATGGGACCAAGAAGATGGAATTGGCCTGGGAGCAATAGGATCTGGAAGTTGGAAGACACAGAAAACTAGACCCAGTGAGACAAATTCTAGCCTAGCCTTCCCATAGACATGCTTGGTTTTTTTTTGCTTGTGAGCTCTTCTCATGGGGGAGGTTTCCATCAAGTAAGTCCTCATCTGAATTAAAACTGGAGGCGTATTATATGCTTATATCCAATGTTTGGTCTCAAGTGTATTACAGTAAGAAAAAGTAAAAGGTAAAGGAACCCTGGATGGTTAAGTCCAGTCAAAGGTGACTATGGGGTTACGGCGCTCATCTCAAACCGGCGTTTGTCCGCAGACAGCTTTCTGGGTCATGTGGCCAGCATGACTAAACCACTTCTGGCGCAACGGGACACTGTGACGAGTGCCAGAGTGCACAGAAACAGCCTTTACCTTCCCGCTACAGCGGTACCTATTCATCTACTTGCCCTGGTGTGCTTTTGAACTGCTGGGTTGGCAGGAGCTGGAACAAAGCAACGGGAGCTCACCCCGTCACAGAGAATCAAACCGCCAACCTTCTGATTGGCAAGCTCAAGTGGCTGAGTGGTTTAGACCACAGCGCCACCCATAAGAATTACCCCTCCCACTGCAGTGGAGTCAACCCCCCATGCTTCTGTGTGCATCACTGTTGGGTGCACCTCTGGGCTCGAAGGAACAAGCCTAGGCAGGTAATTCATGCAGACACAATAGTTATTTTCCTCTGAGGTAAGGTAATTTTGCAGCGCCCTTGCGTCAGAAATGATCCAATCACACTCAATATGGATCTGTGGCAGAACTACAAACCCTGATTACAAGGAAGCAAGACCAGAGCAGTGAATCATGCCAAGAGGGATTGGGCAGCCTCCTTTCCTTGGCTTCACAGAAGCCCTTAATTACTGAATTAATTTATTTATCATGCCCCCATGTCTCTTGCAGAACACAGATCGAAAATCACCACACTGGTATTCCAGGTTTTTTTTACTTATGGCTGCATGCTTCTTCCTTCTTTGTCTTTTAGAATTTGCATTGTGGACCATAAACTTCAATTATAACTGCAAATAAATTTTGCCCAAATCAGCCCCAATGCCAGCTCCCTAGATTGTGAAAGTTATGAACCTGAACAGCACACACACAGCCTAAAAACACTGCAGATCATCCATCTGGCTGGAGGGATTGAAAGTTGCTGCTTTACTATAGGAAAGAGATCTTCCAAACATAGTCAGTGTCTCCTATATGCTTTCTATGAATTCTTATTTTCTAAATGTTTGAGCACTGATGTTCTAATACTGTCATGAGCATCCATCCTCATATTGAAAAAGATACCAGTCTTACCTGCAGGTACTCATGGACCATGTGCAGAGCCTGGTTGGCAACACTGAAGACATCCCTCCAATCAAAGTTCACCATGCCTTCCCTTCTTCTCTCTGGTGGCCCATTGTAGAGAAAATTGATCACATCTTCTGCTGTGAAACCTTCAGAACCCAGCTGCTCATTTAAGAAGCCTTTCACCGTAGGGTTTTGCAAAGTGTCCTAGGGAAGAAACATTAGGTCTAATTTAACATATTATATTTGTACATGCATTTGTATTCTATCACCTCTGAAACTGCAACCTTGGTAACTCCAAGGGAAGAATTACCTGCCACTAAGCCTACATGGATAATTCAGTCAGAATCACGACACCAACCATCCACGCAGGTGTAGAGGAACCCAAAGCGTAACCCCGCCTAGGTCTGACTCCTTTGCCCTAACTAGCTACTTAGAGGCTAAACCTTAATTGCCCTTGTGTTCACTGGCTTTGAGGTAGATAGAACACATGGGTGTGGCAGCATAGCCCCTTCTCCAGACCAGTCATAACCAAAGATACCCAACATGGGCTGCCATATATCCGGAATTTCCTGGACATATCCGGAATACAGCAGTCGGAAACCGTGTCCAGGTGGAAATCACTGAAATGTCCAAGGGAAAAATGGATGTATGGCAACCCATGTTGGAAGTTTGGGTTTTGGTGAATTAGCTCAAAAACTTCATATATATTTTTGAGCTCAACAGCTTTGGCCCCCAGAAAAGCTCAACAACTTTGGCAACACTATATTAGCCCTTGTAGCTGGGGTTAGCTCAAGACATAGCGCTGTCTGAGGCAAAGGGACAAGATACTTCCTCCCATTTGAAGTACAGACTCTGATTGGACTAACAGTTGCCCCTTCAGTTAAGACAGCATCGTCCACTGTACCTGAGGGCAGCAGGATAGCTTGGGACTCCCATTAGGAATGGGGGATAGGAGAGATTGCTGCCACCCCAGCACCTACTGCCAGAAGCAATCACATCACTCTGCCTAATGGTAGGGCCGATCCTGCGGGTAACTAAACATCTGCCTATTTATCAGACTACCTGTAGAGTACCCAATGCCCTCCTGTGAGTTGCCAGAGATATGAGATTAGCTGCTATTGGAAACAGATTGCAGGACTGAGCTGGGTAGGCAATCCTTGTGTTCTCTATAATTCACTCTCATTCACATATTCCATTTTTAACCATACTTTTGACTACTGACTTCCCATGTGCAACAAGCTCATTCCAGTTCCCTTCCCATACCAAGTAAGGCATCCTGCACATACCCGGATCATGTTCATTTGCACACTGTCTTGAAAGAAGCTCCACACTTGGGGTTCCACTTCCTTCCAGGCTTTAGTCAAGAGTCTGAGGCGCACAAGTTCCTCAAATGTGGAATTTGCCTGAGTTAAGAAGTTGCAGGAGGGAGAGGAAGAAAGAATCATAGGAAAAACAAAAGATTTGGGAAGAGGCTTAGAGGCCAGCTAGTCCAAACCCCTCAAACCCAGGAAACCAAGAACTACAGCATCCCTAACCAATTACTGAACAGTCAAACACTAAATCCATATTTCTGCAGCCTTCAGAATACAAATGCATCTTGATAATGTGGCAATGTTCATGTGGCAATAATGTGCCATGGGAACGAGACTGCATGCACCACCCTGGCCCCTAATATCACCAGTGGCTTCACCTGAACATTCACATATTGAGTGGGAATACCTGAAGGGAGATCTTTTTCATCTGTTTGGCTGAAGGCACTTGAAGTCCTTCTGCAGCCAGGAACTCAGACAGCAGGGAGGAGTCTAAGCACGTTCAGGGGAATGCACAAATAACCCCCTTTTCAGACTGCCCTTCCAAATCTGCAAGAGTTGGGGCTGGGGCTGGTGAGGACAAGTTTTTGTGGGGCGGGGGGTGAGGCATGCATTCTGCACCCACATTCTGCACATTATTCCCCCCATACTTTTGAGGAATGCCTGAACAGGGATAGCGAATTCATGTGGAATTTAAGAACCTGAACAGTTATTATGATATAGATTGGTGCTTTGTTATTTAATTACTGCGACTGGTCTCTGGGTGGGCCAAAAAAAATGGGATATCAGTGCAGTAAAATAAATTAGAAAGTGGCCTTGTGTATTATTTATACCAATTCTGCTTCATTCCAATTTTTGCAGTCCTGGGTTTGCATCAGCAAGCAGAAAAAGATCTACTATAGTAGCTACATGGATTTCTTTTTTAAAAAAACCCCGAATGGTAAGTATTAGAGAACTAAAAAGAGGCTGGGCTTCCCCCTTTCCTCCCCAGTCCTGAGTTCAAAGGCCACGTTACATTTTCTTGAGGGGGGAAAAGGTCTGTTGTTGCCTGCAGCAACAGCTTGGTTGCCACTTGTTCAATGGACCTCTCTTGCAAAGCGCTCAAGTTATAAACACTGCAGGTGCATAGGTGTAGCAGAGAGAAAATAACTTACATTCTTCAGTATCTCGTGAACGGCAGGTGAATCTGGAGCAAAGAGGATTTTCCCCATCAATAATGGTTTCATAGCCCTCCAGGCTATTTTGGTTAAAGGATTTGATTCCATAGTCTGGATCAATGTGTTACAAAAGGGAGCTGTTGGAGGAGAGGGAGGGGAAAGGAGATACGTTATATAACACTGGCCCAGTTTTTAATTGTTCACGACATTCTGCAGGCTAGCCTTTCCATCTTACCAACAGAAAATTGCAGCTACACCAGTTTCTAGGAACTTAGCAAACAGAGCAAAAAGGGTTCAGGTTGCATCTATGCAGCCGCCATGCCTTTAGTTAAAAGAGCAGTGTAATAGTACTTGACTGAAATCTAAAGGACAGAAATTCCAGGGTTTATTGAGCTCATTTTACAGCAGCAGTACAACAGCAGCAGCAGCAGAACTAAGCAGCCTTTTCCAAAACTGGTGCCATCCAGGCGGTGGTGGCGGCTTCCAGGTCAGCCTTTATCAACCGTGGGTTCCCAGATGTTGTTGGAGTACCACTCCCATCATCCCTGGCTGCTGTCCTCACTGGCTATGGATGATGGGAGTTGTAGTCAAACAACATCTGTGAACCCAACAGTTGAGAAAAGCTACTCCAGATGATGATGGCTATTCACAAGGGAATGTGGTACGTTGGAAAAGGTTTCCCACCCTTGTCCTAACGTAGCAGGGATGGAGAACCTTCTTCTACCTTAGGGAAGCACTCCTTTCTGGTCAGATTTCTGAGGGCCTCACAACAAGGTGAAAGTGGACGGAGCAACAAAGGTCAATTTTACAGTAGCTGAGTTTCTACACACACACACGCCTCCTTTCTTCCAAACCACGAGGACCTCTGTATTGTCCATTCAGACAAGCAAGAGGCATAATCAGAGTTCAAGGACACATTCCAGCCTGATGCAAGGCTAATGAGGAGACTGTGGCTATGGCCTCAGAAGATTCCTAAGAGCCAGGTCAGTTTTTGGACTACAACTCTCATCATCCCTAGCTAGCAACACCAGTGTTCAGGGATGAAGGGAACTGTAGTACAAAAGCAGCTGGAGACCCAAGTTTGGGGGAAAATGGGGCTAGATAGATCGGGAAGGCCAAATTGGTGTTCCCCACCCCTGGCTGTAATGCCAATTTTGGAGTCTCTCTCACTGAAGCGCCTGTCTCTTTCAGGTAATGTAGACAAATCTTAAAATGACAGCAACCTTGCATTGCTAGCAAACACACACACACACACACACACACACACAGGTTCCTGCCATAATGATTCCAGCTGCTTTATGCCTTTGCATGGATTAAGTTGTTAGGTGAAATTCCTGAAACAACTAATGGCGTAACAGTGGCATTATCAATCTTAATCTTATAATACAAGCCCACATGAAGCACAGCCAACGGGGTGGGGGGTGGAGGACTTACTGGTTGTGTTGTCATAAACATAAATGGATTCCTTCTTCGTGGAGTCAACCCCAAGGAAGGCCTTGTAATTATTGTCTTCGTACCAGTTGAGAGAGATTATTCTGGAACCACCTCCCTCTGGGTAGCCACAGAGAAGATCAGATAAAGAACTCATCAGCTGCCATAAGGACACAGGCTCCCCATCTCTCAGAAGTGGCTGTAGGGTCGATAAAAGGTCCTGAACACTTGGCCTACGTGCCAGCTGCAGTGAAACAAAGCACTTTTTAAATGAATAGTTATACTAAGAACAGAAAGGAATAATAAAGCTGAACAATATGCCCACTGCAGCAAACTTGCCCTCTTCTAGGCTTTTTGCTTTTTAAAAAGTAACAAACACTGCTCCTGCTCTCTTCTACTCTAATTAAGGACATCTTTGGCTATGCCCCTCTTAAATACAAAAAAGGTGTTGAACTGGTATTATGATGTTTGAAAGAAGTACCAAGCTGCACTGAAGCAAGATGCAGGTTTGATGAGGAACGTGAAGACTAAAGATAGTCACATTACTAAGGGCTGCTTGTTAATCATCATCAAGTGGGCAAAGGAATCTGTAGACCAAACCCAAAAGGAGGTTTGGAAGTCAGGCAAGGTATATAACAGCAGAGAATGAGCTGCAACAGCTTCCTCATACATGGAGACAAAGAGCAGCATATTATCAGATGTCCTATATAGGTTCTGGATATATCAGATTAGAGATCCTCATTAGTCAATCTGAAGCTGGATTCAGAAATGTAGGTTGTACTGTGGACTTCACCACTTCAAACTTCAGATGGGGAAAACCATTTTGGAATTCTACCTCATGTGAAAATAATGTGCTCAAATGAAAAGCTAGTGCACATCAGGGGGTAAGATTCTAGCCTCTTCCTCTTCCTGCTGAGCTAGCTTTTTAGTTGCAGGTTTGTTTAACATAGAGGAATATGCAATCAGTTACCAGGACACTGAAGGTGCAGATTTGTATAATGCATGGTTTCTTAATAAGTCACAGGCAGTCAGAAGAAGCATTAAGGAAAACCAGTGGGTGAAATTATTAAACTGCCCAAGCAGTTGGCATGTTTAAATTCACTGCATAAGTATGCCTGCCTGTGTCCAATGCAAGTTCCTTACAAGTTCCTTACTCAATTTTTATGCCAGTTGCGCTCATTTTCCTACCCCACAATGCTAAAGTGTTACCTCTTGCACGGCTTGGGACACATTAGAAAGCACTCGTCCCCACATTAGTAGATCAGCACCTTGAGCATTGCCGTCTAACACAGTGGGAAGCTGTAAAAGAAGAAAAGTGAATGCTGGTGAGACATGACCAGTATCTACCTAAATGCTTTCAGAGTCAGGAGCTAGCTTGTGCTGGCCTCCTAGGCTGTGTTTCCAAACCTCCAATGCCTCGGTCATCCGAGTTGCCCTTTTCCAACTCTCTACAAGAAGACAATGCCATTTCTCTAATCAGGGAAAATACCCCCTTAGGGCCAGCCCTACTACAAGGAAACATCCTCAGGCAAAAAATGATGAAGAGTAAGAAATAGATCTGTATGGCCTGCCCTGTGCTTCCTAAGCTAACCTGCTGTACTTGGCCCGAGTGGAGGAAGTTTCAAGGTAAGATGCAATTGTCCGTCCCGTCAGGTTGTGTACATGGAATGGGGGGTGGCTCCACCTTGTCCTTCATCTCAGGCAGCAAAATGGTTTGGGTTGGTCCTGAACACCCTAACACACCCTGAACACAAAATTCATTCAGGCTCAAGTAACCATGACTTCTTGTTGTTTAATCTCAACCACAGAATTCCTAGGATCATCATCACGAAGAACTTAAGGTAAGAGCTGTTCAATAATGGAACAGACTCCCTCAGAAGGTGGTGGACTCTCCTTTGCTGGAGGTTTTAAAGCAGAGGTTGGTATGTCTATCTGTCATGAATATTTTAGTTGTGATTCCTGCACTGACAGAGATTATCCTCAGGGTCCCTTCCAACTCCACAATTCTATGATTCTATCAACGATGCAATGCCTAGGGAAAGCACGATGCCTTTCCATATGTCCTAATGTTTCCTGACTTGGAAACATTTTAGATTTTACTTGGAAATCTACAGAATTCCTAGGATTTGCATACAATGCCTAGACCGATCAGTTTTCATTTGACTTTGTTTAGTACATTATCTAATACCATCCACGAATGGACAACATTCTGCAGAGTATCTAAAGTTTGTACTTTGTAGCACATGCATATTCATCAAATCTCATGGTTTACAAGCAGGTTACTGATTTCTACAAGGGGCCGCTTTCAGCGTAGGATGCCAACTCATAGCCCTGATTTTGCCACTGTCCCAAAACATGCACCACTACTGCTTCTGTTTACCGACCATTAAGCCAGCAAGCAATATGTGATGAACCCAGGATAACAGCAGCAGGACCGTGATCAGATGATTGAGTTTGTTATGGAAAGCAATGGGAACAAACCCGATTCCATGCTTGCCACCCAACGATATAGCTATCCTATTATGGGACAAGCATTTCTAGATGTGGCAAAGTGGATTGGACCCTGTGGTGCTGGCCAAGATCTTGCAACATCTGAAAGACTTCCACTTCTTTTCCTGGATGTGCAAGAAGAAAGCATGAGCGGTGTTGCTTTTGTTCCCACCCTGCAGGCTGTGAGGAATCACATATTCCAAACATGATCCACTCCCTTTTTACCCTGCGGGTATCGGTATCGTCTTTCTGGCTTGCTGAAATTATTTCAGAATGCATCAGTCTGTGGCATCACACATACCATAGATTACAAGGGAGGCCTCTCTAGTATTCATGGCCTGTCACCTTATGAGAAAGTCCAGTCAGACCAGGAAATTTTGCGGTGAGTGATTTTGCAGGGCGAACAAGGAATTTTAAGAATTTGCCTAATCCATATTGCTCTCTGTTCATTTCCTTGCTCTGTCACACACTCCCACACTCCCACCAGTGATTGGATTAGTTAAAATATTCAACCATCCTTTAGAATTTGATTTTTCATGTGACCACAGCTAGAGGCAGCAACACTCCTGAATGTCAGTTACTGGAAAACACAGGAGGGGAGACTGCTCTTCTGCTCATATCCTGCTTGCTGGACACTGTGAGAACAGGATGCAGGATTAGTTGGGCCTTTGGCCTGATCCAGCAGACTCTATTTATGTTCATATAATGAGGTATATAGTATAAGGCTTGGTATAAGGCAGCTTCCAAAATGACTGAAGAGTTGAGGAGATGACCAAATTGCGAGCTTATTCTGAGGCCCACCAGTATCTGTGGTCAATTTCTTCACAGTAGCTCTGTCGATGCCCTGCCTATCTTACCTCAGAGGTTAAAGATAGGAAATCAATGCCAGAATTACCTTCAAACCATAACAATGAATTCCCTTCCAGGGGGCAACAATTGCTCACCCGAGTGTAGGCTGAGGTAAACTCTGACACCAGAGTATTTGCTTTGCAGGCAAAGTTCAGATTTCATATCCTTGGGGCAGAGTTGTAAAGAGCCCTAAATCAGATTGAAAGTTGAAAAGGTTTGTGCGGGGACTAGCTATTCTGCTGAAGGCATCATTCCTTGCAGGCAGCAGACTAACACAGAATGGGAGAAAAGCACAGATCACTCTCAGGCTGTCAGGGACCTGACAAATTGACAGTTTTACGGTGCACACATGCTGGTATTTATAACCTGTCGTGTACAGTGAACAGGAACGCCTGTAACCCAAACAGCCCCGAGCTACTGTTGATGTTTTCTCTGTAGCCTCTGAAGGCAGAACGATGGAGAGATCATTAAGACTCTGCTATGCCTTTCGCTCACCTGAAAAGTTTTGCAACTCACAATGACATCCAACATAAACATGAAAGCGGTCCTGTGGATATGTTTTGCTCTGCCCTCCTCACATTCTGCCTGGGCCTCCACATAGCAGCCTTGGCTGATTCCCACTGCCCACATTTTCCGTCCCTGGTACTAGTCTGCTGAACACTTCTGGAGGAAATCTGAAGAATGTGCTGACTCTGACATTTGTAAACACAGCCTTTCCTCCTTCAGCTCTACCCTTTGCTTTGCCAGAAAGAAAACACACACACACAACTGTACTATTCTCTCTGTGTGAATGTGTAGTGAACACTCCAGTCATTTAACCTTCTCCCCAAATCTTCCCCTTCACCCCCACATCAATCTGCTGACAAGATCTTGCAAACTTTTCCCAAGGAAAAGATCTAGCAGAAATCCCCCTCCATCCCCCTTCTGACTCCTTACTGACAGGGGCTTCATACTGCAATTGGCGGGCAATTTTTCTGTGTGTGCATTTCATGCATTCACTTCCATTCATTTCTGTTTTTACAGTCATGGATATTCACTGCTGTCTGCTGTTTGCTGTCCACAAAAGCCCATGCCCAAGTGGGCGAAAGTTAACAGAATGCCTCTGCTGCATTGTAACTGTTTTGTCCCTTTGCAAAATGGTTAGAGTGTTGAACATGGGAAGGCTGAGTTGCACACAGGTGAGGAGCAAACAGAAGTAGGGGCTGTTATCATTAGAGGCCACCGACTAAAACATCATTCATCACACGCAACAAACCACTCGCTTAAAAAGAAAAAGCTCTAACAAGCTTCCATGCCAGAAGTAGCTGCCAAAGTATAACAGGTTATTTTTACTCATTGGATTTTCCACAGAAAGAGGAAATCCGGATTAAAAGTTTTCTGAAGGTATGAGCTATTGTATTGATGATTACAACAACATCACACAAAGACACTGCAAAAAACTTGTGTGTGTAAGCAACATCAGTTCCACAATAGTCACATCTGGATGCACCCTGGCTCTTCCGCAAACTGCAAACCCACCCTAACTATTCATTCCATCAGCCCAACTTTCATTCCTTCTCTGTCTCCCACCTGTAGTTTTGCAGCTCTTGCCCTACCCTGTTCTCTCTCTCTCTCTCTCTCTCTCTCTCTCTCTCTCTCAATGTTTAATTCCCCCTTCTTAAGAAAACCCTTAAGGGTTTAACCACATATCATCTTTCAGATACGTCGCACACCAAACCTCCTTGAATTCAAGGTATGAAGGAAAGGCTGGCGGCAGGCGGGGGTGGCGGCGGGGGCAACCCACATCAACCACAATTACATCAGCAGATATACATGAAGGGGCAATTAAGATATCATGGCGGTGTGCACATGTGCATTTTTCAGCAGGCCATCCCGTTCACATATAAAGAAGGGGGAAGGGGAGTGTCTTATGTTAACTGTAAAAGAAAGGGAGGTACTGAACCCTTCCCCCTTCCGTTCTTTACCTCCCCACAGTCTAATGAGTAAAAATAACCCGCAGAAACTGCTGGCATGGAAGTTTGTTAGTGCATTTTTAGTGAGCAGTTTGTTACATGTGTGGCACTCAATTCCCAGCAATCTGAACAAATCACAGCTCCTAGGATCCTTTGGGGGCAGCCATGTGCATTAACAGTATGGGGTGGATGCCCGCACAACCCCAGGGCTCATCCATACTTCATTTTGTGCCACAAGTTCTAGGTACAGCTATGGGATTTCTAGGTCCATGTCCAAGCGGATTTATTTATTTATTTATTGTCCCACCGCTTTCCCAGGGAAAACCTAGTATGAGCAAAATTCCGGTTTTCAACCACAAATGCTGCTAAACCGCACCTTGACAGCTCATGAGAGCAAGGCATGTTCAAGGATACCAAAGATAAAACTCTGGCAGAATCTCAAGTGTGAAATGAAGGGCAAACAAACAAAAATGTCTCATGGAAAGGGACTAAGTGTAAGAGATGTCATAAATGAATTCAAAATGGCAACAACCTACTATCAAGTAGTCTAGAGTTATACAAAAGTTTAAGCAATTAAAATGAAATGATAGCAAACCAAGCAGTTCTTATGGAATCACAGAATGGTAGAGCTGGAAGGGACCACAAGGGTCTTCAAATCCAACCGCCTGCAATGCAGGACTCCTTTCCCCAATGTGGGGTTCAAACCGACTGAGCTATTGATCTCCTGCCCTGCAGGAAAATGCTGCAGGATGGCATGCACCTGTTCAGGACTCCAGCCAGTCAGCCGTGCCCGCTTCCAAGATAGCCATTCCTTTCCACAGGAATCCTTAACCAGGATCCCATAGGACCCCCGCCATGGCGCTGGGCCACAGGTATAGCATACCTAAGGTTCCTTTTTCTCAGAGACCAGCAACGTAACGACATCTAATCATTTTACATCTTCCTCTGGGACAAATACAGCAGCAGCACTACTATCCAAGCAACAAGAATTTTGAAAAACAAGACAAACGTAACCATATATAAAAAGATCAGTCTTTGGCAGCTAGTACTCACCAAATGGAAAAGCTTGAAAAAGTCTGTGTTGGCGTACAAAGAGTCCTCGACCTTCTGCAGGTCCTCCTGGGAAAGGGCACACATTGCCTGGTACACAGCTTGGAAGCCCCCTGGACTGCTGAAGATAATGAAGCGATTCAGCAGGGCCTGGCTACAGGCAATATCTTTCAGAGTCAACTCTGGGACGCCAAAGGCAAACTGTAGGCAAAAGACAAACCATACAAGATTAGAACCCCCCAACCTTGGAGGATGGGAAGTCCGCCAAAAAATTATAATCTGGCACAATATTTGGACTGTTTGATTATCATATAATTTGTATAATTTGGAATGTTTAATGTGGTCTTATTGGATTGTTTAAATAGAAAACAATAAATATTATTATTTTAAAAAAGACAAACCATACGTATTCTTTATCAATGTGGAGAATCGCTGTCAGTTCGCGTCAGTGCACAGCTCAGACCTTTATTTATTTGTATTTGTTTTCAATACTTATATACTGCCCAACAACAAAAGTTCTCCAGGAGGTTCTGTATTGGGACCTGTGGTGTTGTTTTTTTAAACTTGTCCTTAAACTAGTGCCATTTTTCTAGATAAAAAGTTGCCGGAACGCAGCATGAACACCTCCCTCATTCTCTTAGAATGGCAATGGCGCCCACCTGAGAGGTGCCAGAACTGAGTTCCAGCGAGTTCTGGCTGGGGGGGGGGAATAGCCCTGCTCTTATGGATTTAGAAGTGAACGGTGAAGTGGCCAGGTTTGCTGACTATACTAAATTGTTCAGGGCCATCAAAACAAAATGAGATTGTGAAGAGCTCCGAAAGAACCTCTTCAAACTGAGCAAATGGGGGGGGGGAATGGCAGATGCAATTCAATGTAAGCATGTGTTGCAAGTTGAGGCAAAAATAAAATAAAATTTCACATATAAGCTCATGGGGTTTGAATTGGCATTGACAGACCAGGAATGGGGCCTTGGGGTTGTAGTGGATAGCTTGATGAGGACCCAGTGTGTGGCAGCAGTGAAAAAGGCAAATTCCATGCCTGGAATCATTAGGAGAAGAACTGAAAATAAAACTGCCCATCTCATAACGGCATTATACAAATCTGTGGTGTGACCTTATTTGGAATACTGTGTGCAGTTCTGGCCACCCCTCACCTCAAAAAGGATATTGCAGTGTTGGAAAGGGCTCAGAACGGCCCTTTGAACAAAATGATTGAGGGGATGCAGCAACTCCCCTATAAATAAAGGTTGGAACTTTGTAGCTTATAGACAAAAGGCAGGTAGGAGTCAATGTGATAGAATTTATAAAATTCATGGCGTTGAGACATCTGCTCCACTTCCCAGTGGGGAGGACTTGCGGTGGACCACGTGGCCACCCACTCCCCTCTGGGGGCAGGGGCAGAGTCCCTTATCACCCAGAGGTCCCAGCCTCGTCATAGAACCACCCAGCCAATCAGCTGGCTGAGGGGGCATGGCCGGGACCCATTTAAACCAAGGCTTGATCCAGAGAACTTCCTTCTGGTGTGCTTCCTTGATCTCCCGCCCACCCTCCCTATTTTCAGGTTCTCGAAATTGGCCTTGCTATGGACCTTGGTTGGTCGCCATTGAGGGGCCTGGTAGGAATTTTTCCACTTGGCAAATTGGCTTGGGCCATTTGGTTTTCGCCTACCTCATAGCAATCATCACAACTTTGTAAGGTTTGGCGGTTAGGCATTGGTTGATCTTATGATGGGGAGGTGAGCTTGTCGCCATCACCTGCCCCTCCAAGCAGATTCTGTTAAAGGAATCTGGGATGTGCGGATCTTGTCCAAAGCCCGGGGTGGGGCTAGGACCATGCCACGACCCCGTCGGGAACCCAGGGGAGCTCGAGTTTGTTTGCGCCAACGGTGCTCCCCCTACTGGTGGTTGACCCTTACAGGACTCCCTGCATGACAGGCAGGAGTCAGATATAGTCAAGTCAATTCCAATGCCTAAGCCAATACCGCTCACATTCTGTAACCAATAAAGTTGTGGCCTAAATTTGCCCAATAACATTAACCTAATATCTGTGTCCTTGTGTCTCATTCATCAACGAGGGGGTGGCCTCGGCGTCTCAACATGCAAAGTGCATGGGTAACTTTTCATGAAACTGAATGTTCGAATATTCAGGACAGATAAAACAATGTTCTTCTTAATGCAGTGCATAGTTAAACTATGGAACTCACTCACACGGTAATGGCCATCAACCTAGATGGCTTTAAAAGAGAATAAGGCAAATTCATGGAGAAGAGGACTGTCAAAAGCTACTAGCCATGATGGCTGTGCTCTGCCTCCACAGTTGGAGTCAGGAATGCTTCTTAATACCAATTGCTAGGAACCACAGGAGGGAAGAACATTCTTGTGCATGAATTCTGCTTGTGGGTTTCCCACAGATATCTGGTTGGCCACTGTGGTAACAAGAGGCTGGAGCAGATGGGCTTTATGCAGCAGGCTCTTCTTTTACAAGTAAAAATAAAACAAAACCATAAGTACAATATGAAAATAAGCCTAAAACAGAATAAAAACAGCAGCAGAGGGCTGTGTACACACACATTAGCTGCGATCCATATCTATTCCTGTAGTTTTTTTTAGGAAATGCGATGTTTTGATACATTTACCCCTCCCCAAAAAGCTTTTAAACCAAAAAGAGAAAAAAACAACGTAGCTACTATTTAAGCCAATTACGCGCACACAGTCTGAGAATGACCTATCTGTCGTTAAAGTCTGTACAATGGAGCTTAAAGGTACTAAAAATATATTTCAGGTTAAGAAGCTTGGGAAAATAAAAGGGTCTGGCACCTGGTCCCCTGCCCAAATGATTACTGCAGCCAGTATAAATTATGTAGAATAGCAAACATTGCAGGATAAATGGTGCATAATAAAATAAATGATGCAAGTATGCATAATTTTCAGTGTCTGTACAGGTCATAGACTATTGTTGCAGAATTTGTATTACTTTTGGCTAAGATTTATTATTATTTTTAATGCGTAATTTGGATGAAACCCGAGCAGCTATCTTTTAGATTGCTGGGGGGCGGGCGGAATGGCACTAACAATTATTGTTTTACTGTTGGTTTTTCTCTATGATGTTTTTATTTCCTGAAATAATTTGCAGCTGCTGTGATTGTCATAAATACACTTTGTAGAACAGCAGGATAAAAAGCACTGAGATCAATAATAAATAACATCTGTGTTCCCCATGATGGATGGGCCAAGGACATCAGAAAACAACCTTGTGTTAGGACACAGAAATGAAAACAAGATTATACATCGGCTTACTGAAATTAACCACAAACCCATAAGATGTCCTTTATGTGCAGAAGCTTCATCAAACAGAGGCCCAATTCAGAAAATGTCCCAGAAGAGCAGAGTTAGAAAAATATTACACCTCTCCATACAGTTTTCCTGGTAGTTCTGACTACAGCCAACCTCCCACCCCCCCACACACCATTTTTCTTCTGGGAGTCAAAAGCTGCCTGTTATCTGCCCTGCAGCCTCAAAGCAGCAGTTGAGAAATACATTCCAGTAATTTTATCAGCGTGCCATTGTTCACCGAGCACTTTCGAGATGATGAACAAAATATTTTCTCAGTTAGGTGGCCTCTAGATTAGGTTTAGCTTTCATGAGCAAGTGTGTGTCATTTCCTGCACTCCCAGGGTGCTGTGAGGTCAGCGCTTCAGCTGTGCTCAACCCTTTGCAGAAAAAAGAGGTTCAGATGCTCATAAACAGGCCTTAGTTTGACCAGTATCCTCTTTTCATTCTCCAGAATGGCATTTAAACAGGGGGAGCTGAACAGGATATATGATTAACAGTGGGCAAAGCAGCATCAAAGCATCCCATAGTAATGACATCCGTTCACAAAGCGTAGCTCCAAGAGCAGCTTCTGGTCAACTGGAAACAGGAAGTTGCTTTGCAACTAGAAATGTGCACTGTACATTCAGATGCATTTCCAGATGAACACCGGACAGTCTTAAAAATTGAATTGCAGATGGCATGGCTTTGCTGCTACAGAATGGGGGGGCAGGAATACAGGACTGAATGACGGCATGCTCCCTCTTACATGAAAAACACTGCACAAAGAAAGCTAGGCATCAGGGAGAAGGGTTCTAGCCTACCCGCACCCCTGGCATACTAATTTTCTATCTTTGGGGATTTTCACATGAGACTATTGAAACATGCCACCTCCTCACCCCATCTTTAGACTACGCTGCAGTCCGTGAAAATGTTTATTACTCGGATGGCTGACTGCGTGTAGATGAGCCCTAAGAATCACAATGGAGATCTGCAGACCTGGGTCAGCAGGGCCACTTTGACAAGGGAATGGGATGTAGGTTAGTGTATACTCTGTATTAATGGGGGTTCACACTCATTAGTGTGTACAAGCACACTCTGATAAATTATGATCAAGAACTCCGCTTCACTATTCAGGTGCTGAAATCTGTTTGATTTTTAGCCAAGTAAGCACCCTTACAAGAATACATGATGAGATGGCCAACATGCTATTCTTAGGAGATCTCAACTGCAGTTTCTTTAATGGGGTGTTAAGACTGTCTTGCCATTGAACACCCTGGTGTCTTGGTATTTTCAACACCCATCAAAAGAAGACTGGTGAGTGCCCAAAGTCACCAACACTGGGCCCTGCAGTATTTGTTATTTGTTAAAATAAAAGAGCGGGAGAGATAGGATTTTATTTCACTGAAACCACTTGTGCTGGTAAAGACTGCTGGCTTTCACATCACATAGAACCTAACTTTTTTTCCCCAGGCTGTCAGGGGTAAAAATAAAATAAAATGCTTTCTTCTGTGCAATTCAGAGAGCTGCCAGGGAGCTTCCTACAGCTCTGGTCAGAACCCAATCAGCTGAACAATCCAGCGAATGATCATGCAAGCCACCTACAATTTTCAAAACCCCAAAGGAGTGAAAAGTGAAAAGCAAGCTCATTAATTCTATCTCCTGCTGGCCACAAACAGCCACACACATTTCCCAGATTTGGGCATTGTACAGCAAAAATGAAAAAAGGGGGAAAATAAAGAAAAAGGGATTGTGCCCAGACAGCTGGAGTCCTTCCCTCCTTCTCCCTGCACTCTCACGCGGTCAGAAAGGCTTTCGTTCCAGAGATCTGATTCAGCCGGCCTCATTCAAAAGCGCAACATTCTTCTCACAGCTCCCAAGCCACAAGGACAGAAGGGGGCAATGAGAGCCTGGACTGAATCACATACAAACTATCTGTGAGGAGGAAATGCTGGGAGATAACCTGGGATTGCAATTTTCCACCAAAGGATTTTTTTGGCCGAAGTGCTATTATTTTGGTGAGCATTCAAGACAAGAGATCTGTCATCCGAGGGTCCAGTCTATTCACCTGGAACAATGCCCTGACAATGCCCTTCCACCTCTGCCCTCACTGACATCAGGAGTGGTGGATTCTCAACATTCCTACAACATGGGCATTGGGGTCCCATTCACACTTCTATTGAGATAAAGTGATGCATAGACAACCACAGAGGGAGCCCAAGCCAGGTCTAGTCATGGATGAAAATTTCCTTACTGGGCATGTATCCATGACTGAGCATCAGCCTCTGCAGGCCTCAAAAGCAATAAAGGCAACTTCTGGTAATACTTGTGCCTTAGTCATGGATTGCTTTGGAAGAATGGCCAAGTATTATGTCTCATTACCAAACCAATGGTTAAAGATTTGCTGCAAACAAGGATGTGAAACCAATAGGGTAGTTTAAGGTGGCCATGACTATATTCAAGCTAAGTCTATAGCTTTTCAGTTGCTCAGCAGCAGCTGCCATTTGAACTGTAGACTGAGCAGGCATACATGTCACCTGCTGGTCAAAGTCTTTCCCACTGCTAAGATGTATTTTACTTTGTTTAAATTACAGCAATTATTTCTGCATTTGCATCCACACATATAAATTAGCATGTGCAAATTTTATACAAGCTTTTACCCTCTCTTGTGGGGGGACACAGTTCCTCTTTTGTGGCAATGCATTTCCTCTTAAGTGATCGCCTATAAACTATTGTTTAAACAGTGTCTGCAAACCATAGCTTGTGTTCCCTGTGGCTGCGTAAACATCTGCTCTGACCAGCCACATGACTGAGGCATGGCTAAAACATTTTCTCCATCCGCTCAGCTTGTACAGTGAAAAACAGGTCTCCTACACACACCTTTTGGGGGGCGGAGAACAAAAATAGGCAAGATAAGCTAAATTTTATGGGCTTCTACTATACATCTGGGATCTTAACCAGGGTTAAGAGAACAGCAACTGGTTAGCACTAACCATGGTCAAATCTTAGAGTCAACTGATTTATTGGGTTGTCAGATATGGGCTCTTTTATTCTTGAGGCTACCTATAAAGTGAGATAGGCTGCTTTAGGGACAACATAACACAGTCCTACATATCTTATTAAAAACATTATCCTGCATGCCCCCCCCTTTTTTTTTGGCTGCCTGAAGCCTATAGGAGAGATGCTGCTCCATGTACCACCTTTTTCCCAGATGACAGGAGTGATGGTCAGGGACTGAGTCTTTTCCATTATGGCATCTGCTCTTCCAATGAAGGCCCACCTTGGGTCCCTGTTCCTTCATTTTTGAGGACTGGTGAAGGTGTTCTTACTCCAGGAGGCAATTCATTAATGATCTGTAGGTGTTCTTTGACATTTATAACTTATTCCGCAGTATAGTTGCATAAACCGTTGCTGGCTGTCAGGATCATGGGATCATAGGAAGGTGTCTTATACAGTCAGACCACTGGCCCACCTAGCGCAGTATTTTCTATCCTGACTAGCAGCAGTGCTAAATGGGTTTCAGGTGGGTGTCCTTTGCAGCCCTACCTGGAGATGCCAAGGACTGAACCTGGAAATTTCTGCATGCAAGGAAGATGCTCAACCAGAGAGCTACAGCCCTTCGTTTCAGAGCTTTTGTTTCTAGTTTTTTCATTCAAGGTGGTTGGTTTTTAATCAATTTTAATTGCTTTTAAAATTGTGTTATTTTATTGCCTATGCATTGCCTTAAGAACACCAAACTGGGAGGGGTGGCTAACACCCCAGAGGACAGGATCACACTTCAAAACGACCTTGACAGATTAGAGAACTGGGCAAAAACAAACAAAATGAATTTTAATAGGGAGAAATGTAAAGTATTACACTTGGGCAAAAAAAATGAGAGGCACAAATACAAGATGGGTGACACCTGGCTTGAGAGCAGTACATGTGAAAAGGATCTAGGAGTCTTGGTTGACCACAAACTTGACATGAGCCAACAGTGTGACGCGGCAGCTAAAAAAGCCAATGCAATTCTGGGCTGCATCAATAGGAGTATAGCATCTAGATCAAGGGAAGTAATAGTGCCACTGTATTCTGCTCTGGTCAGACCACACCTGGAGTACTGTGTCCAGTTCTGGGCACCACAATTCAAGAAGGACACTGACAAACTGGAACGTGTCCAGAGGAGGGCAACCAAAATGGTCAAAGGCCTGGAAACGATGCCTTATGAGGAACGGCTAAGGGAGCTGGGCATGTTTAGCCTGGAGAAGAGGAGGTTAAGGGGTGATATGATAGCCATGTTCAAATATATAAAAGGATGTCACATAGAGGAGGGAGAAAGGTTGTTTTCTGCTGCTCCAGAGAAGTGGACACGGAGCAATGGATCCAAACTACAAGAAAGAAGATTCCACCTAAACATTAGGAAGAACTTCCTGACAGTAAGAGCTGTTCGACAGTGGAATTTGCTGCCAAGGAGTGTGGTGGAGTCTCCTACTTTGGAGGTCTTTAAGCAGAGGCTTGACAACCATATGTCAGGAGTGCTCTGATGGTGTTTCCTGCTTGGCAGGGGGTTGGACTCGATGGCCCTTGTGGTCTCTTCCAACTCTATGATTCTATGATTCTATGATTCTATGATTCTATGAACCTATGGGTACTGACAGCAGAAAAATACTGTAAGAATATTAACATGAGTGCGTTTGCTGCAATATTTACAAGACTCACCTGTTCAGGTCTCACTTGAGCATTCATCAGGTGGTGAACCACCATGTCAGGAAGACGCGCATCTTCACGCAGAAACTTAGTTAGGTTCTCCCCATTTTTCAGGATGTCCTGGATTCGTATTCCTCTTCCTGTGTGAAGAAGACAAAAAGGACAAGAGGCCTATTAAGAGTTGGTGCACCATGGTGGCTTTAAGAAAGCCAGTACAGTGGTTGAGCTTGAGCTAGAACCACAAATTTATTCCATGGCTTTAAGGAAACCATTGTTTCTGACTCTTGGGCCCACACCCAACTCCACTGGCCAACCTCACAAGATTGTGGTAAAAAAATTGTGAGATAATGCATGCCAAGGGCTTTGAAGGTTGCGTAGACACTATACCTTTAAAACACATTTAAAGCACACCCTCAAAGAATTCTGGGAACGGTAGTTTGTTAAGGGTTGCTGGGAATTGTAACTCTGGGAAGGGTAAAACTACAGTGCCCAGAATTCTTTGAGGGGAAAATGTACTTTAAAGGCAAGGGGTTTTTTTGAGCAGGAACTTGGAGGGCACTGAGTTCCCTTACCTTCTAAAAATTAATTAATTTTATGTTTGGGGCAGAGGCTGAAATAGATATACACCAGGCATAGGCAAACTTGGCCCTCCAGATGTTTTGGGACTACAACTCCCATCATCCTTAGCTAACAGGACCAGTGGTCAGGGATAATGGGAGTTGTAGTCCCCAAACATCTGGAGGGCCGAGTTTGCCTGTGCCTGATATACACCCAATTCCTGAGCCAAAAAAATCTGTAATCAATAAAGTTGTGCCCGTTTCTAATCCAAATCATTGTCTGCTTGAGGTTATTAATCACATTTTACATTTAGCCACTGCCCCCCCCCTCTCTCTCTCTCTCTGTGTGTGTGTGTGTGTGTGTGGTACTGGGCCTGCAACAAACAAACAAACAACTTTCATGGTGAGTTCCCCCACCTTTCACCCCAGAAAATATTGCCTATTACAATATTATTTAAAGAAGATACAACTGAGAAGTTACAACTGAGGAGTTGAGACATACATAGAACAAAAGTAATCTAGATAGAGATTAATTCCCCAGAGCTGTTGCTCTATTTCTCTGCCTGCATTAGACACCAGCTTTGTCTAAAAACACTAGTACTCGAACTAGTGGGGTTGGGTCCCCTTGGGAGAAAGTGGGACACCCAAAAGGGGAGATAAGATGCTGAGACAGCCTTTCTTCTTCCCATCAGCCAAGGTGTGGGTGACACATGCCCTCTAGCAGAGGATCAACACTGAATCATGTGGGGCTGACAGCTCCCTCAATTGCCCCATCATTCTCCGCCAAATTTGGAAGAAACGTCTGCTTTGTTCCAACGGTGCTTCCTGATACGCCGTTTTAGGAAGCGCCAGAAACGTTTTGCTCTATTCCGCTGCCTAATGCCAATGCAGGCCCTATCCACATCGAAATCGCTGCACAGCAGGAACCATGTGAGAATTGCTCCACACTCGTACTAGGCAGTGCTGGATTGGGAGAGAGGCAGGAGGTAGAGTAAGTTTGAAATGGAGGGCAGGGGGTGAACTTAAGAAGTTTGGGAAATACTGGCCTAAAAGAAGTGCATTCATTTAAAAACAAACAGCGTTTAAGACTCTTTATTTTATTTTTAAAAAGGTGCCTGAATGTGAAATGACAGTTGTATTGCACATTACACAAGAGACTTGGCATTTGGACCACGCTTGTTTATTTTTCTGAATGTTGAATGGGGTTGGCGTGCTCATAAAATGCAGACCTGGGATTTCAAAGAATGGAAGAAAGTTCCAAAAAAAAGGCCTGGAGTGTGGCCCTGGAACTGTGAGCTTCAAAGCTCTTGAGTGTTTTGTAGTTTGGTGTGTGTGTGTGTGTGTGTGTGTGTGTGTGTGTTTTCAGTCACTTACTCAAGGAGAAATGGTTTTGTAATCTCTTTCTTCAGTTCACCTCCCAAAGACCTGTTTCCTTGTAGGGAGTCCCGAATTCCTCCAATTAGTTTCTCATGACCAGGGCTGGATTAATCATTATGCTAAGTAAACTACAGAGTAGACTTCTCCCAATCAAGCAGGAGAACCTGCTGTGGCCTAATTTTCTAGGAGCTTTCCTAGGGGCCTACTCCTTGCAATTCTTCAAAAACCTGCAAAAAAAATACGCTCAGAATATCTGCATCTGCTCTCTCATCAGACTGGACAGAGGTAAGCAGCCACAATCTCTGACAGAACTGAAAGATTAGTAAGAATCTGTTTGCACTGTTATTTTCACCATTGAACATAAGCCTGCAAGTGGGCTAAGAACCTCTTTAACAAGAAAAGCATGTCCTTAGGGAACGGTTGACCAGACATGGACTTTGTGCTGGTGCTCAACCAACTCATGAAGGCCTATGCAATTTGTGACCCACCAAGCAGAATGCAGCTCACCAGCTGTACCTACCCAGGGGTGAAACTAGGCTTTATTTCACCTGGGTCAAAGACCCAGTTTGGCACTCCCTGCATGCACTTTTGCTTACGCACACACACAGACGCTGGGAGCCTCAGTGGCTCCCCTCTGGAGGCTTCATCCGGGGCAAAAACACCCATCTAGCTCCCCACCCTCTGGTAGCTATGACACTGAACCACCTACCCTTTTTTTTGCAGACCCTGCAGGCAGCATAAAGGTGAGGCTTGCCAAGTGCTCTTTGGCTTGATGAGTTACAATGGGGTCTCCTGTAACCTGCATTGTGACAGCGTGCTGTAGAGTTGTCTGGACTTGATGTGTCACTGACCCAGAAAATCTAACTTGTGGATGAAAGCTGCAATCCTGTGCAACTGGAATAGGGAGCCTGCAGCCCTCCAGACTCAATGCCCATCAACCCCAGCCAGCATAGTCAAAGTCAGATATCATGGGAGTTGCAGTTCTACCACAGCTGGAGAGCCTCAATTTCCCCATCTCTGCTACATACATACACACACACACACCAACCAACCTAAGCCCAATAGCTGTGTATAGAATTGAACCGAAAAGAAATTACTGTGTCTATTG